>NC_047037.1:34226199-34541487 GCF_011762595.2 Tursiops truncatus
GGTGTGGCCAAAAGAAAAAAAAAAAAGTAATAACTCAAATATTAAAAAAAAAAAAGAAAAACAAACTCAGTCTTCCTAGTCACATACACCTATTTGAGATTATCGCTATCTCAGAATAGTGGCTCAGAAAACAGACTATGGTGTCAAGTAAAAGTAGCTTTAATTTCTTACTCTGTTACTTACTAGTTGTGTGACTTTCGGTAAGTTGCTTTGCCTCTCTGAACCTCATGTTCTTCACCTGGAAGATGGGAATTATATCAGCAACAAGCCCATAGGTTTGCTGAGGATTAATTGAAGTCATGCACATACGACACTTTATAAAATGCTTGGCATAATGTTCAATAAAGATGGGTTGGTGGTGGTGTAATGAAATGGGAGATTGGGATTGACATATATACACCAATACGTATAAAATGGGTAACTAATAAGAACCTGCTGTATAAAAAATAAATAAAATTCAAATATAAAAAAAAAGATGAACTGTTATTGGTATTCAAACATCAGTGACTTGCAGATTTATTTAAATGGGCCTTTACTGTAAATATTCACAATATTTACGTTCTTTTAGTATTTAAAGAAAATATATTGTTGTATTGATTTATGCTCTTCTAAAACACCTACTCCTAAATTAGCTGTTAGAATCTCTTTTAGTGAACATATTTTTATAACTAAATATTGCCTCTTAGAAACTAAAAACCTAGGTATATGTTAAAATACTTACATGGGTACATTACTCCATAATCTTTAAGTTGAGAGATGGATAAATCTGATGGAAAATTTTGAATTAACAATTTATGATATGAATTAAGTGTCCATTCCAGCTCTTCTTACACATCAACTGTGGAATAAACTTGGTTCTTGCTTTCAAAGGCAACTTGGAGGGTTGGATATTTCCTTATTCTTTAAGAAGTGTTTGTATATATTTTACACGTTTATATTTTCTTGTAGTCTGTGATCACACTAGAAGACCTCAGTGCTGAAATCTGTGTTATGTGAAATCTCCTCTCACTCTTTAAATTTCTTTCCTCTTAAAAATATTGGAATTAATGTGTCACATGCATTAAACTATTTATTAACAGCCTGACCCATTCCTGAATATTGTATGGAAAATAAATGAGACGCTGTCTGTGTCTTGAAATTTAGATGTGGTTGAAATACTAATGAAGGGATTTAGGAATGAACATAATATGTCAATGTAGCTGTATGAGATAGTAGAAATGTGAGGCAAAGTCTGTTTACTGCTACTACTACAAGATCTGTCTTAGAAATAAAGATATACAAGGTCTTCAAAGGGAAAAATGAAACGAGAACAAATATATCTCATTAACAAAGCAGTCAATTCCCTTTATTTTTAAAATTTTATGTACACATAAGAATGATCTGTATAATGTACATTCAATATAGAAAGCTTTATATATTTGATAATGTATAGAACATTTCACAATTACACTAATCTCTTACATAACATCTTGACATCCATTTTTAAATTTTTTTGCACAACTCCTTTTTCATTCAATTTGGTAAAGCCAGTTATACATACCGACGTATGCTGTGAGCTCTCAGAAGGTTAATAATTGAGGAGAGGATACCAGCGAACAGGTGCAAGGACAAAACCTAATAGGTAGGAGAACAGCCACACAGACTCGATGCAGGAGAGGGAAATGCCCTTCTTAGGGGTGACTTAGATTTCCCAATTTCTGTAGACTGCAGTTCAACCCCACAGTCACACTAGTTCAAAAAAACATTATAAAAACTAGGAAGAAAGTTTTGTCTTTTTGATTCACAGTCTTGTAAACAGATATAAAGGAACAAAATGTGCTTACATACATCAAGAAAAAAAATTCTTGTGTACCTGCTTAGGTTGATCCACAGAGTGCTTTCTTATAACGTGATACAATTAGAATCACTGACTTTTTCCTAAATAAAAATATACTTATAGAAAAAGGAATAACACTGTCATGAAACCAGGAGAAAGGCAGTTAAGAGTTTTCTTCAACGTATCAGCTGGAGGAATGTGGACGGGGCACTGGCCTTTCAGCGTTTATTGTGTCTCAAGAAAGTTTCAAGTCTGATAGCCAAGGTCGCCTGCCTCATGGTCTACGGGAGGCGGCAGGTTAGACATGACTGATGACGATGTCCCTGCAGTAAGGTAGCCAGCAACTCCAGGTCCTGCAAGAGAGAAAGGAAAAATACACACCTTCTAAAGAGCAGAGTCATGTGAGAACACTGACCTTTACAAAAATGTCAGAACCAGGTCAAGCACCCCATCACAAGGAACTGATACAATCTATTAGGATTACCTAAGCATACAACGAAAACTTTAAAACAGCTACACAGCACCATTTTCATGGTTTGCCTTTACTATACGACAAAGTTAAAAATCATTTCAAAATTTATGCTGGACAGTAACACTGGTGTGGAAATATGGAAAAAAATTTCCCTTCTCACATCTGGGAAGTTCAATCTTTCAAAAAATCCTGGACGCTGAAGGATATAGCTAACGTCAAATGAGAAAAAAATAGGAACAGAGGAAAGAAACTCTGTACTTGGGTCAGTCCATTCGAAAGTCATACGTGATGAATTCCCAACAAAATACACTTCTATCCACATTCGAGATAACCTATTTTCATTTGGTGCAAAGAAATGCTACTATAACAAGTAACACCAAATGAACAAGGGTTGCTACACCAAGGTCTCTGAGAAAGAAAACGCAAGCTCTGGACATCGCTCATAGGTAAAAATAAGAGTGCTATGGAAAAGGTATCAATATTTTAGTTTTATATGTCTTGATTCTAACAATCTCTAGTGCACAAAAATGCCATTATCTACGCCAGCATTTATGAAGATGTGGCCTATGAGCATATAATGGCTTTAGCCCTCTAGTTTATCATGAACTGCAGAGACATTTAATTACACCTCAGAATCACTGCACAACTGTACAGAGTACTTGCAAGAGACACCGTACTGTAGCATAATACTGCATATTGAACAATACTTTTAGCTGAGATCATAGGAAACAAGGCAAACAGCTAAGGAACATTGAAGGGTTAGGACTAGAAAAGCAGTGGAAGCGGCATGCATTTAGCAAAATGGTTCTCTACCTGCTTCAGAGAGCTACACAGAAGTTAGCAAGCTGCCTGGCAGAGCGGATCTAAAGCCCGCTCCTGAGGTGAAGGGGACTGCTGCCAGTTAGAAGGGAAGGAGAGACACCTGAGGGGAAAAAAAGAAACATAAGCAGCAAGGGAAGTCATAAGGAAGTGCAAACAGCAGAGCAGTTTGATGAAGGCTAAGGTATAACAGGGACTGAAGCAGGACAAAAGGGGGACAATTCAGATTCATCTTGTTTTTAACCTCATGAGCATTTGTACTGAGGGCGTGAAGAAAGCAGACACTGTGTATCCAGCACGTGGTTACACAGTGGCCAGAGACAACTCAGCTCACGTGAGGTGCCGCTTGCCACCTGGAGTGCCCGGGAACTTAGAAAACCTAGAAAAAGGATTTTCCCTTTTCTAAGGCAAGGTGGGCCTGCATCTATCAACCCCTGCTTTCCACCAATCAGGACACCAGGCCTTCCACAGACTGCTCAGGAAAGAGACCATACCCCCCTGACAGCGGTTCAGAGCAATAGCGCCACACGGTTACATCACTTCCCACCAACCTGCCACTATGAACTTCAGGCAGCAGCAAGATTGCTAGGGAACACACCAAGGATGCAACCCTTAAGAATAAACCCCTAAACACTCCAGATTGGTACAGTTCCTGAGCACTTCTGATGTGGGCTCAACTTAGTTCACATCAAATGAAGATTATGAGACCAAATCATGAATGCTACATATAGAGAAAGGACTAAGGATGTGGTTCTCAGACTACACGCTGAGGCACCCAGGGGCAAATTCACATGGGCTATTTTAAATTTGAGAGACAAGTGACATCTGTTGGATACCATACAAACAACTACTTGCAAGTTGTTTGGATATAACTACTTAATAAACTTAATTATTAAGCATTTCTTTTGGCCTAAGGGTAGATCAAGAAAAAAAATGACTAAGATAGGGCTTCCCTGGTGGCACAGTGGTTGAGAGTCTGCCTGCCGATGCAGGGGACACGGGTTCGTGCCTGGGTCCGGGAAGATCCCACATGCCGCGGAGTGGCTGGGCCCGTGAGCCATGGCCGCTGAGCCTGCGTGTCCGGAGCCTGTGCTCCGCAATGGGAGAGGCCACAACAGTGAGAGGCCCGCGTAGCGCAAAAAAAAAAAAAAAAGATAGTAAGGCACTGTGAACTGAGAAATTTTGGGAACCTCTGGGCTAAAATCTAAATTGTGAATGATGGGCCTAGAAGGATTATTCAGAAGAGACCAAATTCTAGCCCCACCATTTGCCTCTTTAGGAAAGACAAGTCAATTCCTGGTATTTCTCTAAATGAAGTCTGAGATACTCTCTCCCTCACACTCCTGGCCTCTTCCAGACACGTCTGGTTTCTAGGGGCTGGAAGCTACAGTCTGCTAGGATACGACACTGTGTTCTCCAGAGAAACATGGCAGGAAAGAGTAGGGGCTGCCAGAAACGGGGCACATGGCACACTGTGTAAGGCAGCTGGACTCTTTAAGAGGGATGTGAAAACCAAGAATCCCACAGAACGGAATTGGCTGCCATGATGGAGTAGTGGAAGGAGCACGGCCTTTGGTGAAAATGAACATGGGATTCTCAGTGGGGGGAAGAAACAAGAAGCCGTGTCTTAGCAGCAATGTCCTACAATAAACCGACACTGACCTTAGGGAATCTTTCTTAACATGGCTCCCACTGTGTAGTCTTGGACATGTGTAAAAAGAAAACCAAAAGGTAATAAAAACCAACTCTGCAAAGAACTAATGGACCAGTTTGATGAGAGGCCCAAGAAATGCACCCTTGCTCCCTTTGATGACCTTAGGAAAACAAGATAACTATTTCACATGCCTCTAATTAAAATAGAAGTAAATAAATATATAGTACAGAGTTCTTCATCTCCAAGTCTAGCTCCTAAAAGCATCTTTGCCTTGGCCCACTACTCTTTCTTTCCCTGTTGTTCCTTCTTTCTCTATTGATTTTCTAGGTGAGGAAATCTGAGGATTTTCACTGCTGAAATTTTTATAGGGCTTTGAGCTTGTTAGCACCAAGCTCTTCTAAAACAAAATAAATGGCTAAGTAACCCAAGGCCCTACACAATGAGCAGTTACAGCTTAACTGCACCATGGGTAAAGTCCCATTGAGGCACTTTTAGATGAACATTTATCATAAAACAAAACAATATGCCAGGCTAGAGGGTCAGTCTCATCCCAATTTATCAACATTGAGTAATCCTACCTAGGACATTTTAATTTTTACCCCAAATCCTGAACATGTGACTGAGTGACATTTGCTCAGCAGCCAAGAAGAAGAAAATTATAAATGTGATTAGTCATTCCCATCTTATTTTGAAATAGTAATTAGCTTTCTCTCATCTCTCCCCATCTCCTAAACAAAATCGACTTATTGGAAGAAAAGGCTGGTGACGACTTATGTTCTCACAGCACCTTATTTCATTTGCAAATTGATTAGACAGAGGCTGGTACAAACTGAATCTTCTCAAGACTGAAGGCAGGGTGGGGTAAATTTAAAATTCCAATTCAACACAACACTGTATACATTCCATGGAGTTCCACATAACGGAATTTTATCATTATTAGAAGTACTAGCCTCTTTTATCAAACAATGACACACAATTCAATGGAAAAGCTCAAACACAAAATAGAAAACATTTGACAACCCAAGAAATAAATATACATCGGTTCAACCGGTAGTACTTTCACAACAAAAGAACATCCCAGACTGATGATGTGCTAAGAACTGGACAATTTGGGGGCCAACACAGCTCAGAGCTAGTCTAGATTGTCCAACATCAACTGATGTGCCCTTGGGCTTCAACAATGACCTTCAGAATGGCCAGAGTAAAACTCCAGGCCCTTTCCAGGCTGGGATTTATACCACCTACCCCTCGATGGCTTTATATGGAACTTGCTGCCCCCTGAGCCAGACCAAGGCTGTGAAGAAATTTATAAACCCCAGCCTTTTTATTTCCCTAACCTTCTGCAGCCCATCAAAGCTGCTTCTCATAACTCATTCAGAAGCCACGCCAGGGATCCAAGTAAAAGGAAAGGCACAGACAGAAACCTTTTGGCTCCCTGAACTTTTCCTATAGTTATCAGGGAATCTGGGTGGGGGTGAGGACCAAGTGATTTCTAAAGGAACTGTAGGTCTCTAAAGATAAATCCTTCTCTCTTCTGTATTCTAACGACAGACCTTTTGACCCACAGCTGTTAGTACATCAAGGATCACCTGCAGTCTTTTATTCCATCCAGTCAAGTCAGTGAATGCAATGAATGTGAAGTACACTCAAGAACAAAAAGAATTAGAAGAGGGCTTCCTGTCCCTGCTTGTAATCTACATCTTCCTATTCTTCAAGGTAAAATTTTAAATAAGTTTACTCTCAGCCAGAAAAAATACAGCAGATTTTCCAATCATACCATTCTTTAGTAATGAATATAATACCATGAAAAGGTGGTATTGTGTAAACTTTTTGGGAAAAGAGTCTAAAGAGGTAAAGTTTTTAGTGTGTCTATAAGAACATACTCCTACTTAGAAGCTACAGCTTTACCCCGAATTTGAAAGAGATATGGAAGAGACTAAGACTATATTCTAGGTATTTCTCTCCATAGACATCATAGGGCAGGGGATGGGAAAGGTAGAAGGGAAACCCATGGCACTCTACTCTTAATGTACACACATGTACCACATGTTCATAAACTCTATAAGTCTGATTATAAATTTTAGTGTTTTAATATTAAAGAGGTCACAGTGGAGGAAAAAACAGTAATGTCACAACCACGTCTAAAATTAAAACCATGTAAAACTTTCTCCAAAGTCCTCACTTCTGAATATTTAAGATTTGGTCTTCAGGATTTATAAATTTCTATACTAGTGATCAAGATTATTAAAACAGTTACACTGGTGTGAGAAACGCTGGGTAATTAATTTTTTCTCTCAATTTACCTACATCATCTCTGGTTAGAGGAGGACGCAGGGCTGACATTTTAAAAATATTATAATTTCAGGCAGACTGCAAGAACCACTTAATATTCCTAAGGTTAATTTCAAACTAAAAACTTTTATACCAAAAAAAAAAAACTTTTATACCAAAGACCATATTTCATTTTCAGACTTACTAAAATAAGTCTGTCAAATGGACAAATGTCCCAAGCTTCTGAAGTGTTTTATCTTCTGATCCCTAGGCAGTAAAACATCCTTTCCTTTATGATACCCACATATTTCCTCCCACGAAAAGATAAACCCTAAATATTTAGTAAAACTTCAGATTAATCACTGGTAACTTTGAAGAAAAAATATTTCACATGTGAGTATGCATATTTGGAATTTCAACCTAGTATTCTGACAGAATGGAACGATGCTGTCATGTTTCTGATACTGATATTTCTGAGTAGATATTTCTCTACTCTTTTGTTACATGTTCAAGATAAACATTTTACAGCCATACTCCAAATACAACATATGACACCATGGATTTACTGGATCAAAACTAAGCAGAGTCCGCGTTGCAGTCAGCACACATTCAACACCACAGCAGTTCGCATGCTGTCTGGGCTAGAACCAGAGGTCCACTGCATGCCCACAGCATCTCCAAGACAGGTAGCTAGGAACCTAGGAAAACCCTCTAAATGCCATTTTTAGTCTAGACAGGGCAAAAGAAAGGTCCAAGTGGCTTCTGCCATGTGTCTTAGGGAAGAGAATTGGGTGTGGTTTACCTGTGAGGTATCCTGCTGTTTGTGACTCAGAAATAAACAAGTCATGTTTCTGATCTTTGAAGGCACTCCAGACTGAAGAACGAGACAGGATTTCATTCACCTAGGGAAGTAAAACAAACTCTTTGAATTTAAACAAACTAAGTGCTAGATGTTGGTAGATGAAATTAAAGAGAAAAAGCAAACTTCCAAGACAAAAGGAAGAGGCCAGCTGAGGAAGAACCAAAGATGAACCAAGACCTCACATTCATCAGACACTCTACACCAGGCACATCTCATTAAGCCAGATGCAAAGAAGTCCCTAAATCAGTCTTCCCTCTAAACTTGGACTCTACTATTTGAACTTACTCACTTGTATGTAATTTTGGCATGAAGATGTTCTTGTGATAGTAACAACTGGCTGACAGTGTGGTGTGGGTTCATGAAGTATTCCCGAGGAAGGGGTTTGGGGAGGAGCTACTGCAAAACTCAAGCTACAACTTTTTTTTTTTTTTTTAACATCTATTTATTTATTTGGCTGCACCGGGTCTTAGTTGTGACACATGGGATCTTCATTGTGGCATTAAGGCTCTTAGTTGCGGCATTCGGGTTCTCTGACCAGGGATCAAATTCGGGCCCCCTGCACTGGGAGTGCGGAGTCTTAACTGCTGGACCTCCAGGGAAGTCCCTCAAGCTACAATGTAAAGCACTTTTTCAAACTATGGATGTGGCCTGTTAGAAGTTTAAGAAATCTATTAAGACAGTTGTGATCAACATGCTTGAGAAAATAAAATAGATTAATATAGAAAGCATCAGAGTATCACATGTAAAGTGGGCAAAATTGTTCTGTGATATATATACACATATGAGTATAAATAACATGTGTGTAAATGTGTATTGGACTAAGATGGAAGACATGTTTCTTTCTGTGACATAGATTAAAACAAAGTTTAGGAAATTCCAATGTAGAGGATATCTTTTGCATATCAAAGTTCAGATCAAAGTTCAGATCACTGGGTTGCACAGTGGACACAAAGATGAGAAAGACTTTCTCTGTCCCTGAAGTGCCTACAGTTTAGTAGGGGAGACAGACAATGCCAGATAACTTAGTGGTAAGCATTAAAGTAGAGATATACACGGGGACTGTGTGAGTCCAAAAGACTCTTTGTCCCAACCTTGGGGAGAAGCAATGGTGGAAGTGATTAGTTGTGAAGGTGCTAAAGTTCCTATTTTGGAAACTATCATAATTCTTTCCTTCCCTTGGGAGTGGAAGGTGGGGGTCAAGGTTGCTCTGCTAATTGTCATCAACAGGAATCTGGAGGGGAGGACAATTGCCGGTGCATGGTACACAGGAGTGCCTTTGCTTGGCATTCAGAACGCCCACAGGTAACTTTATTCAACATATAGTTAATGACTGCAGCAGCACATGCTGTCTCTCTTCTTTATTATCACCTTAAATAGTTCAAATGATAATACTGCTAGGAGGGACAACAGCATAAAAAATGTTTCTTTATTTGGAACACACAAACACAGTGGATTCACTAAAGGAGAGCTTTAAGTCAATTTAAACCTACAGAAGAACATTAGTAGGTAGAAATAGTCCAAGCATCTATGAACGGATGAATGGGTAAACAAATTGTGGCATATACACACAATGGAACATTATTCAGCCTTAAAAAGGAATGAAGTGTTGAAACACACTATAACGCAGATTACCCTTGAAAACATGCTAAGTGACAGAAGCCAGACACAAAAGGTCACATATTGTATGATTCCATTTATGTGAAATGTCCAGAATTGGTGAATTCCTAGAAAACAGAGTGGTGACTGCCAGAAGCTGAGGGGAAGAAGAAATGGGAAATAACTGCTTAATTGGTACAGAGTTTTGGGAACTAGATAAAGTGGTGGTTATACAACATTGTTAATGCACTAAATACCAGTGAATTGTTCAATTTAAAATGGTTAATTTTGTTATGTAAATTTCACCTCACCTTAAAAAAAGAGAGCGTTACTAGATAGGGCTATATAATAATACTGAATAAGGAACTCCTCAGAAGCAACATTAAGAATAAAACCAATGAGGAAAATTAAATTACTGAACTGGTTTGAACTCAGCATATGCATGCAGCTGAAACACATTAATAGAATCTAAGTTACAAAAAAAGGAAGCCAACACTTTGTAAGTGCTAATAACGGAAGGAGATGAAACTAAAATGATGTTCTGTATCTTTTAAAATGGTATTATGGGATGGTTAATGAATGCGGTTATCACTACTCCACAGTAACTCCTAGAACTGAAAGTTAATCTTAACCGGCAACTAAATGCTCAGTATTCTTCTATGTTGAAGAATGTGCAACATGTTACCACTATCCAGAGAAAGAATCCTCCCAGTGACTATTTGAGTATATAGTTTGTGTTTTATGAGGCAGCTATGCTAGTCCATCCCTGGTTTTGGGATCTGCTCCAGTTACGGTCAAGAACCACACCTGTAGGTGGAACCTGAGCTGAGGTGCATAGATCACCAATGGCCAAGACACCTGGCTTTGAAAATGCCTTGTAATCGGCAGATCAAAGTTACCTCTGTGTAGACTCACCTGTTCTCCATGCTGCAGGCTTCGAGTCATTGCCTTGAGAGCTTTAACAATCTGAGCCTTTGTGGCTGCTGGGCTGTCCAGATTTTCAAGGCCAATGCCTTCAAGTAATTTTAAGAGGTATGGGACCAAATCTGCTTTCAGGGCCTAGAAGAGAATATTAAGTATACATATGTGTGTACATGTGTGTATATATGTGTCTGTGTGTCTACATATATAGAGAGAGACACAAACACAAATATATACGCTTTAAAAAATGTAAGCCATCCACTGAGGAAATAATTTCACCCCCAGAACCGTATCTGGAAGAGGACACTCTGCTTTATTTTATTTTAATGCCAGATGCAGAATTTTGGGGGTGAGGGTATCTAATAATAATGACATTTTTACTTAATGAGATTTTATTCTGTTCCATCAACTATTTTAAATGCTATATGCTGATTATTTTACTTAATCCTCCCAACACCTAATGATGTAGGCATAACTATAATATTGCCGATGGAAAAATCAACGCATGGAGGGTAAAACATGTTGACAGTCACAGAGCAAGATAGTAATGGAATCTGTGTTTGGACCTATAAAGTACAGAACCTGAGCTTCAGCGAGTATACTGGTCTGCTTCCTCTAAGGACATGTACTGATGGGCAACAATATTGGCAGTATATTAGTTTTCACATTTTCTTAAAACATCAACCTTTGCATTCACCATACATTTTCTATCAGCCTAATAAAAGCTAAGTAATACTCTGCTACCACACAATTTTCACTGCCCACTCTGAGATTCAAAGGAAAGAGGTGGAAGTAACTAAGTCAGTCTACCTCTTTTTTACAGATATTATTCTTGGAACAACCCTGTGAGAAGTCATAACTTTATTTTACAGATGAGTAATCTGAGTACTGTAAGGGTAAATATCATGCCTGAGGTCACAGAGCCATCAAGTGGTAGAACTAACTCATGTTCTTTCCAATACAACAACCCTCCTAGCCAATTATAAGTTTGAACCTCAGAGCATCCAATTATCTCCTTGAAATGTACTCAGTACTTCTAACCTGACTGAACAAGGAACAGAGATGGAAGTGGGGGTGGATGGGGAGAGAAGATGTGAGAGGAAAAGGGGCTGGGAAATAGGAGGGCCAGATAATAAGGATGCAAGGGCCTTGTATTCAGGCTAAGGATGTCAAATGTCACTTTGTCATCTGGCAGGTAATGGTAAACCACTGAAGGATTTTTAAGTGAAGAATGAGTTACACTTTTAAGAGTTGTATTTTAGAAAGATCACTTTCTCAATGGCTTCTAAATTTATTATATGTTTTTTTGTTCCCTTGATGTCTGCAACATTGGTACCCACTAAGTCTTCTTTTCATTAGATGGGTAGTCTCTTTGAAAAGGACTATAAAAACATTGGCATGTTTTTTGAACATGACTTAAAAGAAACAAAGGAATGAATAAACAGAATGAATCTTTCCAAAAAGGATAAAATAAATTTTACAAAGCAAGTTAAGGATAAATGCTTAGTAAATAACCAAAATTTAAAATTCAGACATCACAAAAGTACTTTGATATTGGTAGGATTTTGGGTAGCTGGCCCACCTTTTCTGTGTGTATATATACATGTGCCTGTGTGTGTGTGTGTGTGTGTGTGTGTATAAAATATAAAATTACACATGCACAAATTCACAAGTTACCTCTCTGCCAAGTCAGGGAAACCAAAATCAGTGCTAAGTAAGTGAAAATCTATTTGTTTGGTATGTTGCCTTCCCTAAAATAGAAATCTAGAAAGTCACTTACTTGTGCCACTAATTCACTCTGCTCCTTCTGAAACATTCGGTTAATTGCTTCACAGGCTAGACCAACAGTATCTGGTCTCTTTTTCATTCCATTTATCAGTGGGCCAATTGTCTCCAAAGATGCCATGGCTCGAACACACAGCTAAGTGCCCAAAAAGAGAAGGTTACTTGTAGACTAGCAATATTTTATGTAACAAGGTAAATACCACAATAATATATGAAAAACCTACATTCAGTTCAAGTTTTTTTTTTCTTTTGGGCCGCGGCACGCCGAAAATCCCTTAGTTCCCCGACCAGGGCTTGAACCCATGTTCCCTGCAGTGGAAGCGCCAACTCTTAACCACTGGACCACCAGGGAAATCCCTTCAGCTCAAGTTTAATAATGAACTAAGTCAAATTCAGTCTCCTATTAATCAGATCATTTAAACCAGTTTAAGAATTGTTACAATACCATGAGGCTCGTATGGATTAAGGCACATGGTAGGAAAGGGATTTATACTTCAATGTACATTAGTCAGGAAGAGGGAGCACAGATAAATTCTAGAACTATAAGCTACTAAATGGATTCATCAATACCTCGTTTTCAGACAGGGCATGAATAACTCGAATGGCACTCTTAGGAATGGCATTGTTCCTATGATTCATCGCCTGGATAACTTTGGGAAGATGGCCCAATGGTGGGACCTGATCAGCCAGCTGAGGCTGTGCATTGAAGAGGCATACTGTTGCCATTGTCAAAGTTTCCAGAGTTTCTCCCTGGAGAGGGTATAAAACAAACAAACAAGCAAACTGTAAAATACTGATGAAGTCCTAAACATCCTTGGTAATTATTTGGTGTTACTAAGGGCCCACAAGTTCTAAGTGCTGATACTTAAAAGTGATCCCTAAATCCTAAAAGAACAACAAACTTCCCCATCTTGACAAAGGCATGAATTTAAAAGACTTTAAGAATGTGATACATTAATCTAAGCAGCCTTTCTCTGGGCATTTCTATTCCACATCTCATTTCTACTGCAGATAAAAGAGATGTCTATTAAGAAATCATCTCTCAAAAGATATTACTAGAAATTTTCAGATAATGTTATAGAAATGCCAATATCAAAGAACATCAATAATTCAGGAGAATGAAGAACTAGCGAAAATGTTTTCCCCAGTTCTATTAAAAATCCTACTAATTAACATGTCTGGCTGCCATAATGCACTTTCTATTGTGGAAAATGGATTGCAAAAACCTGTAGCTTATACCATTATATGCAAACATATATATCCATAACATAACATGTCTTAAATAAACATGGAAGCTGGGATGCACCGAAAAAGAAAGCAATGTAGAAGGAAAATGTTATACGTTTTTCTGTTTCCAAGTTTCTCCTTTCTGAGGATTTCATTTTTTAAGCAAACTATATATGTAGTAAAAATCCTAGTAAAGAGAAAATGTGACTATAGAAAGAGACATATGTAAATATCTAACGTAATGTTAATTTTTTTTTGAAGTCTTGCAAAGCTAATGATAGTAACTAATGATTTCTAAGTACTTGACATTATACTAAGTACTCCATATTTATCAAAACTCATGAAAACTTCAGCCTTAGGGGCAGATGCTGTTACCTTTCTATGAGGTAACTGAGGCAGAATCAGGAGGCATTACTCCAGGTCACAGAGCTAGTCACTGGTGGGGCTGGTACTGGGGTCCAGGACCATCTAACACCACAGATCGGGCTCTTAATCACCTCTATAGCCAGCTTGTTTAATTAATTATGTACCTCAATTATTTTCAATATATGAGTTCAAATAACAAAACCTTATATTACATCAGGGTTTATGACTTGCCAAGCCAAGACCAAGTCTACTTTCCTACTCACTCCTGCTTTCCTGCTAGCCTTTGGCTTTGAGCATAGGTACAGGGTTCACCCATGTAGTTAAGACTCCCCTGTCAATTTTTTTAAGTAGGGTCATTCCTGCCATCTATGGCAAGCTAAGTGAAGAACATGCCCTAGCAGGACACACTTCCATTTAGGTTTCTACACTGCACATTTAGGTTTCTCCTTAAAACCATACAATCACTGGAAATGGGACGGAAGAAACCTTTCAGAGCTACTATAATTGTTAGAAATAGCATCCTCTCAATATACATAACTCCAACTTTTACCAAGAAGTTTCACTTTTGACAAGGCATATGTGAATTTAAGGGTGGCTGCTACATTGAAAGAGGTAGCCAATTCTTAATGTATGGTCAATGAGGATGGTGTTTTAACAGAAACACTATCAACATGTTTAGCAAATAGTGTTTAGCAAACTATATGAAATGTCTGGCTGACAGCTAAAGCTTACATGAGGATTGTTCTTCTCCAGGAGCTCAGTTAACTTTTCTAGCAGTGCAATAAGAAATTCTCTAGGCTTTCTTAGAACCCAAGTTGGCTGTGCAATAAAGATTCTCAAGAAAACTCCTCCAACAGCAAGTTCACCTTCTGCTTCTGCAAACACCACAGCAAAATCCTCAGGCAACTTTAAATAGAGAAAGAATAGTCAAGTCACTTACTCATCATTAGTTGTACATTAAGCAAGAAATAAAAACCCTATTAAAGAAATCGTTATGAAATTAACTAGTCCTTAAATAGTCATTATATAATCAAATCAAAATTATTGTTTTATTTTCTCTTAACAAAATTCAGAAAAAGTCCTTTGATTAAGTTACTTACTCTGAAAGTGAGTATTCCTACTTTTATGTTTAAAACCTTATTTTCAAGGGGAAGACCTAAGTTTCTTAATGACAAAGTATCTAAAAGGTTGGCATTAAACTCACTCATCAGGAATTTAAAAAAACAACAAAAATTTACAGTAAAATGTAGAATTCCTTCCTCTAAATTAAAGTATACTTTACCTTCCAGTTTACATCAGGGTTGTCTTGCTGATTTTTAAAGTGCCTTGGGAAAAAAAAAGGGGAAAGGACATCAAACTTCAGTCACAAGACACACTTTCATGCACGTAGAGTAAGCCTTAGAGAGGTGACAGACAACGTGAGGCATGCCTGCCTGCCCGGTGACCCCATCTGAAGGCCCTAAGTTACTGCGTGTCTCTTGACTTACTCGAGCACCATTTCTCTAACTGTCATGGACACTTTATCTCTGGAGCTGTCATTCCAAATTAACTCAGGATTTTCATGAGTTCCTTCAAAAATATGGACGGCAGCTTCAGGGTTGTCTCTCATGGCATCCATAAAAACGCTTGGGAGAAATTTCATCAATGTAATTCGAACCTAGATGAGGAGGTTTGAGAAAGAAAAAAGACCTATTGGAAACATCTCAATATTTGGTCTGCTTTACATTTCTCTAAGATAGAATGTTGCTGTAATTTGTGTTATGGCTGATATGGGCCACAACTATCATCCAAAAATTCTGGATTGAGAGAACAGATAAACCTTGGTTTATGCAAAGGTAACAAGACTCACTACGACCTGCTACTACTTACCTATCCAGGTTCATTTCCTCTCTCCTCCTCAAATTTAAGAAACATTAAGAAATTCAGCACCAGTGGTGTGTGAAGTTCCCAGAGCACACCACTCTGCCAGATCCTGCCCTGCACATGCTGTTCCCTCTTCCCAGAAGGCCCTTAGCTGCCCTGTCCCTCCACCCCTCCCACACCCCACACCCTCACAAATTTTTCTCATGCTACCTTTGTGTCGTACAAGTATTTTTTAGTGCATTTATTTTGCTATATTATGTTTTACATTATACTGTGCCTTTTTCCAGAAAGGATTTAAAAAACAGCTTAAAAAAATATATCCAACACACACATACACACAAACTGAAAATTAGTCTGAGGCATAAGGACAAAGGGAAAATGAAGGTTGGAAAGATAAGTTTTTCCCTCAGGTCCTCACATAGTTTTCCCTCCTTTGTGTCATTCAAGTCTGTGTTCAAATCTCATCTCATAGAAAACTTCCCTGGCCAAGTCTGTCTTGCTGTCGCTGTATTTTCAGCCCCTGTCACAAGCACATACTTGAATGAATATCTCATTCAGTGTAAACTCTGAGTATACTCATTCAGATTCTTACTTGAATGAATGAGACTAATAGGAAGTCAGTACACAAAGGAAACATCAAAAGCTCTGTAAAATTGCAAGCAATATATTACAAATTTAGCCCTGAACTCCTAGCAGCCAATGAACTAAAGGAAACAGTGTCAGTTACATGATAGAGAGCATCCACAAAACAGGATGTGTGTCACTTTTCTGGGTCAAATGGATCTAAGACATAAATACAAGAGTTAAAACTATAAAACTCTTGGGAAAAAATACAGGCATAGATCTTTGTAAACTTGGATTAGATAATGGCTTCTTATATATGACATTAAAAGCACAAGCTACAACAACAACAAAGATAGTATGGACTTCAGCAAAATTAAAAAAAGACACCATCAGTAAAGTGGAAAGACATCCACAAAATGGGAGAAAATATTTGAAATCATATATCTGATAAGGAACTGGTATCCAAAATATATAAAGGACAATTACAACTCAATAGTAAAAAGACAACCCAATTTAAAAATGAGCAAAGGATGTGAACAGACATTTCTCTAAAAGAGAGGTACAAATGGCCACTTAAGCACATGAAAAGACATTTAACATCATTAGGCACCAGGAAAATGCAAACCAAAACCCTAAGATAACACTTCATACCCACTAGGATGACTATACTCAACAAAGATATATTGGGTGGGCCAAAAAGTGCCTTCGGTTTTTTAAGTAAAAATAAAAGACACATTTTTCATTTTCACCAAGAACTTTATCGAACAACATATTCACCCTTTTATTCAACTACCTTCTGCCATTTTTCAGGCAACTTCATAATTCCATCTTCCCAAAACTTATCTTTTTGAGCAAATAACTGTTCCAGGTACCTTTTTCAGTCTTCCAGGGAAATGAAATTTTTTCCATTAAGAGAACTTTGTAAAGACTGAAATAAATGGAAACCCTAAGGTGTAATGTCTGGTGCATATGGCAGATAAATCAGAACTTCCCAGCCAAGCTGTAACAGTTTTTGCCGGGTTGTCCAAGACACATGTGGTCTTACGTTATCCTGATGGAAGATTATGTGTTTTCTGTTGACTAATTCTGGACGCTTTTCATGGAGTACTGCTTTCAGTTGGTCTAACTGGGAGCAGTACTTGTTGGAATTAATTGTTTGGTTTTCTGGAAGGAGCTCATAATAGAGAACTCCCTTCCAATTCCACCATATACACAACATCACCTTCTTTGGATGAAGACCGGCCTTTGGTGTGGTTGCTGGTGGTTCATTTTGCTTGCCCCACAATCTCTTCCATTCCACACTGTTGTACAGTATCCACTTTTTTTGTTGCCCGTCACAACTTGTTTTAAAAACGAAACGTTTTCATTACGTTTCAATAGAGAATTGCATGAGAAAATATGGTAAAGAGGGCTTTTTTTTTTTCTTTCCTTGCGGTACACGGGCCTCTCACTGCTGTGGCCTCTCCCGCTGTGGAGCACAGGCTCCGGACGCGCAGGCCCAGCAGCCATGGCCCACTGGCCCAGCCGCTCCGCGGCATGTGGGATCTTCCCGGACCGGGGCACGAGCCCACGTCCCCTGCATTGGCAGGCAGACTCTCAACCACTGCGCCACCAGGGAAGCCCCAAGAAGGCTTTTCTTGCTTAACTTAATGTGGAATCCAAGCATCAAAGCAATTCACATAACCAAGCTGGTGCAAATGATTTTCAGTGCTTGATTTGGATATTTTGAGTATGTTGGCTATCTCCTGCGTGGTATAACATTGATTGTTCTCAATTATTGTTTCGATTTGATCGCTATCAACTTCAACTGGTCTACCTGACCGTGGAGCATCGTTCAGCGAGAAATCTCCAGCACAAAACTTCTGAAACCATTTTTGACACATTCCAGCAGTCACAGCACCTTCTCCATACACTGCAAAAATCTTTTTGTGCGTTTCAGTTGCATTTTTACCTTTCTTGAAATAATAAAGCATAATATGCCAAAAATGTTCAATATTAAAATGGCTACACAAAAATTAACCAATATTGATTAAGTCTTTTTTTAAATGCACGTTGATATGACAGCTGTCACATTCAATCTAACAAAATTATTTTGAATGAAGTTAAAGACAGCTAAGTGCTACTAGAGCCATCTTATGGAAAAAACTGAACGAACCTTTTGGCCCACCCAGTATAACAAGTGTCAGAGAAGAGGTGGAGAAATCAGAATCCTCACACATCACTGGTGGGAATGTAAAATGGTGCAGCCACTGTGGAAAACAGTCTGATAATTCCTTGAAAAGTTTAAAATAGTGTTACCATATGATCCAGAAATTCTACTCTCAGGGAAATAAAATACATATCCACACAAAAACTTGTATACATGTGTTCACAGTAGCCTCACTCAGAATAGCCAAAAAGCAATAATCCACATGTCCATTTTCAAATGATAAATGGAAAAACAAAATGTGGTATATGTATACAATGGAATATTATTTGGCAATAAAAAGGAAGGAAGTACTGACACATGCTACAACATGGAGGAATCTTGAAAACATTATGCTAAGTGACAGAAGCCAGACACAGAAGACACATATGATTCCATTTACGTGAAATGCTCAGAATAGGCAAATCTATAGAGACAGAAAGTAGGTTAGTGGTTGCCAGGTGCTAAGGGGAAGGTGAATGGGAAGTGACTGCTAAAGGGAATGGGTTTTTTTCCTGGGTTGATGAAAATGTTTCTAAAATTGATTGTTGTTGCCCAAACCAATGAACTGTATACTTCATATGTGTGACTTGTATGGCATGTCAATTATATCTCAATAAAGTTGTTACCAAAAAGGAAAATAAGTTTACTGACCCCAGTTCTAGAATCTCTTGCTGCAAATCATTCAATTAAGGAGCTGACACTTGTATTTTTCCTATACAGAAAATTTAAGTGTAAATATATTCACCTTGGTAAAATCTGTCCCTCATGTATTTCAAAGGTCAAAAAATTACTGAAGCGCTCAAAAATCAATTCTAGTACATATTTATTTTAAATATCTAAAACATTATTTAAAACATGTAATATTAGACATTATAATTATGTGCTACCCAACTCTAGCTTTAAGAAAACTCAATATTAAATATCAATATTCATGGACTTCCCTGGCAGTCCAGTGGTTAAGATTCTGCCTTCCAATGCAGAGGGCACGGGTTAGATCCCTGGTCGGGGAACTAAGATCCCAAATGCCGCGCATGGTGTGGCCAAAAATTTTTTTTAAAAAATCAGTGTTCATGATTTTATGGACCCTTGCTATAGGTATCCAAATGCAATCGCCCTTATCCCATCAACCCTGTTGATGACAGATTATTAACCATATTCCCAAAGTAAAACTGTTCCAGGTCCTGTGACAGATTCTCAGGAGATCAGACAAGGAAAAAAAAACAACTGAATCTAATGTGTTTTACTGATGTAAAGTAAAACCTAACACTCTGGAAGTGGAGGCTCAGGAGCCTTCATTTCATATCTGGGCTGGCTTCAGTGAGCATTACTTCATGTGAAACTGATTTAATAACAGAAGAAGGGGACTTTGATTACACCTGTGTCTGAATGCAATTCTATTTAGAAGTGCTGTTCTAACAGGTTCCTGCTCTGCAAATTGGACCATGGTTCCAGAGATCATCTTGTTAGCTCCAGATTCTTAATGGGAGATCTCCCTGCAGAGAGGGGAAGCAAAGGTGCCGTTACATTCACGTGCTATATGGCTTTAACTAATACAGGTGTGGGGTGTATCTCCTTCACAAGCTACCTCCACAGGCCAATCCTCAAAGTGTGAAAGTCTAACCTAACGTATCATCCGTCATAACTTAAATATACTTTTGTTCTTTCTTCAAGGGAGATGAACAGTTTTATCACCATAATTCAAATACTCTCTTAAGACTTCTCAATTCTAGTGCAGGCTTCGCCAACTATAATTTTTCTCTAACTAGTAATATATAGGAATAATTTCAGGTATGTCGATCTTCCAACTTTCATATTAAGTTATTTCCTCACCATCTCAGACTTTGGTAACGCTCATGAAATCCGTTATCAAAGTTACAGAGCTTTAGTAATTTCTTTCTAAGAACCCATTTTGTGCTCACCTTTGGACCTATTAGTTTATCTGCTGTCATTTTAGCAAAAAGTTCAGCTGTCTGGGCTCGAACCTGTGGATGTGTTGAATTGCAGAACATGTCTAGTAAATAAATCAAAGCTCCTGTGAAGGAAAGAAAGAATTAGTGTTTATACTCTAAATAAAAAAAAATGACTTTTCTAATCATAGAATCATAGTAGAATTCATTTTCAACCTTGTTTCAACTCAATGCAGTTTGTTTTTTTTTTTAAACTGTAAGCCTTCCAAAGCATTCTTCTAGTTTATCAGACTATACAAAGCAGCTCAAAATAAGCCTCACCATTACTGAGCATGACTGGATGAGAAAGCACTCCATACATTACCTTTTGCCATTGCTTCTTTGATTATTTTTGTACTTGATGTCAAAGCATAAAGAGTTTCCAGAACAAGCTGACGACCTACAAAGTAAAAGACATTTCAAAGAATGTATCATCACATTAGCTTACATTTACTGGGCACCAGTGCCAGGCACTGAACTAGGTGTTCTACACAGGGTATTATACTTACATCTTCACAATAACCAGCAAGACAGGAATTGTGGCCTCCATGAGTGAGGAAGCTGAGACCCAGTTTGACCAACCCATGGATTCATAGCTAGTGAGAGATATAGCTCACTATACCACTGAGGTATATAGAAGTTTATAGAAGTCTGACTTCCAAAATCCACACTCATAACCACTATGCCATACTGTCTTGCTACCTCACTGTTCACTGTGCAAACAAAATCTTCTCACCTCCTGACACCCTGAGAACACTCTATTCAGGGATCTACAATTTTTATGTGGTGCTAGTATCTTAGAGAAATGAGTAGGAAGTAGCAGTTGCAAGACACTGTTCCAATCTAAGACACAATAGCATCCTTCTGCACATAGTCTGTGCGCTTCTCACCCTTGTCATTGAAGTAGACTCAGCTACTGGACTTTTCTAAAGTCAAAATGGCAACAACAGACAGGTGACCAAAGGAGTAAAGAGTTGGCAAAGAGGGTGAAGGCTGCCAAGTATTAGGCTGAGACTAAAACAACAAAGGATGGTAGCCAGACTGAGCTAAGTTAACAGGCAGGAGAGAAAACACTCAAAAGCAGATTTTTAAGAGAAGCAACAGTACTTCATTGAAAACCTACCACTGTTCTAACCATAGTTTCAAAGGAAAACAAGTCTTTGTAGGGGTTAGAGGAAGTTAACATTTTATGTTTTTAATGTCCCTTAGCAAACAGTTAAAGATAATTTAGTCTAAAATATAAATGATAGCAGAGTAGGCTGAGATATCTAGATGTCAGCTATTTTACTGGTAAGATTAAAATAATGACTGGACTATATAAATCCGATATGAATATAAAATAACTTTCAAGTTATGACTTCTGTAACATTCTTCACTTCATCAATCAGTTTAATTTTGCATTGTTTGAAGCCTCGTAAAGCTGTTAAAAACTAAAAAAAAAGAAAAACCAACTAAGGTTGTAGGGATGATAAAAATAATCTGTGAATGACTTTTAAAAGTTGTCATTTTAAAGAGCTATTTCAAACGTCGTTTATTAAAGAAAACAAAAATATTCAATGGAAACTGAACTCCACTCAACTCACTGACCCTAACACGTGCAAGGCACTGGGGCATAAAACGAATGCGACAGGTTGCTGCTCTCAAGGAGGTGAACAGGTGTGAAGTCAAGATTAACATGACTTCCAAGGGGCTAGCAAAGCCAACTGAGCAATGTCTGCTGACAGTTAAGTGGCAAAGTTGGACTTAGTATCGCCAATTGCCTTTGAAAATCAATCTCAAGGTTGATCCTAGCACTTATGCTAGAAGACTGTACAGTTTGTAAGGAGTCTATATTATTTCAGGCTGTATTCAAGAAATCAGGTTGGTGTATTTTAAAAAACTGATACCATTTGGTGGTAACAGTCGCTATCAGCATCAAATCAGTAAAGGACAAATAATGCAGGATTGAACTTTAAGCTAACACAAGGTGATTTTTATCTTAAGCATTTTTTCCTATCATCCAAGATCAACTGTGTGTGTGTGTTTTTTTTAATAAACCATGGAATATTAGTCAATTCTCAATTACTCACGTGTAGCTTATACTCAACAAATTGAAAATCCTAGATTATTTTCCGTTTGCTTTTCGATCTCTCTTACCTCTTTCAACTTTTGATATGAGAAATGCAAAATAATTAACTTATGTAAAAACATAATTAGAAAGACACATCTAATATAAAGAAGACCACTTAGGGCTTCCCTGGTGGTGCAGTGGTTGAGAGTCCGCCTGCCGATGCAGGGGACACAGGTTCATGCCCCAGTCCGGGAGGATCCCACATGCCGCAGAGTGGCTGGGCCCATGACCCATGGCCGCTGAGCCTGCATATCCGGAGCCTGTGCTCCGCAACGGGAGAGGCCACAACGGTGAGAGGCCCACGTACCACAAAAAAAAAAAAAAAAAAAAAAAAAGAAACACAGATAACACTGTGTCAGAGGTTTTGTATCATCTGTGTAACTGCTCCCCTCAATGGGTTGACTGTACTGTTGTTTCAAAAATTCCAGTGAATATACGTACTTGATGGCAAAGAATGTAGAAGAGCCAATAAATTGGACAAAACCATTGATTCAGCAATATTGTTGACACAGTCTTGGTTAGACGTCACTATATTCACAACCTGAAAATTAATAAATAGGATGTTAAGAGTTCTGGAAATAATTTTGGACCTAAACAAATTAAGTCAAATTAGTCAGACCTAAATAAACTTAAAGGCTTTACCAAAGTGAGAAAAATGTTTGGAGGACAATATATTTAATTTTTAGGCAAGGGTTTAATTTTAAAAGATTGGCCTGTTCTTTTGAGAATAAAAAATGTTAATGCTAATGCATATATTATATACATTAGCCTTCTATTAATTTAGAGGTAAGAATTAAATATAATCATCTAAACAAATATTTTAGCACCCATTCACAATCTTGAGGCTTATAAGAAGGCTTCAATTCTACACCAGTTCATGCTCTAGAACTATGGTGTACACTGTAGTGCTTTCCAATTGTAGATTTGGGGTGGCAAGTGATTAGGAAGATAATCATCTTTACTACTGGGACTTTTTCTTTTAGAGGGAGAAAGTAAATGTCTTCAGTGCCCAGCACAACAGATTAGGTCTATCTTTCCATTATACAGAAATATGCATGTTTTTCTTTCAAAGAGGATGACCTTTTAAGTCTAACTTATTATATACATTGATCTAAAGATCAATGTCAGTTAACTTGAACTATGTGGTCAGCATCTCAAAGCAAAATATCCTAGATTTAATAATGCTTATTTAAAGAGTTACAAGATACTTGAAGGAATTAAGTGGAGAAGCATGCTTTTCAATTTAAAGAACATGCTTGTTAAGGTTTTTGAACAATTTAACATTTATTATTTTATTAAACATCTTTTTTAAACCAAACTGCAATCTAAGAACACTTAATCATTCATAAAGTACTCATTAAACTGTTACCACAGTGTTGAATTTGGTGTTCTTCATAATAAATCGTGTGTTATAATAGGCAGGATCATCTGAAAAAAGACCCTGGGAGCTCACTCTGGGTTGCCTGGACAAGGACCCCCCTGTGACCAGGGTCTTCCTGCTTCTCCCAGAGGAAAAGGCTTCACCCAAACAGCTTCCTGTGGGACCAATGATTTCATTCTCCTGAAGGAGGGGCCTCCAACCACTCTTGGACCGTCAAGGCCCACAGGTTCTGGGCAGCTGCCTTTCCTAGACAGCTCCTGTAAACAGCGTAACATACCAGGTGTCTGTCTGTCACCCTCACTGGAAAGGTTGCTTTCCAGGGAGAGCAACTTAGGGGGAGGGAATACAAACCCACAGTGTGCAGCCAGCACAGTGCCCTGGTCTCAACATGTCTCTCTGTGGGGACACTGAGAGATCTGGGAAATCCTGCATCCTTTTCTTGTTGATCTGTGGCTTCCAAGCTTCCCAAGTAAAGCCCATTCTTTAACTCACGCCGCATGACACTGTACAAATGCATCCCAAGTTCTAATGCATGACAGACGATGACCACAGAGGGAAAGTACCTTGAACACTGTACAATACTTGCTCTTCAAAATGAGCATATTAATTCAAATTTTAAAAACATATTCACTTGGCTTAATAGGAAAAATGAAAAAAAACCATATGCAAACTTCCATTCAACTTTAGATGATGATTAATCAAGGATCAAACCATGTATAGTAAGTTGTAGGAAAGACAACATGCTTTAGTACAAAATTCTTTTACCTCTAAAGCCAACTGCTGGACTTGACCAGCTCCATGGACTCGAAGAAGAGAAAATATTAACTTAAAGTGCCCAATGCATTCACTTTCAGAGCCTAGGAAGTAAAAATAAAATGTTTAATTTTTATTTCCAAGAGATGTTCTAAATTATCCACCTTTAGGAAACTGATATACATTTTGTTTACTGTCAATTATAAGTCTCTGGTAAACTTTTCTTAACATTTGTGACACAAAGTGAGTGAAGTATCACAAGGAGCAGTAAATCTTAAGAAGTTAAATGATATTAGACTATCTTAGGTTTGTTTTGTCGTCTTTTCCATCCCCACCCCTAGTTAACCCACAGGCTAAAAACAAGAAATTTATCAAACACACAATCCAAATACAACTCAAAAATTAAGTGTAAGGTGGTATTTTTACTCTTTACCTCAAGACTGTAGAGCTACAGTAATTAGAGTCAGCCTAATTACATTTGGGGAGAGTGTGACATCATCTGGCTTTTAATTAAGACTGAGTTAGAACCCTGCCACTTGAGAACTACATTATAAACAAGAAGGTGCCAAATCAATAGCCAGCTTTACTGCAATTCCTTTGTATCTAATATGTCAACTCCAAACAATAAGAAATGAAGTTTTCTTCAGATTTTATAATACTGCCTTTAAAAACATCCCCATGTATATATACCATGGGAATGACTTATTTTCTTAAATATTTAATTATTGTTGGTTATTTTATTTGAATAATGTATTACTGTAATAGTGAAAAGAGCAAAGAAGTACATGAAAGATAATATTAAGTGTTAATAAAAAAGATTTGAGGTCTTCATGTAACTTAAACTGAATATATATTGTTTTAGGTTTTATATTCTATACTTGTTATCAAAGTTAGAATTGGAAGAAGCTTTCAGATTTTCACCCATCCATCTCCCTGAAGTCAGGCAAGAGTGATAATGTTCTTGGAAATGTCCTTCTTAAAGATGTTTTAAAAGTGACAATTCTCACTTTACTATTTCAGTTTTTATACACCAAAAACTTCAGGCAGTTTTTCAAAAACATGGCATTGTGTTAGGGACCAGAAGACACAAAAATGAGATCACCTAATAAATAAATCTAATTTAAGCCCTTATATTGATACTTAGTATGTCAATTTATGTCATCAATGTGATATTTTACACTAGCAAGCTACTCTGCCTTTTCAACTCATTGAAAGTCATATGCTCTTAAAGATACGAATTATTCTAAGCATGCTGACCTGACCTCTCTTTCCAGACTATTATTTAGAGGTAAAAATATTATGGGGTCAATTCCTCTTAATGTTATACAAAGTATAACATTATAACCAAGTACAAGTTTTCCTGCATTTCCCTGGTAAAATTGAGAACTGGAATTTTTGGGCTCTTCCATTGTAGGATCTTATTCATCAAGGGTATAGTCACACACCTGGATTATATTTTATAACATTTCTCAGAGCCTCCAAAGCCATTTCCACTCTTGGCAAGCGGTCTCCATGTTGCTCTGACTCCACTTTTGCAGAATGAGTGATAGCCATGAATGTGTGGAGGTACTGGGCCTGGGAGCCTATATAATCCAAGAGACTTGCAGCAAATGCTTTTGGAACCTAAGTTGAGTGGAAAAATATTTAAAAACGAGTGTGCCCTTAGAAATAACCTATAACAAAGACTCCACAGCAGAGAAAACAACAACAAAATACTTCAAGCCATGAAAGTGATTAAATTATACATACACATGAATATACCTATGGATTAAGTGGGGAAAGGGGGAGAAAGGGGACAAAACCCAATTGCATTAGGAAGTGTTTAACATTTTTGTCCAAATCCATTAGAGATTTGATATACTCCCATCAGTATCTCAGTATAATAATTCTGAGATGCGTATGTCTTCCCTTTACCAAGGTATTGATAGTATGATATGTAACTTCTACAATTTGGTTATAGTTTTATATTTAAAAATTATATATATTTAGATTATAAATTCAAAAGACAGTTTTCAAAGACATTTCACAAATCACTGAACTCATTCTGCTTAGCAGCTATTTATAGATATTATTCTGTGATAAATAGTAAATGTTACAGTTTAGTAAATTCTTTTTTTTCCAAGAGCAAACTCTTTGCTTTAGAGAAATAGCCTCACTTCTTTCTTCCTTACAAACCAATCAACCAACAAATTCTCTTTGCCACCCCTCCAAAATAACTGCAACAAAAATTTCCTACATGATTTCCAAGCACTATGGAAGGAAAAGAAGATCATTTGCTACCAGAAGTGATTTGGGATCATCACAAGAGATGACCTGGTGTGACCCCAGTCATCTTCTAAAACTTCTCTTTGCTTTCCACCTCTATTTTCTTATTTTATTCTAAAAATGGGACAGAGACGGACTACTGTCTGGTGGTCTGATATTCAACATGATGGAATGAGTAAGTAAATGGCCTTACACTTCCATGAGAGAACAGTAAAGCTGAAGGCATATATACATGGTACAGTGGGGTAGCATTATGCATAAAATATCAGAAACAGCTGGGAAAGGAATAAATTCTTATTCATGAATCCACAAAATTAAATTCTTTAACATTCAAAATAAAGAGGATCATAAGTTATCAATGGTCACCCCATCACATACCCAAGTTAGTATAAAGCATTTGGCAAAAAACAGGTATTATTTCAATGTATTCAATGTGAATAAACTAGTAGCTTTCAATAACAAATGATCAAAGGTGTCAGACAAAATTTAAAATAGAGAGCTTACCTCGAGTGGGAAAGTAGGGACTTCATTATAGACCCTAACAAAAATCTCCCCTACAATAAGTTCTTTGGCATGATCACTGTAGACAAATTCTGATCCATAGGTTTTGTCACAGTCACCCTTTTTAAAAAAGAAAACAGATTGTTAGAGGTAAATTGGAATCATTAGTGTCTGGTTTATTAATCTATCCATATTCAGAGTTTAATAACTTAGCAGATAAATAACTTGAAAGATCCATTCATTTTCCAGAGGGAAAAATGTGGTGGGATACACATCACAGCACTCAATGCAATTTTAATGTTTGTAATCAGTAATATAGACTCTGGAAAAGGCATAGAATTATGTTATTTCTTAATCCAAAGATCAATATTGTAACTCATTTTAATATTTCAAAAGATCACTGAGGTCAGCCAATGAAGTGTTCATAAGCAAGTATGACACGTGGCTCTTCTCTATCCGCTCAGCAAACATTTGGCCCAGTCAGATATAGGGTGATAGAGCTAAGAAATGAACACATTTGGACTGGTTTTAAAAAGTAATACATTAAGTGAAAAGTGCTGGAAAACAGGGTCTCTGAATAAAAAGGCAAGGTAATAGTACAGGAGTTGACAAATCAAGAAGAATTTCCATTTAAGGACAAAGAAAAAGATAGGAAAGAGGAATGGGAAAAAAATAGCCCCAAGAAGATTTAGGTGGAAATCACTCAAAATTTAGGTTGGACTAAAATAATATGTAAAAGTGTATAGTAAGTTGTAAAGGGCTAATAAATGAAGAGAGAATGATGTTCTCTCCTGGTAAAAGAATAGATGAGGCCCCCACGGTGAGCCACAGCCACCCCCACCTCTGCAGCAGACCCTCCAACACTAGCAGGCTGTCAGACATGGCAAAGATGTGGAGGTCATCCCACTGCAGGTCTTTGAGGGTGACAAGATTAAGTCTGTGGTTTCCCTGGTGACTCAGGGAGACAACACTTTACAGGATCCCGACTTATGCTGCTCCATGCGAAGCTGCCTTAGAATCGCCTTCAAAGACCCCTTGTCTCCATCTGTGGGCTCGAGGGTTATCATTCCATTTTGCGTGGATCTGTCTTTGTGAAGAGAAGATTGCAAGAAAGCACTACAGGAGCTGCACTGGTGACCCAGGACCTCCCCCTGCTTTGCTTGTGCCTCATGATTATTTGTATCCTTGAAATTATTAGAAAACCTTGAAACTAGATACATCAGAAATACATTTACACGTGGAACTGCTCCTATAGAACACCTACTGAACGCTGGCAGAAGACCTCAGACCTCCCAAAAGGCAAGACTCCCCACATACCTGGGTAGGGCAAAAGAAAAAATAAACAGAGACAAAAGAATAGGGATGGGACCTGCACCCGTGGGAGAGAGCTGTGAAGGAGGAAAGGTTTCCACACACTAGCAAGCCCCTTCCCGGGTGGGGAGTGCGGGTGGCGGGGGCTGGGGGAGCTTCGGAAACGCAGAGGAGAGCACAGCAAGAAGGGTGCGGAGGGCAAAGCGGAAAGATCCCCGCACAGAGGATCGGTGCCGACCAGCACTCACCAGCCCAAGAGGCTTGTCTGCTCACCCGCCGGGGAGGGCAAGGCTGCGAGCTGAGGCTCGGGCTTTGGTCGGAGCACAGGGAGAGGACTGGGGTTGGCGGCGTGAACACAGCCTGAAGGGGTTAGTGCACCACGACTAGCCAGGAAGGGAGTTCGGGAAAAAGTCTGGAGCTGCCGAAGAGGCAAGAGACTTTCCTTCCCTCTTTGTTTCCTGGTGAGCGAGGAGAGGGGATTAAGAGAGCTGCTTAAAGGAGCTCCAGAGAAGGGCACGAGCCGAGCCGTGGCTATCAGCGCGGACCCCAGAGCCGGGCATGAGACGCTAAGGCCGCTGCTGCCTCCACCAAGAAGCCTGTGTGCGAGCACAGGTCACTATCCACACCTCTCCTCCCGGGAGCCTGTGCAGCCTGCCACTGCCAGGATCCCGTGATCCAGGGACAACTTCCCCGGGAGAACGCACGGCGCGCCTCAGGCTGGTGCAACATCCCACTGGCCTCTGCCGCCAAAGACTCACCCCGCATCCGTAACCCTCCCTCCCCCAGGCCGGAGTGAGCCAGAGCCCCCGAATCAGCTGCTCCTTTAACCTCATCCTGTCTGAGCGAACAACAGACGCCCTCTGACGACCTACACGCAGAGGCGGGGCCAAATCCAAAGCTGAACCCCAGGAGCTGTGCGAACAAAGAAGAGAAAGGGATATTTCCCCCAGCATCCTCAGGAGCAGTGGATTAAATCTCCAAAATAAACCTGATGTACCCTGCATCGGTAGAATACCTGAATAGACAACGAATCATCCCAAATTGAGGAGGTGGACTTTGAGAGCAAGATATATTATTTTTTCCCCTTTTCCTCTTTTTGTGAGTGTGTATGTGTATGCTTCTGTGTGAGATTCGGTCTGTATAGCTTTGCTTTCACCATTTGTCCTAGGGATCTGTCCGCCCATTTTTTTTTTTTTTTAATTAAAAAAAAATTTTTTTTTCTTAATAGTTATTTTTTATTTTAATAACTTTTGTTTTATCTTACTTTATTTTATCTTCTTCCTTTCATTCTTTCTTTCTTTTCTTTCTTTCTTTCTTTTTACTTACTTACTTACTTTTTCCCCCTTTTATTCTGAGCTGTGTGGATGAAAGGCTCTTGGTGCTGCAACCAGGAGTCAGTTCTGTGCCTCGGACGTGGGAGAGCCAACTTCAGGACACTGGTCCACAAGAGACCTCCCAGCTCCTTGTAATATCAAACTGCGAAAATCACCCAGAGATCTCCATCTCAACAACAACACCCAGCTTCACTCAACGACCAGCAAGCTACAGTGCTGGACACACTATGCCAAACAACTAGCAAGACAGGAACACAAATGGACCCATTAGCAGAGAGGCTGCCTAAAACCATAATAAGGCCACGAACACCCCAAAACACACCACCAGGAGTGGACCTGCCCAACAGAAAGACAAGATCCAGCCTCATCCACCAGAACATGGAAACTAGTCCCCTCCACGAGGAAGCCTACACAACACACTGAACCAACTTTAGCCACTGGGGACAGATACCAAAACAACGGGAACTATGAACCTGCAGCCTGCAAAAAAGGAGACCGGAAACACAGTAAGATAAGCAAAATGAGAAGACAGAAGAACACACAGCAGATGAAGAAGCAAGATAAAAACCCACCAGACCTAACAAATGAAGAGGAAATAGGCAGTCTACCTGAAAAAGAATTCAGAATAAGGATAGCAAAGATGATCCAAAATCGTGGAAACAGAATAGAGAAAATGCAAGACATATTTAACAAGGAATTAGAAGAACTAAAGATGAAACAAGCAACGATGAACAACACAATAAATGAAATTAAAAATACTCTAGATGGGATCAATAGCAGAATAGCTGAGGCAGAAGAACGGATGAGTGACCTGGAAGATAAAACAGTGGAAATAACTACTGCAGAGCAGAATAAAGAAAAAAGAATGAAAAGAACTGAGGACAGTCTCAGAGACCTCTGGGACAACATTAAACGCACCAACATTCGAATTATAGGGGTTCCAGAAGAAGAAGAGAAAAAGAAAGGGACTGAGAAAATATTTGACGAGATTATAGTTGAAAACTTCCCTAATAAATAATAAATCCAAGGAGAAACACGCCAAGACACAGATTAATCAAACTATCAAAATTTAAATACAAAGAAAACATATTAAAAGAAGCAAGGGAAGGGCTTCCCTGGTGGCGCAGTGGTTGAGAGTCCACCTGCCGATGCAGGGGACAGGGGTTCGTGCCCCGGTCCGGGAAGATCCCACATGCCGCAGAGCGGCTGGGCCCGTGAGCCATGGCCGCTGAGCCTGCGCGTCCGGAGCCTGTGCTCCGCAACGGGAGAGGCCACAACAGTGAGAGGCCCGCGTACGGCAAAAAAAAAAAAAAAGAAGCAAGGGAAAAACAACAAATAACACACAAGGGAATCCCCATAAGGTTAACAGCTGATCCTTCAGCGAAACTCTGCAAGCCAGAAGGGACTGGAGGACATATTTAAAGTGAAGAAGGAGAAAAACCTACAACCAAGATTACTTTACCCAGCAAGGATCTCATTCAGATTTGATGGAGAAATTAAAACCTTTACAGACAAGCAAAAGCTGAGAGAGTTCAGCACCACCAAACCAGCTTTACAACAAATGCTAAAGGAACTTCTCTAGGCAAGAAACACAAGAGAAGGAGAAGACCTACAATAACAAACCCAAAACAATTAAGAAAATGATAATAGGAAAATACATATTGATAATTACCTTAAATGAAAATGGATTAAATGCTCCCACCAAAAGACACAGATTGGCTGAATGGATACAAGAACAAGACGCATATATATGCTGTCTACAAGAGACCCACTTCAGACGTAGAGACACATACAGACTGAAAGTGAGGGGATGGAAAAAGATATTCCGTGCAAATGGAAATCAAAAGAAAGCTGGAGTAGCAATTCTCGTATCAGACAAAAAGACTTTAAAATAAAGACTATTACAAGAGACAAAGAAGGACACTATATAATGATCAAGGGATCAATCCAAGAAGAAGATATAACAATATTTATGCACCCAACATAGGAGCACCTCAATACATAAGGCAAATACTAACAGCCATAAAAGGGGAAATCGACAGTAACACATTCATAGTAGGGGACTTTAACACCCCACTTTCACCAATGGACAGATCATCCAAAATGAAAATAAATAAGGAAACACAAGCTTTAAATGATACATTAAACAAGATGGACTTAATTGATATTTATAGGACATTCCATCTAAAAACAACAGAATACACACTTTTCTCAAGTGCTCATGGAACATTCTTCAAGACAGATCATACCTCGGGTCGCAAATCAAGCCTTGGTAAATTTAAGAAAATTGAAATTGTATCAAGTATCTTTTCCAACCATAAAGCTATGAGACTAGATATCAATTACAGGAAAAGATTTGTAAAAAATACAAACACAAGGAGGCTAACAATACACTACTTAATAACGAACTGATCAGTGAAGAAATCAAAGAGGAAATCAAAAAATACCTAGAAACAAATGACAATGGAGACACGATGACCCAAAACCTATGGGATGCAGCAAAAGCAGTTCTAAGGGGGAAGTTTATAGCAATACAATCCTACCTTAAGAAACAGGAAATATCTCGAATAAACAATCTAACCTTGCACCTAAAGCAATTGGAGAAAGAAGAACGAAAACACCCCAAAGTTAGCAGAAGGAAAGAAATCATAAAGATCAGATCAGAAATTAATGAAAAAGAAATGAAAGAAACGATAGCAAAGATCAATAAAACTCAAAGCTGGTTCTTTGAGAAGATAAACAAAATTGATAAACCATTAGCCAGACTCATCAAGAAAAAAAGGGAGAAGACTCAAATCAATAGAATTAGAAATGAAAAAGGAGAAGTAACAACTGACACTGCAGAAATACAAAAGATCATGAGAGATTACTACAAGCAACTGTATGCCAATAAAATGGACAACCTGGAAGACATGGACAAATTCTTAGAAATGCTCAACCTGCCAAGACTGAATCAGGAAGAAATAGAAAATATGAACAGACCAATCACAAGCACTGAAATTGAAACTGTGATTAAAAATCTTCCAACAAACAAAAGCCCAGGACCAGGTGGCTTCACAGGCGAATTCTATCAAACATTTAGAGAAGAGCTAACACCTATCCTTCTCAAACTCTTCCAAAATATAGCAGAGGGAGGAACACTCCCAAACTCATTCTACGAGGCCACCATCACCCTGATACGAAAACCAGACAAGGATGTCACAATGAAAGAAAACTACAGGCCAAATATAACTGATGAACATAGATGCAAAAATCCTCAACAAAATACTAGCAAACAGAATCCAACAGCACATTAAAAAGATCATACACCATGATCAAGTGGGGTTTATTCCAGGAATGCAAGGATTCTTCAATATACGCAAATCTATCAACATGATACACCATATTAACAAAATGAAGGAGAAAAACCATATGATCTCAATAGATGCAGAGAAAGCTTTTGACAAAATTCAACACCCACTTATGATAAAAACCCTGAAGAAAGTAGGCATAGAGGGAACTTTCCTCAACATAATAAAGGCCATATATGACAAACCCACAGCCAACATCGTCCTCAATGGTGAAAAACTGAAACCATTTCCACTAAGATCAGGAACAAGACCAGGTTGCCCAATCTCACCATGCTTATTCAACATATTTTGGAAGTTTTAGCCAGAGCAATCAGAGAAGAAAAGGAAATAAAAGGAATCCAAATTGGAAAAGAAGAAGTAAAGCTGTCACTGTTTGCAGATGACATGATACTACACATAGAGAATCCTAAAGATGCTACCAGAGACCAACTATAGCTAATCAATGAATTTGGTAAAGTAGCAGGATACAAAATCAATGCACAGAAATCTCTGGCATTCCTATACACTAATGATGAAAAATCTGAAAGTGAAATTAAGAAAACACTCCCATTTACCACTGCAACCAAAAGAATAAAATACCTAGGAATAAACCTACCTAAAGGAGACAAAAGAGCTGTATGCAGAAACTTATAAAACACTGATGAAAGAAGTTAAAGATGATACAAACAGATGGAGAGATATACCATGTTCTTGGATTGGAAGAATCCAATTGTGAAAATGACTGTACTACCCAAAGTAATCTACAGATTCAATGCAATCCCTATCAAACTACCACTGGCATTTTTCACAGAACTAGAACAAACAATTTCACAATTTGTATGGAAACACAAAAGACCCCGAATAGCCAAAGCAATCTTGAGAACGAAAAACGGAGCTGGAGGAATCAGGCTCCCTGACTTCAGACTATACTACAAAGCTACAGTAATCAAGACAGTATGGTACTGGCATAAAACGGAAAGACAGATCAATGGAACAGGATAGACAGCCCAGAGATAAACCCACGAACATATGGTCACCTTATCTTTGACAAAGGAGGCGGAATGTACAGTGGAGAAAGGACAGCCTCTTCAATAAGTGGTGCTGGGAAAACTGGACTTGTACATGTAAAAGTATGAGGTTAGAACACTCCTTAACACCATACACAAAAATAAGCTCGAAATGGATTAAAGACCTAAATGTAAGGCCAGATACTATAAAACTCTTAGAGGAAAACATAGGCAGAACACTCTATGACATAAATCACAGCAAGATCCTTTTTGACCCACCTCCTAGAGAAATGGAAATAAAAACAAAAATAAACAAATGGGACCTAATGAAACTTAAAAGCTTTTGCACAGCAAAGGAAACGATAAACAAGAGCAAAAGACAACCCTCAGAATGGGAGAAAATATTTGCAAATGAAGCAACTGACAAAGGATTAATCTCCAAAATTAACAAGCAGCTCATGAGGCTCAATAACAAAAAAACAAACAAACAAATCCGAAAATGGGCAGAAGACCTAAACAGACATTTCTCCAAAGAAGATATACAGATTGCCAACAAACACATGAAAGAATGCTCAACATCATTAATCATTAGAGAAATGCAAATCAAAACTACAATGAGATATCATCTCACACCAGTCAGAATGGCCATTATCAAAAAATCTAGAAACAATAAATGCTGGAGAGTGTGTGGAGAAAAGGGAACACTCTAGCACTGCTGGTGGGAATGTGAATTGGTACAGCCACTATGGAGATCAGTATGGAGGTTCCTTAAAAAACTACAAATAGCTTCCCTGGTGGCGCAGTGGTTGAGAGTCCGCCTGCCGATGCAGGGGACACGGGTTCGTGCCCCGGTCCGGGAAGATCCTGCATGCCGTGGGGTGGCTAGGCCCGTGAGCCATGGCCACTGGGCCTGTGCGTCCGGAACCTGTGCTCCGCAGCAGGAGAGGCCACAGCAGTGAGAGGCCCGCGTACCGCAAAAAAACCCCAAAACTACAAATAGAACTACCATATGACCCAGCAATCCCACTACTGGGCATATACCCTGAGAAAACCATAATTTAAAAAGAGTCATGTACCAAAATGTTCATTGCAGCTCTATTTACAATAGCCAGGAGATGGAAGCAACCTAAGTGTCCACTGACAGATGAATGGATAAAGAAGATGTAGCACATATATACAATGGAATATTACTCAGCCATAAAAAGAAACAAAATTGAGTTATTTGTAGTGAGGTGGATGGACCTAGAGTCTGTCATACAGAGTGAAGTAAGTCAGAAAGAGAAAGACAAATACCGTATGCTAACACATATATATGGAATTTAAGGAAAAAAAAATGTCATGAAGAACCTAGGGGTAAGACAGGAATAAAGGCAGACCTACTAGAGAATGGACTTAAGGATATGGCGAGGGGGAAGGGTAAGCTGTGACAAAGTGAGAGAGAGGCATGGACATATATACACTACCAAACATAAGGTAGATAGCTAGTGGGAAGCAGCCGCATAGCACAGGGAGATCAGCTTCGTGCTTTGTGACCGCCTGGAGGGGTGGGATAGGGAGGGTGGGAGACGCAAGAGGGAAGAGATATGGGAACATGTATATGTATAACTGATTCACTTTGTTATAAAGCAGAAACTAACACACCATTGTAAAGCAATTGTACTCCAATAATGATGTTAAAAAAAAAAGAGAATAGATGATACATAGAAATCTGAGACTTGTTCTCCCTAGCTCTGTAATTCTCAAAACTTCTATCAATGAAGAGCTCTGAGTGACTATCATGAAATGAATTCAAAACTAAATTTTGAATAATTCAGGACACCCAGTGATGGTTACTCTTTAATGAAGTCCAAACCCCAAAGCACAACTTCTTCTAAACAATCAAGACTCAACCATCTAATGTATGTGTTATCCAGGCCTTCTCCTTATCTCCCATTCTACTTACTGTCTTTTGTTTTTCTCATGGCTTAATAGTTTCTCCTCTAGAAGGTGGCAGGATAGGAGAAATTATTCAATTTTGATACCAGAAAGCAATTTTAATTTACTGGGGAAAAGAGGCTAAAGAGAACAATTAAAACAGAGCTTCTGGGCACAAAAACTGGTTAAAATAGAAGACAGCTATATGTAAATGGTAACTAAAAACACAACAAAAAATCCTAATGTATATTAAATATAATAAGAATGCTATTATTAAATGGGCCAAATATTAGGTAGCAAAACCTATAGGCTTGATCAACACCCAATAGAGAAATAATGGGTTTCTGTTTCGTCAATACTAAGTTATATTTCCAGAGATTCCATTAGAGTAAGTAATTTATAAAACAATAACATACTTTTTTAATCATGTTTTCTTGTTGGGATTCAAGAAATTCAAGTAGCTCTGCTCTTGTAGAATTGTTCCATATCAAATAGGGGTTCTCTGTGTTACTGTTAAGCATCTTCAAAATCTAGGAGAAAGAACATTACTGTTTTATAATATTTAGGAAATATATTGAAATTACCATTCATTAAAATTGTCTATGACATGCCAAGCACCGTAATAGGTGCCTTAAGTATAACAGATCTCAGTAATTCTACCAAGTATGTTAATATTTTCCATTTTGCAGCTGAGAAAAATCAAGACTGAGAAAGATCAAATTATTTGCCCCAGGTCTCACAACCCTTAAGTGGTGAAACTGGGATTCAAATTTGAGTCTGTTTTGACTTCACATTCTTAACATTTGCTCTGCTTTGTGAAAATTACATATGATATCCTGTGTTAAAGCATTTTATAAACTCAGTAAATGTAAGCTTAAAAAGAATCATACAATACTGCCTTTACATACATATATTTGAAAACAAAATCTAAGTCTTTATGAAGCATACTCCTAGGAAGGGAAGTAAAATTTATGGGCAGAGACTCAGTTCCGGTTTTCTTGGCCAAACCTTGTAGTTCTGCAGACATAGCTTATGCCTGCTTAGCCATCCAGGGTGCTTTCCCTTTGTTTAGCTCTCCTCAATTTTAAGTGTACACATAGACATTTAACTCTCCTTTAAATGTTTTTTGTTGTTGTTTTTTGGCTGTGCCTTGTGGCTTGTGGGATATCAGTTCCCTGACTAGGGGTTGAACCCGGGCCCTCGGCAGTGAAAGAGCAGAGTCCTAACCATTGGGATACCAGGAATTCTCTAAATGTTTTAATAAGAACTTTTTACACTTTACATTTACAGAGCTCTGTGCTAGGAGGAAAGCAGTGGGTTATTACCTCCATCTTACAAAAAGACATCCAACCCTTGTTTTCAAAACATGAACTACCAGTTAAGTAAAATAACTGAAAAAATTTATCATGAAGAAAATTTTAAAACTCTGAGAAGTGGCAGTTTAAAATAAGTATTTTATTAAATCCAGATGGAGCCCAGGCCAAAATTTTGAAGTGTTACTTTTTTTTTTTCTTTCCTGTAGTAGTTAATCAACAACTTGTTAGTATTTCTGGAAAGAATGTTTTCAGTCAGCAAAATACTTCACACTGGTGAACACAAAGTCCGGAAAAAGAACCAAGATCAAGATTGGCATCTAAAGCACTTCTCTCTTACTCAGGGGATCTGAAAGGCAGTGTCTTGCACCAGAAAACAGACTCAATCAGATTAGATTAAAAAAACAAATAAGCTGTTTATAAATTCTAAAAATATTTTACATTTGGAACACTGAGGCCTTTTTTCTTCTAAAACTATTAGATGATTATCAGAGAAAATGAAATAAAATAGCCTACAATTCTACAATTCAGGGATAACTACAGTTAACATATTGATACAGATCCATCCATTCAATTTTTTAATACCAAAAATGGGATTTAATCTTTTCACTTAAAATACTTTAAACATCTTCTAATGTCTTCCCATATACCTTTACAATTTGAGGCTTCAAGATATTCTATTTAATGGATTTCTATAGGTCAATTCTCTAATGCTTAGATTGTTTCTCAATGATTCTCAAGAAGAGGTTGGGCGATCTGCCACGATCATACTTATTTTTGTCATGAATGCATATGTGTGTATATACTGACTTTTAGGATTTCCATGCTGAGTGTAAGCAAGTTATAGCTTATAACAAACAGCTAAAAATAGAATCTGGGTCTCCTGACTCCCAGTCCTCTGTCCATTCCAAGTTCACGCTCTTGTCCTGTTCCTTTCTGATTCAATATTATCAAGAATTATGGGGAGCGCTACAGCTGAGAAACATGAAGTTAATCTACCCTTACAGAGAGACTGGACTTGTAGAGCTGATATGATAACATCAGCATCAAGCCACAACAACAAACCAAATTTCTTAGTTGAGAGAACAAGCATGTGAACATTTTCAATTTTTAGGTTTCCGAGAGCAATCAACATTGTTATATTCCTCTACTATCTAAAGAATCTTGCAGTATTTATCAAAAACCCAGGCTACTTCTGAAGCACATACCTCAGTAGCACTAACTACAGCAAGTTTTCTAGCAACATAGGGGGTCAGCATGCCAGCTACACTTTTCCTTATGGTTGGATTTTCTGGTGTTGCTTGTTCTTCAGGCAGATACCCTCCAAGGCGACTCAGAGCACGGACACTCAGTTTGGCAAGACTGTTGGCTACTTCCTGTTATAAAAAAATTAAGACATTAAGACATTAAAATAGATCTGTTATCTTACACAGGCAACAGTACCTTTATGGAATCAAAACAGTATGGAACATATTAAGGAACAGAAAGCAAAAAAAAAGAAACAAAAAAGTCCCCAACACTGACATCAGAGCTTATTCTTTTATTTATATGAAAGACCATCAGAATCTATGTACTCATTTATACCTAATACGGTATGTTGTAGATAACTGGAACAAGCACATTGGGGGATAGGGTGGGGAATAGGGATGGGTAGGTAGATCTGATCGCTACAGGCACATATCACAATGAGTAATGAATGACAGTGAACAGGAAAGGACAGAAAAAAATATCTGTAAAAATCACCTAAGTTCTCAAGTGTTTAGGGGAGCTAGCCCCAACAGCACTGTTAGGATCTCCCTGAGATACACAACCATAATTTTGCAAAAATAAAGGTGACTCTGAGTACTCAAGAAAAGATTAAGTTATGTGCAGAATATGCTATTGCAAATTCCCTTGCCTTGAATCCTTCCGGGATAAGTGGTTAAGATAAAAAGTTTTGGGGCTTAGGGCTTCCCTGGTGGCGCAGTGGTTGAGAGTCCACCTGCCGATGCAGGGGACATGGGTTCGTGCTCTGGTCCGGGAAGATCCCACATGCCGCGAAGCGGCTGGGCCCGTGAGCCATGGCCGCTGAGCCTGCGCGTCCGGAGCCTGTGCTCCGCAACGGGAGAGGCCAGAACAGTGAGAGGGCCCGCGTACCATAACAACAACAACAACAAAAAAGTTTGGGGGCTTAAAGAGCAATAAACTTAATAATCTTGAAAAACAGTTTATGCCTTTGAGGCTTTGAGCTAGGGCTTTGCTTTGCATTAACCTACGGTATGGGTTCAAATTCAATGTTTAAGTAGTGTTAAGGTTACCTGCTGGTTTGTTTCTTCACTTTTCTGAATACCACTCTCTTCTAGTGTGTAGTCATAATTAAACAGATAACCAAGCAGATGCCACAAAATTCCAGCTTGCAATAGGTGTGTCTGTAGCCAGAAATCCACAGCAAAAGAGCTGACACATTCTACCCCAAGAGCTGCCACTCGTGGAATAGTCTGAGAATAAGAATAATGGAATTAATTACAGGATTAAAAAAAAAGCTCCCAAGAGAAACAGGCTGCCAATGTATGTCAAGCTAGCTAACTTATTGTGTGTTTACCTCCTCTTATATTTTCAATACCAGTTTATATCTGAATCCTATATCTTTTAAAGCCTAAAATTAAAAGTAACCCTGTGAAAAGACACAGAATTCCTATTTTTAGAAAATTAATTAATTTTTAAATTGAAGTATAGTTGATTGACAATATTGTGTTAGTTTCAGGTGTAGACAATAGAGATTTGATTTTTTGCAGATTATATTCCATTATAGGTTATTACAAAATACTGCGTATAAATCCTTATGCTATACAGTAGATCCTTATTATCTGTTTTATGTATAGTAGTTTTATTTGTTAATCCCATACTCCTAATTTGTCCCTTCTCACCTCTCTCTCCCTTTTCTCTTTGGTAACCATAAGTTTATTTTCTATGTCTGAGTCTGTTTCTGTTTTGTATATACATTCATTTGTATTATGTTTTAGATTCCAAATATAAGTGATATACAGTGTTTGTCTTTCTCTGACTTATTATATTAAGCTAATATTCTCAAGGTCCATTCATGTTGCTGCAAATGGCAGCATTCTTTTTTATGGCTGAATAACATTCTGTTGCGTGTGTGTGTGTATACACATCTTAAGCCAATTGTCTGTTGATGGGCACCTGGGCTGTTTCCATATCTTGGCTATTGTAAATAGTGCTATGAACGTTGGGTACATGTATCTTTTCAAATTAGTGTTTTCATTTTTCCAGATATGTACCCGGGAGTGGAACTGCTGGATAATATGGTAGCTCTAGTTTCAGTTTTTTTAAGGAACCTCCATGCTGTTTTCCATAGTGGCTGTACTGTACCAATTTACATTCCCGTGAACAGTGTATGAGGGTTCTCTTTTTTCCACATCCTCTCCAGCATTTATTATTTGTAGACTTTTTGGTGATAGCCAGTCTCACTAATGTGAGGTGATAGCTCATTGTGGTTTTGATCTGTATCAGAATTACTATCTTTGAGGCTAGTTAGTGTCAAAGACTTGGGAATACAGTTTTCTTTGTTTCACTTCTTGTATTTTTAATTTTTAAAAATACTGATAAGGCATTAATAGCAACGCATGTGCTAGTGATCTTAAGTGTATCAATGATATCTTTAGTGCAGGTGTACAGATTTACTTCTTTATACCAGACTTTGCATTCTTATTAAACACTTCTAAGGACATCAAGTAAATATAGTTGAGGACATTATTTTCATCAGATTCCTTATTTCTAGATACCTTAGCCTGGGATCAGCACCCTAATCCTGTTCTATTCCAACACAACTGTCACTCTGCCCAGTTACCTGAGAAATCACTCTCCTTCCCAGCCACCTATCACATCACCCACAGACAACTTCCCCTGGCAGTACCAGACTGGGAGGAAACAGCAAGCTCTCAGATTCGCTATAGCTTTTCCACCAGGCAATGACTCAACTCTTAAGTTTCAGGTTTTACGTGGTCCTTTACTTTCATTAGATTGATTTAGTCTAGTCTTCTCTCTTGCTTCCCTGCCTCTGTTCAAATATTCACATGAGACCAACTTCCCTCTAGATATGTCACTCTAGTCTTACTCTTTGTGGGCCAGCCCAGGAACAAAAGCCACCATTTACAGCAAGGCTTTAGTGAAAAATGTAATTTACTTGAAAATAATTTTAGGAAAACAACTAGTTAATAAATTGAGGACTGGCTACTTGACAAGAAAACCCACTGCTGACTGAATCCAGAAAGTGGTAAAGATGACCTCTACCTTGCCAAAATAGAGCACCCGACAGAGATCCCTGATGATGCCAGGCATTTCTGTGATCTTCTCTCGGCATTCTTCAAACTGAGCGGCCACACTATAGCATTTGCTTATGTGTCCACACACCTGCAGACAACATAAGAGAGAAAAAAAAAGGTCACATGTGCATTCCTTATTTAAGACAGTGGAAATCAAATCAGCGGAGATTCGTGAATAATGCTTAATGGTATATATGACACTCCAAAATTAAACAGAACATTTCTATTGAATTATTAGTATTTCTGGTTAAGATTCCCTATAGATGCAGGGTTGGCAAACCATGGCCGCTAAGGCTAACAGGCCAAGTCAACCCTGTTCTTGTATGGCCAGAAAGCTAAGAATGGTTTTTACATTTTGAAAGAGTTGCAAAAATCACAAATAAAAATATGCAACAGACTGTACATAACTTGAAAGCCTCAAATATTTACTCTCTGGCCCTTTATAAAAAGAAGTTTGCCAACCTCTGGAATAAAGTATTTTTGTCCAGAATTCTAATAATGTACTGTACTTAAAAATAAGGATGAAACTCAAAAGCCTGTACTCGATTGTTTTATATTCTAAATTTTGCTGGCATAAACAAAAGGCCACATAAAAAGATGCATCTACAGTGATCTTAATGAACTCCTGATGGATTTTCTATTAAAGAATTCAACAGAAAAAAAGCCAATGAAAACACTAGGGATGGGAGAGGGAGGTAGAGAAGGAAATTAAGGAAGGGGATAGAAAATAAGTGAAATAAAAATGGCAAAATGACAAATGTTTGAAACTGGGTAAAAAAAAATTAAGCCAACAGATTACGTATGATTTAGCACAGTGGTTCTTAAAGTGTGATACACAGACCAACAGCATCAGTATCACTTGGCAATTTTGTTAGAAAAGCATATTCTCACGCCCCACCCCACACATACTGAATCAGAAACTCTGTGGGCAGGGGACCTGGGAGGCAGAGCTCAGCAACCCAGGTTTTTTGTTTGTTTGTTTTTGCTGTACGCGGGCCTCTCACTGCTGTGGCCTCTCCCGCTGCGGAGCACAGGCTCTGGACACGCAGGCTCAGCAGCCATGGCCCACGGGCCCAGCTGCTCCGCGGCACGTGGGATCCTCCCGGACGGGGCACGAACCCGCGTCCCCTGCATCGGCAGGTGGACTCCCAACCACTGCGCCACCAGGGAAGCCCGCAACCCAGGTTTTAATGAGCCCTCCAAGTGATTCTTACAGATGTTAAAGTCTGAACTACTAGTCTAGCGTAACTTTCTTGGAACCATATGTTTTAGTCTTACCTGTACAGACATGTCACTTGGTTTACTAGAATGATTCAAGACAGCCACACAGCGACTAAATGCCTCTTGTAACACCTGCAGAAAAAGAAGACAGCCATCAACTCTCCATTTTGAGTTGGAGTCTGAAAAGCCTTTTCTGGTAGGGATAAAACATTAATAACCTTTTAATATCTGAAACTTGGCAAAGAAATATTTGCTCAATTAACATTTGTTAAATAAACAAGTAAACAAAGGACCCTGAAGTTTTTTTAAGCATCCCACTATGCTATTTTGCAAGTAATATTAAGCTCACCAATTTTGAATCCAATATTCTCCAATTCACGTTGTGAAATAAAGCTCCATTTATTTTAATTTTGGTATTATAATATATAGAATATTGTTATCTGTTGCAAAAAATTAAAGAAACTGTATCAACTGTATTTGTACTTGGTGAATTATTTATTGCTAAGAGACATACAGTTTGCCTAAACTAGCTTGAAGACAAGGACAAAGGTCATTCCATATTACCTCAATTCCATTCTCCCTTCTGAGCTCTTCAGCATTGAGGGCTGAGCAGTTAACAGTATGGAAAGCCAGCTCTGCAGCAGCAGGCAACAATGGTGATTCTTTTGAGAAAAGGTGGTCATCTGAAGTTTCCATTGTTATTGTCCTAATTAGCATGGGGTAGCCTGCATATTTATAAGGCTGTAAATCTGAAATAATCATGGTTCTAAGTTAATTTTGACACTACTTTCAATTATGTTGCCAAAAAAAAAGAGATTAAAATATGCAACATCTTAAATGTTTCCTAATTCTAGTTTATAAAAAGAAATTAAACCAAGTACAAATCCCTTGGATCTTTTCAACTAGCAAACTTGTTTGGTGGACTTTTCTAAAATGTTTTCACTAGAAAAAGAGTATTTTCTGGTAGATTAAAACTGAACTTTGTGTATAGTGGTTTTGATCCTTTGCAAAATATCTATGTTTTCTATGTTGTCCATGTGATCTTTATAACTTTTCACCTGATCACAGACAGCAAGACATAGCCAATGCACCAGAGACCCATACCTCTTTATAAAGAGATAGAAACATTTGATTTAAATGAGTGAATATTTTATATTCTGCTTTCTGAATAACAGGAGTACTTTCCTATTTTACCAGTTATCATAAAATAAATGTTTGAAAATACTGAATATAATTTGTTACTATGAATACAAAATAGAAAGTTAATTTATTAACTGTATTTGGCTAATTCCATATTTTGACAAGCAAATTTAAAAGTGAAATCTGAAATATACTGGTGCTCAATTCCTGTTCTTTTCATTCTTTTTTTTTTAAACTAACCTATGAGGTGGAAATATGTAAATTAATTGGCTTTGACTTTATAAGTATCTCTGTCATCCCACTTGAAATCAGCATAAAGCTTTTTGCCTTTTGAAGATGACAAATAATCTGCTTTAAATTAACTCATTTCTAAGATGGCTTAAAAAAAAAAAGCCCCTTGGAACTGGTCCCAGTAGTCCTAACACATACATACATAAGAAGAAGAGTGAATTAATGTTAAGTTCTATCAGATCAGGACCCCCATCCCAACTTACTGAGTATAAACCCCCTTTGGGAAAAGTGGAAGACAGCCTGAAAAAACATTCTGACCTTGATAATATACCAATGATGAGCTACAACTGCACCTTGTGGCTAATATAGATTTACCAGCCATCAAAAAACAACCAATGGTTTGAAAAAGACTTCTTTAAACTCATTCTGATTAGTGATAAATGCCATATAACTAAATGCTTTACAAATGTTTTCTGTTGAGTTCATATGCAAAAGTGAATCAATTAATCACTGTTCTCTAATGACCAAGCTGCTCAATCCCTACGCTGTCCCCTCCAATACTTAAACTGGAACCCTACTTGTCTTCAATTACCCAACACTCCTGCTTATCTCAGATCCCCACTGTCCTCTCTTTTCTCCCATCATCCTATAGAGCAAATGGGTCTCCCACTTTGTGTGTAAGACAAGTTTAGTTCCCAAGCCAATGGACACATGCCATATTGAACCCAACTCCCACCCTCAACAGAGTCTTAAAAATTCTCAACGTGCTCCTAGCTTTCTGGCTGCTACTAAATAGCCCTGAAAACATGCTGGAGATTTCCAATAACCTGTATCCTGAAATTGAAACAGAGCAGGACCCTATGGTCCTTGCCCTCCATGTCCTCCACCTGTGCAAAAACTTTAGCCAAAGAATAAGTTTAATCAGAGAAGTGAGGAAATACAGAAACAAAGGCAAACAGTCAAAGGAGACCAAATAATAGTTTAGTCATTAAGCAAAGTCAAGGACCTTTAGTTCCTCCTCAAAGCCTACAGATAATGTTCTGAGCCATATCCTGTGAGCTGTCTTATAGATACTGAAAACTCCTACCAGGTGGAAGAAGTTAACTACATGATGACCAGACTATAGCCATGACATAAGCTGCCACAATTCTGAGAAGTGGCCTCAAGGAAATGGGAACAAACTGACCCTGGAACTGAAGACTAACTGTACTTAAAGCAATCAAGATGACACTGGTCAGACCACCACATGACCAATTTTAAGATGACTGTCAGAGCTGACTGGACTGTTTCTGCATGTAGCCCCTTCCCTCAGCCTATAAAACCTCTTGCCCACTGGTTTGGGGTGGGGGGAATCAGCCTTTGAACAGGCAGCTGCCCTTCCTCCACCCCACCCCCTTGATTACTGGCATCCAAAATAAAGCAAACTTTCCTTTCCACCAACCTTGCCTCTTTATTGGCTTTTGAATGGTGAGCAGCTGGATCCTACTTTTGGTTACAAAATCACACCTATTTTATCTATAAATTTTTCAAACTGTCCCACAGGATCAGAGGGTTTCGAAAGCTACCACAGGAAATGAGGTGTGAAGGGATATATAGGATCATTTGAAAAGTTTCTGTTGCTTTTTAAAAACCAGAACACTCTTGGTGTTTTCAGCCTTTAGAGGTTTATGGATAGGTACAGTCTTATAAAAGACATTTAATGATCCTTAAATGCCAGGTCCATTTTATATCTCAGTTAATATGTTTACTGCTAAATGGCTAAAGACAAAAACTAACCAAGTACCTCCAGAGAACAGAAATGTACTTTAGGACGGAACAATGAAATCTGGTTGGAAATGTAAACTATTCTAACTACAGAAAACTACTCTTTTACTATATCTAAAATGCAATTCTAAGAGTCTTTTGCAATAATAATTAGAAATAGGCTGCAGAAACAAGAAGCATGGTAGAATTAGCTGGAGGGTAAATCAAAATTTGAGAATAACACATGCCTTACCTTCTTTATGACGGTTGAAGAGGATGCTCTGTGTTTTCAGAATTAAAATTATATTCTCTGGATCTGGTCCATCTGTTATTTTGGCTGATTTGGTACATAAAAATTCATAGGCTTTATTTACCTTTTCAAACATATCCTGTATGTAACCAAAGACAATTAACTTTTGTTAACATCTCGAATTACAACTTAGAACACAGATGATTTGTATTTTGCCAGTAAATTCTTTGGTTACTATTTTGTTTTGTTTTTTACATAAAGGGATTCATTCCAACTGTAATATAGGTGGTATACTTTTAAGGTGAAACAATTTTTTTTTCCAAATACTTATTCAATGATCTCAGTACCATTTACTGAAAATTATTCTTCAGTAGCTTATACCATATATGTCATATTAAACTCATACACACCAGAGATAGTTTCTGAGTTGTTACAAAAATAGTTATGATAAGAACTACTGTTTTTTGAGCACTATGGCAGGCACTGTGCTAAATGCTTTACATACATTATCTCACTTAATCCTCAAAACAGCCTTGTGAGGTGTGTACCCTTATTAACCTCACCTTAAAGATGTTAGCTTGCCTAAAGTCACAAAGCCCATTGCTCACAGAGCTAAGACGCACACCCAGGTCTGACTCTATCTGTGCTCTTAAACTACTATACTATAATGTTCCTTATCTATATGTTGATCCTTGTGCCAGTATAATACTATTTTACTATTGCAGTTTATAGAGTATTTTAATATCTGGTAGTTTAAGTTTAGCAACTTAATTCTAATTTCAAAATTTCTTCCTATATTGATTGTTTTCTTTCCCAGATGAATTTGAATTGCTTTAGATTTCTCAAAAAATGTCCCAGGCTTTTGATTAAAAATGCCTTAAACATATAAAAGTGACATTTTTTCAATGCTGTCTTCCTATTCAGGAATACTGCCTGTCTCTAATAAAAAACACTAGCCCTGAATCAGTGGAAATTACTCCAAGTTTCTAGCAACAAACTATGAGTACTGTTTTTATTGGTCCTTGTCTGATTTTATCTTTTATGAATCTCCATTGGCGCTGTAGTAGGAAGCTGGAAAAGACAAGATCAGGGAATGCTGGCAGCAGATGACTTTAAGTCTGAAGCAAATTTTCTACTTTTTCATTAAGAGTGATATGAAGTTGGATGTCATTAGAAAAAAATAAATTACCCAAAGCAATCTGGGTGGCAATGGCATCACTACAAATGAATTAAGTTCACCCATATCCTAATTTTCAGTTATTCATGTGACTGCCCATTAGAATTAATTCTCAAACCGACATGGGTAAGGAAAGAGAATAAAACCCAAAAGTTACTAGTCACAGTGTAGTCCTTTTGATAAAATGAGAGAAGATCATTTATGCTGAAAACTTGGGCACGTGGGTCAGAGGTTAATTAAACATACACTGGACATATATTATGAGGCAGACACTGGCGCATAAGATGAGCGTATCTTTCCTCTGCCTGAAATAGTAATAAAGCAAAAGCAAGTCAACCCCAAAGCCCTAATTCCAAAGGCAGTACATACCCTCCCTTCTGGATTCTTATCAGGGTGGTACTTCTGTGCAAGTCTGAAGTAAGCTTTTCTAATCTTGCTCTCATCATGCCTACAAAATAGGAAAACTGTTTCATGAATTAAGTAAGGTGCAAGAAAATACTTACACAATCATCTAAAATCATCTAAAAGTGCTTAAGTAAGGTGCAAGAAAGTACTTACACAATCATCTAAAATGATATTTTAAGAATCTTACTTTTACTGTATATGATCATATAGTAGATATCAAATTAAACCCAGTAAGATTTAAGTAAGATGATTCCTATGTGTTATCTTTACACATAAAAGATAAAACCTAAACATTCCCTATGCAAGGTTACCATATTCACTTCAAATTACAAAACCATATTTAGGTTTTGAAGAACTAAGAATTTTAAACTAACTTTTCAAATTGTCACTTCAAACTATAATTCTAAGTTATTTTAACTATCAGCCTTGTCAAAAATGAACAAATTCAGTCTATACTTAAAATGGCTTTTAAACTTTTTCTCTAACATATCTATTCTACTATAAAACTTCACTGATGATAAATTAAATCTGCATTCTTTCCTATACGTTTGTCATTTACGATCCTAGACACACTGTTGTCAAATCTCTTCCTCATGTATAACACAAACTGCAAGAAGGAGGAAGATGATACTGAAAATGACTCACGGTCCCTGTCCTTGAGGGAGATTAAGCACTTCATAAGCATCATCTATTGACATTGTAGGTGGCTTCTTTTCTACTTCCTTCTTCCAGGCATCAAGGGTATCTTTTAGAAGCTTAACCTTAAAGACAGAGAATTAAAATTTATATCTATTAAAGTAAAACTATTTCAGAATATAATTTTTAAATTACAGAATTGTTGTGCTGTATTTATTTCAACTGACATTTCTAGGCTAACCAATTAACAGCTTTCTAAAATACAAATAACCAAAATCACCTTCTAGCACTGTTAAATGGTCAGATAGCAAGGTATTTGTTATGGGGCTATATTTTTTAAAAGTAATATTTTATTATTTATTTATTAATTTTAATTTTTTTTTTTTAATTTATTTTTGGCCGTGTCAGGTCTTAGTTGCTGCACACAGGATCTTCGTTGAGGCATGCGGGATCCTTTGCTGCAGCACGCAGGCTTCTCTCTAGTTGTGGTGTGCGGGTTTCTCGCTTCTCTAGTTGTGACAGGCGGCTCCAGAGGACATGGGCTCCGTAGTTGTGGTGCGCGGGTTCCAGAGCACGTGAGCTCTACTTGAGGCGCGAGAGCTCAGTAGTTGTGGTGCCCGGGCTTAGTTGCCCCGTGGCATGTGGGATCTTAGTTCCCTGACCAGAGATTGAACTCGCGTCCCCTGCATTGTAAGGCAGATTCTTTTACCGCTGGACCACCAGGGAAGTCCCTAAAGTGATATTTTAATTCTCTGCCAATTTTTGTCTCTACTTTTTTTTTTTTTTTTTTTTCAGTACACGGGCCTCTCCCGTTGCAGAGCACAGGCTCCGGACGTGCAGGCTCAGCAGCCATGGCTCACGGGCCCAGCTGCTCCGCGGCATGTGGGATCTTCCCAGACCGGGGCACAAACCCGTGTCCCCTGCATCGGCAGATGGACTCTCAACCACTGCGCCACCAGGGAAGCCCTGTCTCTACTTTTAACTGTTAAAGAAACGTTCAGAAAGTACGGAAAACTTTGGAATTAGCATTCACTGTAGTAAGAGAGGAAGCAGTATATGATCGCATGCTTCTCAAGGTGATCTAACATAATTACTGGTATACTGGTATTCAAACAAACATAAGGGATAGTGAACACAAGGGAGTCTGGGTAGGGGTGAGAAGAAGAGGGCTAATATTTGCTGCATGCCTATGTGCCAAGAAGGTATGTGCTTTACAGACTGCAGATTTAATTCTTATATAAAATTTCAGTAATACATGAAAACATTGAGGTTCTGAGAGACAGCTGCATACTTCCCAGTTAATAAGTGATGGAGCTGGATTCAAACCTAGGTCTGACTAAAAAGCCCACACTTTTTCTGCTATCTCATGTTGAATCCGGAACAAGCAGCAGTGTCTACCTGCCTTCATTTGGTCATTGCACTGTAAAGAGGCAGTGCCTGGTGGTACAAATGGCAATTGTTCTTAAGTCTTCTGATGGTAAGGGTAATGGTAAAACCTCTGCTATAGTAACAGACCAACAGGGGCACCCAGGCCTACTTTATTCCAGGCTTTCACTAGGTATCCAGGGGCTCAAGTTGGACGGGTCCCAAGGGCACTGCGACAGCAGATACTACTATACAAATGTGCAAGTCACACTTACTGCCTCCAGTGTGTGCCAGGAATATGCTGTGTTTTTTTATATGAATTCTCACTTAATCTTACCAACCACCACATGAAACAGTTGCTATTGGTAGTAGTAGTACTATTACCATAACTGAGGCTTAGAGAAGTCAAGCGGTACACTGAATGTACATACAGAGCCATTAATGGCCAAACTGAAACTCAACCCCAGACTGCCTAACTCCAGCATCTGTGAGCTTAATGAATCTCCTATAAAGATGAGCTTCCACCAAGCTATTATAGTATGTAATTGTATTATATACATGAAATTGAGTTTGTTTTGTTTTTGTCACAAAAGATCAAGATTGTAAAGTCCTTTTATGCTCCCTGAAAAAACTCTTTCAGTTTGGGATTTACCCAAATGTACTGAACTACACTTAGAATTACACAGTGCTTAAGTAAGGAGGAATATTTAAGAAAGAATTACACAGTGCTTAAGTAAGGAGGAATATTTAAGAAAGCTATTATCCTTCTTATCACAGAAAGAAGAAATACCCAGAAGTGATTAGAGGTTCTTTTACGGTTTAAGAAGGCAAAAATTAATCTGCTGACTTACCGGGTCTTTAATTGGCCAATCTGGAAACCGGAATGTATCACAAAGTTGTTTGAGGTAATAAATATTACAAAATAGTTCATTTTCTAGCTGTGGGTAGTTGATAACTGGGATGGGACAATATTGATAAAGTGCTCTTGTGTTACTCTGAAGACGAGGTGTGAAATCAGCAAGATGGGCAGCAATCTTCTCTATCATAAGGCGCCTACAATTAGAAAAGTCTCCAAGCATTATGAAGGCATTATTTTATTCTATTTTAAAGAAAAGGTCAAGACAGGTAATCATTCAAGGTAATTAAATGGATCTTCTTCAGAATAACTTAGTTATTGGCCTAAAATGAGAGCTTGTAAGAATGTTACTCAGAGTATTCTAAACTTACTATGTAAAAACACTCCATGGATATAAACTTATTTGTAATATGATCTATAAAGAAGACCATAGAGAAAAAGGCTGACAATATCAGTCCTTCTTATTGAAAATTCAGTCATTAGAAAGTCAAATGGTATGGAATCTGCATGCATGAGGGCACAGCCACAGAATCAAGTTAGCTATCACCCCAAAGAAGCTCACTGCCTGGTCTTTATTTTAGTTAATGTAGCACAACCTGGGATCTGGCCCTCAGCTAAGCAGAAAATTGATTTGCTCAGTATACAGAGAGCTACATCTTTTAGATGAGAGACTCATACTAACCAATCTCCGGAGAAAAATATTATACAGAATAACTGTAATAAACGTATTCATGTTCCTATACATTTGTTCCCAATGAAAAATATGAATATTTTCAATATGAAATTTCAATTTTCAAATTGAAAATTTTCAATTTTCTATATGAATATTCATACAGAATATATTCAAATTGATGGCTAGCATATGCCAAGCCTGTAGGTCAACCTATCAGAGAAGCCAAATGATGACGAGCAGGTGGCATTGTGAGTATGAGTCAGCCAAAGAAGAGTGAGTAACTGACTCAGAAGATCAACTGCCATCCAGCTAAGAAGACCAAGGGGTTCTCCAGAGAGCCAGACTTGACACTGGAACCATTAACTGCCGAGTCTTTCCTGGACAGTGCCTGCCTGGACACTGACATCTGCTTCTGGGCCTCTCCTTTTTCTTGGTGGAAACAGGCTTTTCCTATGGCATTCTCCTGCTAACCTCCAGATTATGGTCAATATGTGCTGGCTAGGGAGCCCTCATTCTAAAATGATTGTGGGTATCTCTAGACTGATCCATTCCATGTGGGCATAGTTTTTAATTAGTGGGGTACAGTTCTATTTCCAAATACCCAGAAGGAGTGTCTTGATTTTATTCCTATATATCTCTTACATAGATATTAATTCATTGTCTAAAAGCACCAGTGGTAACAGGCTCCACCCTTATATAAAGCTCTATTAAGGTAACAGTAATTTTGTCAAATCATCTTAGAACAGAAAAAAGCTCAGGGCCTTGTCAACAGCAGTCACCTGATTTGGCACCAATGACTACTGTAGCTTTAGATTATGTAACTAGTGAAAGGAAATCTTTTCACAGAAGTCAAACCAGATGGGAAGAGGCAAAGATTCTGTGTATAAAATACAATCAGCTGGCTATTTACCTCATTTCACTGCTCCAGATTGCTTCTGGAGTATCAAATTCTCCTAGAAAAATCTCAGCAAACTTTTCAGCCTCGTAATTTTCTAAGTAACAAACCATTGCTTCTGGTAGAATGTGCCCAAGTATACTTCTCTGAAAAATATCTTGTCCTTTCGTCTTTAAAAAAAAAAAAAACAAAACGTAATCAGAAACACTAAAGTTATCTTTTCAGTTTTCTAATAAATGAATTGGGGTTAGAGAACATTTTAAGAAAGGAGAATAACTGGAACATACTGCTTTTATGCTTTTGAAATTTAGATGGAAAAATGGCAAAATGAGAAGTGCAATGTGTCTGGTATAAACTGGCTTGGCATGAACTCCAAGGTGGAACTACCCGCTCTAACCCTGCAGTAGCCTTAACCTCCTCATCGGTCAGGTGTTGCCAACATTATTTAGCACAATTAGCCTTTGACCATGTATAACAGTAATGAACAACACAAGGAAGACTCTGCAAAGATTTACATCAATTATTCTGTGTTACATCGTTGGCTGTAGTTCCCACCTGCACCTGTTTCTGTTTTCAAAAATAAGTCCAGAAAAATTGAGATCTTAAAGAGCCTATCCTCATGAAATGTAGCTAGAATTTAGATGGAGTATTTCTATACAAAGTAATTATAATTAACTGTACTAAGAACTCCATATTCTCTGACTGGCCAAATGAAGTCAGGGTAATGTTCATATTTATCATGCTAAAATTTTAAACTCATTTCTTTACCTGATGGAAAAAATTCCTAAAGACTATGAATACTTTTCTTATTTCCTTCTAGGCAAACTGAGGATGTTTTATTCTTCTAGGATCTGACAGAGAGACAGGGGGGAAAAAATCCAGACATGGTTTTACCACTTAGTGCAAAGACAAATTAGATGATGAATATTTTCAGGCTTTTTACTAATAAAAGCCATAAACTGACTATCTGTTAAACTTTGGGGTGAAGAATTGCTTCTTCTTTAGAATACTATTATTTCATAATTCCTACATCTAGAGTTCTGCTATAAACAAATATTGTTTGGCTGTAATTTAAAATATTGTTAGGGAAAATGATGTATATAGTTTCTCATATTATAAAATTTGAAGAAAAAGATTACATATGCATAACTTCACAGAAAAAAAGGAAAAAAAAGAATGATTAAAAGTGCCTAATGTTACATTAAGGTGGTAACAATAGGGGCAAATTTTTTAAAAACTTTATATTCTCATTTTCTATTTGCATAAAGCTATGGAAATCATACTTCCATGGGTATCACTTTAGTATTATTAGACTGTAGACAGATAACTTTCTAGGGCTTTACTGGCCTCTCTATAAAACATGCAGTTTTGGTCTTGTGTCTGTTGTCAGACTGGTGTAACATTCCTTGGTTAGTCTCTTAAACAGTGGTCTAGTTTTGGTTTATTCTGCTCTCAATAAAATATGAAAATCAATGTTCCATGAAAAGCCTAACAAAATTTCAAACACAATTCAGTTATGTGTTTACAATAAATATCTCTGTAAAATGCAGGTATAAAGCTACATTTTGTCAGAGCTACCTGGATAAGTCTTATCTTTTTTTTGGATTCCTACTTTTCCTCCCCAGTAAAATGGCAATAATACTTGAGAGCACCTGAAGAATTAAGTAGCTTCAAAAAAGAAACTTAGCACTTCTAACATGTTGGGATATGAACAAAAAGAAGGTGGAAGTCTTACTGAATCTGAGCTGACTATATGAGACTCAGGTATATACTGAATTATTTATGAACATTACTAATGTAAATTTTACACTAAGGGAACAAATTATATTCATAGCAATGCCAGGTTATAATTCATATCTACAATTTAATTATTAATTCTAATAGGCAACATTTATTTTCATTTTAAAAATATTAGCGTAAACTTTCTATGTGCAAGGTACCACAAGGAATGCAAAAAATAAAACAATACCTGCCCTCAAGTGCTTATAAGGAAAGGAAGGAAGGAAAATTCACAGCTAAGTAAACTTTAGTGCCCAGACAGCTTCCCCAGTATTAAGTCACGTATTCAGAGGATTAATTTGCCTTACCTCCTCTGACTTGAAAGCCTGTTTGGTATGTGTGTACTTCAAAAATCTAGAAAAAAGAAAATTACTTATCAGGTATAGGAACTGATTTAGATTTAGTAACCTCAGTTTTCTAAGACCAGATTTTTTTTAAGAATAGTTGATTTATAATGTTGTGCCAGTCTCTGCTGTACAGCAAAGTGACTCATACACGTATAGACATTCTTTTTTTTAGTATTCTTTTCCATTATGTTTTATCAAAGGATATTGAATATAGTGCCCTGTGCTATACAGTATGACCTTGTTGTTTAAGACCACATCTTTTATATGTAAATAAGAGCCACAAAAGGCAACTTGTAAATCCATATTCCCAAACAGTTTAATTTCTAATTAAGGCAAGAACTTAAATGAATTAGAAAAAAATTTAAATTATGGTCATATTACAGTTATGTATTAATATTAAAAAATTACTCAATTTTAAGAAAAAAGCAAAATGTAAAACTGTATATAATATGAATATAGTTAAATCTGTATGATTAAAATACTAGATGATACAATTCTTATGTTAGATGTGGTAAAATGGTGTAATTCTGAATAATTTTTCCCCTATTCTTTTTTTTTTAATTTATTTATTTTTGGCTGTGTTGGGTCTTTGTTGCTGCGCGTGGGCTTTCTCTAGCTGTGGTGAGCAGGGGCTACTCTTTGTTGCGGTGCGCAGGTTTCTCACTGCAGTGGCTTCTCTTGTTGCAGAGCACGGGCTCTAGGCACACGGCTTCAGTAGTTGTGGCACGTGGGCTCACTAGTTGTAGCTCGTGGGCTCTACAGTGCAAGCTCAGTAGTTGTGGTGCACGGGCTTAGTTGCGCTGTGGCATGTGGGATCTTCCCAGACCAGGGCTCGAACCCGTGTACCCTGCATTGGCAGGCAGATTCTTAACCACTGCGCCACCAGGTAAGTCCTCCCCTATTCTTCTTTCAAATTTTCAGACATATATAAACAGCTCTTATAAAGAAAAATTTAATAAATACAATGATATGCTCACAAAAAACTAATTTAATAAATCTGTCCATGTACAATTCAAGTAATTTCAAATAGATTATCACTAGAGTTCTTACCGAGCAACAGGAAGCACATTGGAACCTGTATACATCATGATAAAGAAAAATACTCCACTAAGATAAAGTCGAGGTAACTGTGGGTTATCTTGCATAATACGATATAACAAAACTGCAACCTTCTCAACAAGGATAGGGTCAAAGGTCAGCAGTAGCTAAAAAAAACGAAATAAAATGTCTGGTTATTGGGCTGTAAAAAACTTGCAACATCACCATTCATCTTAGGTTTATGCATTTCATGTGCTGGGGTTACAGTTTCTCATAAGTAGTGTAACAAAATAAAAATCAGACTCAGTATGCTTGTCTACCAGGTTCTAAACAGATTTGAAAAATATTTTATAGCATTTAATGCAGAGATAGTAAAATATTAATAAAGAATTGATCAAAACTTATTCATAAAAAGTGCAAACATGCCTGAAGCTGCTTTGTCATGATTATAGATAAAATTATTTCCTGTGCAGGAATCTTCCTGAATGGATTTCTCTGTTAATGACAAAAGAAGAAAAAAAAAGTAGCTACCCTTTGGGTTAGTTTCAGGTCAGTTGATTTGAAAGGAAGCATCCTCTGAAGACTATCTGAGAACTCAAAAGAGCTGAGCAGAGAACAGCTTTCAGTGAAACAGCACTAAAAAACAGATCTACAAGTGCAGGTACAAGGCAAGAGGGTAACCAAATACCAGTAGTGCCACTACCAGAAAGTACCAAGATATGTGGTTTACAGAAATCTGAGCTAGCAATACTGAAGGAACTATCTGGGATCACTGGAATGAATCTGGGCTAATAAAAAAAAAGCATACAGTATTGCTATGACTAAACACCTGATAAGATAAAACTTATTAAATTTCTTTAATAAAAGTGGCATTTCAATTTCCTATAAACACTTACTTCTGAAGAATTCCCAATTTGGAGTCAAATGCTACCAGTAAAAAATTACAATAACAAGAATAAGTACTAGCTCAGATTAGGGGTCAAAGTTCTAGATTCAGTGTATGAGACTGAATAGCCATATGTCTTTTAAGTAAGTAATTTAAATTTCTCTGTTTTTGGTGTCTTACCTATTCAACAAAGTATTTAGATTATACATAGTAAAACAGTACTGTGATATACTTTACAAAAGAAAAACTGAGATATAATAACACAGGATTTTCCCTAGTGTTACTGGTGTTTGTGTTTAAGATTCGATATCACTCTAACAAAAATACAGGAATTAACAGGCAACAACCTAGAATATTTGAAATTGTGACTATATCAGAAAACCTAGGACATTCATTCACTGTATCTTAGACGACTCCAAAAATTCTGAAGCTGTATCAGATGGTAAAACTGGTGATTGCTCTTACAGTCAAATGATGTACAGAAATCTGTACCAAGCAATGTAGATAGATAATGTTCCTAAAAACCGCTACAACTGCCTAACTGTGCTTAGCAAGAATAAGGCCTCCCAGAATATAGAAAATTAAGTGAAAACAAAAACAGCTTCTAAGAAATGTTTTTTTGAACTCAGTATAAAAAAATATGGGAGGCATATACTGTTAAAAGCAGCTAGGTTTATCACTAAATTTCTTCAATCTTCCTACTTGTTCAGTTACTATTAAAAATTTTTGTTAATTAAAATAGATCTTCCCCCCAAAGTTTCATGTTACACTGACCACACCTCTTAAAATCTGTTTTTCAGTCAATCCTCCCTGGCCTGAAATTCAACCTTGCTTCTTTCCTTTCAGTTTCATAAGTCTTGGGAAAATGTTTGGGAGAGACAGATTTTCTAGGCATGGTCCTTTCTCTACAGGAGAGAGGCCGGGATAGAGAACAAATCCCTCTCCTTGTACCACTTCACATATGCAGCTGCAGACACACACAGGCCAGGGTGGTAGTGGCTTTCAATTAAGGCTCTGAAAAGAAATGCCCACAACAGAAAAGCGCACAAATGTTGAAATGCTGGTATGCTTAAATAACAGAAGTTGGGGAAAATTCTTTTAAAAGTTGATAAGGTACTGTCATATTCAGAAGCCTTTTTCATTACCAGTGACTTTCACTATTGGTGAATGTAAAAATATACTGAGTAACTCTCCTCTCCCTTTTCACACCAATGTACAACTGAGAGATACAAATGGCACAAGTTACTGACATATTTTAAAGCCACACCATGTGTGGTTAATATAAAAAAATTAGATTTGACAGAATAATCTACAGACAGGAGAGAAACAGTGACCTGACATCTCTGCGACCTGACTTAGGGCTCATCTGGAGTTTAAGTAGCTTAATTCCCAAAGAGCAGAATAACAATAAGAAAGAAAGAAAAGATACTTAGTATATCCTACATAATTTCAACTCAATGCTTTGGATTAGTTGTTATCCATGATAACATATAACTAAGACTCAAATACTCTGAGGCAAGCTGACAAGACTGCTGTAACTATTTCTTAAGATATAACCCACCATGCCCACATCTGTGGGATGCTGGTGTGCTTCCCAGTACCCCTAACAACACCAACATGCACCACAAACTGTCACCTTTCAGTTATTACAATGTTGTGATTTTAAGAACAGATAATAAATAAAACCTTATGAGAATAATTCTGGAGCATGGAAGCTTCCCATGTCTAGGCTCTTGGATACACAACTTTCCACAGTATATTCAGAATATCAACTCAATTAGGAGTAAGTGAGGTAAGTATAATTCAGGCCTTTTGAAAATGGAACATACTACAATAAGACAAAGACTGGGGTTCACAATAAACTTAAATAAGGGAAAATGATTCTTAAAATATTGTTCCTAGTTTATAACATAAAAGTAACTTACCTGAATAATATGGGGAAGGCACGCATTGTCTGACAGCAGCCTTTTCACTCTAGGTAAAGGTCGAATGATGGCATTATCTTGATCCCTAGAAAAACATTTTTTTATGGTCAACATTTAATATATTTATTAAGATTTGTATGTTCAGAGCATATGACATTCTACTAGGCATGAAGCATGTTACCTTACATTTTTGTTAATGAAGACTAAGCTCTCATACAGCTGGGAACATGATTAGGTATTTTGGTTTAAATCTATTTGGCTGCTTAATATGACTTCATTTCCTTCCAAAAGATTTCCTTGAAAAACAGTACCCTAGAACAGCCAGAGACTCTTATTTATTATTTAAACTTGGTGTTTTCCAACACACTGTCAGTGGATATTCCCCCCAAAGGGCATATCAAACTTTTTCAATAAATGTAAACCTTAATTTAACTACTCTCAGTATTTTCCAAGTGTAGCGTCAATTTTAGTGCTACATTACTTCTAAATACTAATTGTATGTTTTTAAGCCTGATCTGAATTTTAAAGAGAACTGGAACTATAAAAGCCTCGAATGCTATAAAATTAACAATTACTCATTAAATTCCATCACAAAGTATCTTTACTATAGTAATAAAACAAGATGATATATATGCAAATTTTGACTGAAAAGTTTGAAAAATTGAAAAGTTCCATGCAAGGGTTATAATTATGACTATCACTGGATAACAAAGTCTCACCTTCACTAGTCAAGCGGGGCAAGATGTGGGCCTAGACTCATGTTCTTAAACCAGGAGAGGCTAACCTGACAGATCAGGAGCAGTCACTAGGCACTCACCACTGGTCTATGAATCACAGAGTGTTCATTTCAAAACTTTCATACCTGATTCAATGAATATGACAATTGTTACTGTTGCTAGAGAGCTGCTAGTAAGCCTCAATTTTGTAACATTATTTGAAGTTTCCCAGAGAAAGTTGCTTTTTAGCTTACTTTATCAATAAAATTTGCAAATTATTTTCTTATATCTTGCTTCAAAAAGCTCCAAAATCCAAAGCAGCATTCCCCCAAAGCCACAAATAGAAAACCTTTGCTCTAAGTCACTAGAACAATCCCATGCCTTAGCAAGCACCCATACAAATAGAGAGAACAAGATGTTTTAGAGTCCTTGTTAACCATGGAAATGTTCAATTACATTTTACCTGCTTGGAAAATATCCACACATTGTGATCAACATGTTCAATATAAGGGTAGCAAGGTCAGTTTCATTTAGTACAGCCTGTCCACTGGCTAACAGACACCACTTAAGCTGGGGTATTGCCTGAAGTGGTCGCCATCCATCCATGCCTTGAGCCCAGCACCTGGTTTTTGCATTTAACATTCCTTTGGTCCACAATTCTTGCATCTAAATGAATGGAAGGCATCATTATTACAAGCAGACCAAACAAAATGAAAAGGTTTGCTAATGTTTTCTATTTTACAGAAAATATAAACTGAACTATGAAATACACATACAAATTCACTATTAGAAAGCAAAAGACTTCTGTTGACAGGCCTTCAGGAACTCAAATTTGGCCGCTAATATCAGAAAATAACCATTTAGTTGGCCAAACTGCAGAGCATAAGGAACACTGGAAAGAATAAACACCATAGGCAGAGTATAAAGCAACCAAATTATATATAAGTGGAAGGCTGGTCTTCTATAAAACTATCTTTGACTAAATTCCGACTGAGCCTGGGAAGCCAAGAATTGGAAGCCAAGTTGGCAGGACCAACCATCACCAGATGTTAATTAAGATGGAAATTGCCCTTGGAGTGTATAAGCAATTTTCAATGAATTTAAGACTGTATATTAAAACTTACCTGTTCATACCATAAAGAAGCATTATAGCTTAACATAATTATTATACAAAAGTCATTAAAAACCTGAGTGCTACTTCCATAACTTTTATTTTTAATTTTTAAAATTATTTTTAATTGAAGTATAGTTGTTTATAATGTGTTAATTTCTGCTATACTGCAAAGTGATTCAGTTATATATATATACTTTTTATATTCTTTTCCATTATGGTTTATCCCAGAACATTGAATATAGTTTCCTGTGCTATACAGTAGGACCTTGTTTATCCATTCTACATAAACTAGTTTGCATCTGATAATGCCAAACTCCCACTCCAACCCTCCCCTCATTCCCCCTCCCCCTTGGCAATTACAAGTCTGTTTTCTACGCCTGTGAATCTGTTTCTGTTTCATAAATAAGTTCATTTATATCATATTTTAGATTCCACATATAAGTGATATCATATGGTATCTTTCTCTTTCTGACTTACTTCACTTAGTATGAACTTCACTTAGTATGACAATCTCTAGTTGTATCCATGTTGCTGCAAATGGCATTATTTTGTTCTTTTTTATGGCTGAGTAATATTCCATTGTATATATGTACCACATCTACTTTATCCATTCAACTGTCGGTGGACATTTAGGTTGTTTCCATGTCTTGGCTATTGTGAATAGTGCTGCTATAAACATAGGGGTGCACATATCTATTTGAATTATAGTTTTGTCCAGATATATGCCCAGGAGTGGGATTGCTGGATCATATGGCAACTCTGTTTTTAGGTTTTTGAGGAACCTCCACACTGTTTTCCACAGTGGCTGTACCAGCTTACATTCCCACCAACAGTGCAGGAGTGTTCCCTTTTCTCCACACCCTCTCTAGCAAATGTTATTTGTAGACTTTTTAATGATGGCCGTTCTGACTGGTATGAAGTGGTATCTCATTGCAGTTTTGATTTGTATTTCTCTAATAATTAGCAGTGTCATAACAATAGCTTTTAAACAGTAAGATTTGAAGACATGATTTTGTGTGTATGTGTGTCTAGAAATACAAGTCATCTCGTCCTTTATGTGGAAATAGAATGGCAGAGTCCTTGGAGCTGATGACAGTAAATCAAATCATAGATTTAAAATATTCCACATCTCTATATGTGCTATCAGGAGGATATAAAAAATGACTAAGACTTCCATGAAAAGTTTCTCCCAAACACATACCTCATGAAATCCATATGGGCCACTCCTTTCTTTGTCTGCATTGCCAAAGTACCATTCCTTTTCACTCTCTCTTTTCATATCTGGAGCAGCTTCAATTACATTGCTCTAAGTTTTAAAAATATTTAGTTATTTTTCAAGGCAGAAATCTAAGGGGGCAGATGTCATAAAAAGTTACACAGTACTAATTTCTTGAGTTTATATTTCTTTAGAAATCCATCTAAAATTTTAAGTGACCCAATCTTAAGAGTTAAGGATTAGATGCCTAAACTAATAGTCCAAAAATGCTACTTCCTTATTATGCATTTGAAGTAAACAGTTTCCTAAATTCACTTGGCAATCTAAGCTAAACTCAAAGGCATCTATATTCCAGATGGTCATTAATAAATTCTCAGGACACTAAAATTTTAGTAGCAAAGAATACTGCAAATAGCTATATAATCAAACATATACCATTAACCAAAACCACAATGCTCAAAAATACTAAAGTTCTTTTGAAAGAAAAAAACTCACTCCAACTAAAAGTTTAAATAAATGCCTGAGATCAAAGAGTTAAAATGCTAACAGGAAAGTTTTTAGTGGTTTTAAACACTTACTTTCAATTTACTACCCTCATGACAGATAATTCTTATAATTTCATATACCGATGTTTATAAGAATCTAGGATAGAATTTTTATGTACTTAGTATATTTTATTAAAACATGATTTTAAATACCCTCATTACCATCAGCTTTTAGTTAGATTCATATAGACAGCTATAGGAAAGTGGTTAAGAGCACAGACTTCCGAGTTCTAACTCTCGCTCTGTCCTTTATTAGGTGACCCTGGACAACAAACTTAGTCTCTCTGTTCCTCACTTTCCTCATCTGTAAAATGGGAGGGCTGTTGTGGGGTTTAAAGAGTTAATATATTATGTGGACCAGAACGGTACCTGGTACACTATAATACGATGCAAGCATTATGATTACTATTATTTGTACCTGATAATAGAAAATGCCATGTCCTAATATTCAGATAGCACTTTTGTACACAATTCTGCCAAAACATGACACATCTCCTCAAAGAAGGAGATTAAACAAAAATTTAACATTAACACCAATGAGCCAAGTATAGATCCCTTCTATAAGTTAGGTATCAGAAGAGGCCTTTAGGTAGAGACCTGCAGCTCTGTCCTCTTACTGGCTGGTTTCAATAAGGCCTCCAGATTCCTCAAGGCAAAGTATACTCTCAGTGGATGTCAATGCTGAATGTTCTAGTTGCATAACTGATGGATTCAGTTTAAATCCTAAAGGACATATTGCCTCAAAATAAGCCACATTAGAGATGCAGTTACTTTAAAAGACAAAAGAGACATCAGAAAAATAAAACTGGATCATCATTGTCCATTTTGGTTATTTCACTTTTTGTGTGTGTGACTTAATCTCCCAGGCATTAGTACTATTATAGTTATCAGAGAAGGAGATTCACGGCCAGACACCCTGACATATTTTCAGATTTGTATGATTCTTTTAATCCTAAATTTGTACTCAAAGAATGTTAAACTTATAAAATCTAGGTAAGCATACATACTTGCAGTGGTACTGTAGCTCGGTTTACATGGAGATGTGCAAGGGTAAGCAAGTCCACAAGGATTCTAATTCCATTTGAATCCATGAGGTCCTTAACATTTTTCTGAAAGACAGAAACATGTTTACATAATTTAAAATCTTTCTCTCCAATAGATACTACTACCTAAAAGGCTCTCAAAGAAGAGAATATTTGGAATCTCTTTGGAAAAACTGGCACATAACTGGTATTACTCAGTATTTTCAGGATTTTGTGTTCAAGGAAGCATAAATGTAGATAAAAATTAAAAAGGCAAAACTATACTACAGAGAGATCATATAAATAATTTTTACTTGGGCTTCCCTGGTGGTGCAGTGGTTAAGAATCTGCCTGCCAATGCAGGGGATACGGGTTCAAGCCCTGGTCTGGGAAGATCTCACATGCTGTGGAGCAACTAAGCCCATGCGCCACAACTACTGAGTCTGTGCTCTAGAGCCCGTGAGCCACAGCTACTGAGCCCACGTGCCACAACTACTGAAGCCCTCACGCCTATAGCCCATGCTCCCCAACAAGGGAAGCCACCACAATGAGAAGCCCACACACTGCAACGAAGAGTAGCCCCCGCTCGCCACAAACAGAGAAAGCCCATGCGCAGCAATGAAGACCCAATGCAGCCGAAAATTAATTAATTAATTAAATTAAAAAAGAATTTTTACTTAAATATATTCTGAGCAAAACAAAATAAAATAAAAATAAACAAATTAAAGCCTGGCGGGAATAACACCCAGGATAAACTCTCTGGTTCTACAATTATCCTGCATTTTTCCAATGTCTTTTTGTTAATAAATATTCTGTACTCAGAAATAGAATCCAGTACACTAAAAAACTTTTTAAAGTTCCAGTTTGTTTTTGTAAGCAAGATAAAAACTGGTAATTTCTTAGAAGTTTGTAAGAGATTATAATTCAAATTAAATTTTCCTAGGGCTTACTCATTTTATTTCATTTAAAAACATCTGCATTATTTACTAAAAGTGAGAATAAAATTAAGCAAGTCAGTGTTGGTTTCAAAAATGAATATTTGGCAAAAACTTTTCCCTTCAAGAGTTGAGAGCAAAAGGAGAAGATAAGAACCATGTCTTGATAATTAAGTCAAACTGTAATCATTTACTTTGTTACATACATGTGACTTAACTTGGAAATAATAGCATATTTATGCAAAATACTGTACCTTATTAAGGATCAATTTGTTAAGGAAGAGGATCAACCTATCTCGTTCAAGTTTATCTGTGCACTATTGAAATAAATGAGAATTTAGTCAGAAGTAAATAGAAACAGAAATTAAGACATTACCATCACTGGACAAAATCAACCAACAGCCAAAAAGAAATAAAGTCATCTTGTAAACAAAGAAAATCAGAGAAAACTGTCAATTATTGCAATTCCTCAATGTCTTACATTCTCTGCAATTTGATAAACCTTATTTAATTTCCCTAGAAAGGCAGATATTTTAAGTCACAAACAGATTAATACATAGCTTTAAGAATGCACATAAAAATTGAAGTAAATGAAAGAATTAGCCCAAATGATACTCCCAAGTTAAGTAAAAATTCTAAAGAATTGGTAAGTGATGTTTCACATAAATCACATCATCATGAACACAAGAAGGAAAAAATGTAACTGCCTAAAATACACATGCTATGCCACAAGTACTCAGTTCACTGGAGTAAGAGTGAATTAGAATTCAATAGAGAAATCTCGTGTAACAGCAAAAAATAAGGGTTTTCATCTGGTTATTTCCTGGGTGTGTTTTGTAAACTTATTCAGAACCAGTTTTCTAATCCACAAAGCATGACTGACAGTTAAGGCAATTATAGCAAGCACTGATGACCATTTTAAAAATTGGTGAAATGATTCTGTCAGTTCACTGAAATTTAAACTGTTAAATGTAAGAGGAATGTAAATACAAATGAAAGAGTAAAATGTATACAGGTAAGGAACACTCAAATTTGAGCTGCATAATGGATGAATTGATCTGTTTGTTCTTCTCCCACCTTGCTGAAATGTTAAATGACAAACTTTATTAAATTAAAAAAAAACCAACCCCCCCACCAAAAAACTGTGCTAACTCAAGGTTCCCCTTCTTTATCGTTGTAGTCCTAAAAAGTTCTATTTTCACACTTTGAAGTTTAGTGTGCTAGCATCATTTAAGATTTTTCCAAAATGTCCACTGCAAAAGAACATTCAACTCTAAAAGTCACTATTTTCTTTTACACACCTGTCCAGCTCATCCATACTTAAATTAAAGATTGGCAAATAGGTCGCTAAAGATGTTCAAAAGCAGCAACTGAAAAAAATAAACCAACATGGACAAACGCTAACCCATTAGTCATTTTACTGTTCATCTAACTTTTATTTCAAGAAGTATAATGTAAATTACAGAAAAACTCATGTAGAAAGTTATGGCAGCGACGTGATCAAATAGAACTTAAATTTAGCTTTGAAAATTTAACATATACTCCAATGACACTATCAAGTAGCAGTTATTTTTTAATGATATCCTTACCCTCTCTAACATTCCAATGATATATCTTGTATCTGTAAAAGGTCCTATTTCTTCATGACATCTGCCATAAACAATAGCAAGGGCTTGTAAACATAAACACTTCATGTTTACTTTTGGGGTGAGCAGGAAACGATGATAAAGCTCATTGAAAAATTCATACCTAGATTAAAAAAAATGTTCACAATAGAATTAGCCATGAAACCAACAGTAAAAACAAACATAACAAGATATGAAGAGTAGCTTACGATCTCTTAATTGATCCACTGTCTTCACTCTCATCTTCCTCCAATAGTAATCTCAGGTAATAATCTCCTATTTTGATTTCCTCTGCCAAGCACTCATATTTAACCTTTATTAATAAAAGCAAATTACATTATTTTAGTTTACAATACTTTTATTGGCAATTTCCACATAATCACTTCTTAAATTCTTTCTGTTCAGAGTTTTTTTCTTTTCTTGATGAGACAGCCTTTAACAAAAAAGTTTGTCATTTCTTAAAATATCTGGTAATTCATTAGTTAAATGTCAAGAGTCAGAATTACACACTAATTTTATGAATGTAAAACTTGCTGATAAAAACTGTCACAAGACTATATGGTGTCCATGAAGACTTAAGGGAAGAAAACACTAAAAACACCATTAAAGGATAACGTGCTTCCTTCCCTTCTCAGCTGGCTACAATCAAGCAAGAAGTAAATGATCCCACACTACACACAGTTTGCCAAACTCACACAAGGCACTTCAGGTCTTCTCTGATCTCCCAACACATCAACTACGTTTTATGGTACATTTTTATACAGTATTCACTCTCTGTATGTACAATTACTCCAGGTTACACACTGGAAGTGATATGTGAGGAAGTAGCCCTTGATTGGGAACTGGGGTTTGTCTCAAGCAAAGATTTGCAAGCAGCTGTAAAAAGGAATTTCTTGACTAGATTATCAAAACTCTTTTTCCAAAGCCTAAAACAGCTGTTTACTAAAAATATAAACTATACAAAATCAAATATATATGTATATCCATTTCATTTTTTTCCTATAAATTCTGAGTTTTAATTTGTTCAACTCCATTTATTAAGAATATAAGGTATGTGCCATGTACTGTTCTAGTCATCAGGGATATAGCATTAAGCAAACGTAAAAAGTTCTATCCTTACAGACGTAGCAGATAAAAAAGTAAAATACTTATGGTAGTTGGATGACAGTAAGTGCTATGGAGTAAAATAAAGCGGGGAGCGGGGGAAGAGAGAGAGAGAGAAAGAGAGAGAGTGTAAGTGTGTGTGTATGAAGAGGGCTATATTTTTAAACAAGGTGGCCAGGTGTGTGTGTGTGTGTGTGTGTGTGTGAGAGAGAGAGAGAGAGAGAGAGAGAGAGGGAGGGAGGGAGGGAGGGAGGGAGGGAGAGAGAGAGAGGGAGGGAGGGAGGGAGGGAGGGAGGGAGAGAGGGGAGAGAGAGAGAGAGAGAGGGAGGGAGGGAGGGAGGGAGGGAGAGAGAGAGAGAGAGAGAAAGAGAGAGAAGAGGGCTATATTTTTAAACAGGGTGGCCAGGGAAGGCCCACTCAGATGACAACCTTCGGGAAAAGACCTGAAGAAAATGAGGCTCTCTGTAGAAAAGAGTATTTTAGGCAGAAGGAACATCAAGTAGAAAGACCTTGAATTAAGAACATGAATTTGGTGTTTTCAGGGAAGCCAGTGTGGCTACAGGCAATGGTGAGAATATTAGGAGATGAGATCAAAGAAACAATGGCTGGATTTTGGGGCTACAGATCTTGCCTTGTAAGTTATTTTAAAGACCCAGACTTTTCACTAAGTGAGTTGGGAAGCAATAAGAGCACCAGGGAGGGCTTGGAGCAGAGAAGGACAAGATCTACTTACATTATAACAAGATCACACTGCTACTATGTTGATAACAGATTACAGAAAGGCAATGGTGGAAGCAGGGAAACTGCTACAATCCCATAGAGAGAAGAGGGCTGGGTTCTGGGTAAATTTTGAAGGTGCACTGAATAGGACTTGCTGACGAACCGAATTTGGGGCATAAGAAAAAAAGATGATGTCAAAGGTTTTGACTAGAAAATAAGGAATAGCCATTATCTAAGATCAGAAAGACTGAAAGTGAAGTAGGTTTGAGGGAAGAACCAGAGCAGAGTTTTACAGCGAAGTTCTAGAAGCTTATTAGATATCCAATTTATAAGGTAAAAGTATGAAGTCTAGGAAAGAAAGTCTAAGCAGGAGATAAAAATCTTGAAGCCATCAGCAAATAAAAAACATTTAAACCATGAGAATGGATGAGATAACTGAGGCAATAAATATAAATGAAAAGAAGCCCAAGAACTGGTCCTTCAGGGCCAACCAGCATTTAGCAGTTGGGGCAATAAGGAAAAATGAGCAAAGGAGGAGGAATGGACAGTGAAGGAGAAAATCCCAGAGAATACAGACTCCCAAAACCAAAGAAAAGAAAGTTTTCACAAAGAGGTGGGAATGAGCAAAAACAAATCATTAACATGTTTAAGAAATGCAGTTGGGTTAAACAGCAAAGCCGGCAGGGTCACAAACATGCTCAAATTTACACCTATAATAAAAATTTACACACACACACAAGATTATCTACACCAACATGTTTCTTGTTCTTACTTTGTCATTCTTCACATCAGTATTTTAATTAAGCAGCAAAAAAATGGCCACATTCAGAATCAAATTACCACAAAAAGTCTATTAAACAAGCTAAAAGAAATAAGAACAGGCTATGTTTCAATAAAGAATTTAAAGGGGAAAAAAAGCAAGGAACAGATCTAGAATGCACAGGATCAAATTTATTGACTCATACATGATTTTCACATACAAAGCTGAGGTACTAAACAAAATTAATTTTTCATTTGTCTCAGGCAAAGTGAAAGTTTTCTAATATTTCCTTCATAAAATTATGAGTGAAAGGTAAAGATATATGTCAAACAACTACAAATTAAAAAAAAAAGAAAAACTCCAAAACTAATACATGCTTCAAAAAAAAACTACTATATTACGAAAATTAAAATTTACCTCAAATTCATGGTGGTTCCAGGAGATCACATTAGCACTACCAAGCTCTCTATCAATATTAAATGCTCTCATTTCAGATTCAAGACTATCTCTCAATTCTTCTCGTGTTTTGAAATTCCAAATTAAGTTTGACCTGGCATGGTCCTGACCAAACCTAGATATACATGTAATCAGAAAATAGTGGGAAGCAATAAACAGTTTTAAAAATCTATAAATCTCCCCTACTACAACTTATAATAAGTAACAAAACAGTGGAATTAATTAACTTTAGCAAGCATAGAAAGAAAATAAAATCTACTGTGTGAAGCAAGTATAGTAAAAGGTTAATGGTAGAATTTTAGTCACAGGTATACAGGTGCTCATTGTAAAATTCTTTCACCTTTTCTGTATGTTTAAAAGTTTTCATTATAAAATGGGGGAAAAAATGAAGCCAAACTATAAGACAAATCTGTGTGGATTTTAAAACAAGGAACTGATATTTCAATTTTAATATTTATTGCTAATATAAATTCCAGTCAGAAAAGAATTATAAACAGATATCAAGTTACATATTGGGGATAAGAATTTCTGGATAATTGAGTATGAAATGTGTGGGATGAGCAACATTCTAGATTAGAACCTTAAAAACTACCCAAGAAAAAATACTGCTAAACTGTCAAGCTCTGATTGATATTTTCAAAATACCTTCCTTTTATTCATGAAATTATTTAACTATCATAATAAATTTGAATTCAAGTCTAAACTGGGGTGGGTGGGCTTTATACCCATTCACTTTCAAACTGCAATCCTTCTAAAAAGTCTGATGCCAGAATTCCAAGGGAATTCTAGGGAGGACAACCCAACTGAGGGATTCCAGAGGAAGAAAACCAAGGCATATTCTGAAGGCTGTATTATATATATACTACACTTTTAAAGTGCTGTGGGAAGTTCCCAAAGCACATATTTTCCCTTATTAACCAAGGTATAATCAATAGGTCAGCTTCCAGACTGAGTATTGTGAGTTATCTCAAAAAAGTTTTTGCAAACTCCCCAAAATGTTCCAAAGTCCTTCTATGTGTGTATGACTGTGTGTGTGGGGAGGGTGTTGAGGTGGAGGGTGCTGGGGAGGTGGTGGGAGCAGTAGATGGGGAGGAAGGGTTACCATATTAGAAAGGCTGGAAAAGTATATCAGGTCAGCTAACTTGGATACCCATTTCCCACAAGTCTCCTTATGGTTTCATCACCCAACTCTTTAAAGACTCTATTTCCAACAAGGCTGAAAGAAGTTATAATACAGTTATTTCTAAGCCATGATAAAGTGTTTTAAAGTAACCATCTCTAAGCCTTAATAAAATGCTAAAAGTACCTTTGGCTCGTCAGACTACCAACACTCTATAAAAGGTCTTAATTTTATGAAAGCATCACTAATCATACCAATCTTAACAGTTATAATTCTTGACCCTGAGAGCATAAAAATACCTGTAGCATAAAGCACTAGATTCAGGCAAAAACAAAAAAACAACTGTCCAAAAATTAAATCTGGCAATACCAAATTTAATTAATTGGAAGAGAGGCCTAAAGTTTACCTATAATAGAAGAGATCCCAGTTTGCTTCTATTTTTATTCTCTGTCTTCTCTTTCGAAGAACTACTGGCTTTTGATTTATATTCTGGAAAAGAAAAAAACTTCATAGTGCTCAATCTGGAGCTACCAAACAAGCTCAGTCAGAATATCATCACTTTGTAAGTGATGAGAAACATTTCCTTCATCAAATTTTGGCAGAGACAAAATTAATGAAACAAAATCTATAAAATATGAATACAGAATATTAGGTTATATCACAATATAATACTTTGCCAGCATATATTTCTATAGTGTAGCTGAAATATTTTCCGTGTAGCCTAAAGTTATTGTTTTAAATCCAAATTTTGTTAAAGTTTACAATGATGACTAATAAAATTTGTAACAGTCAAAAAGAGGTGACTTATTTTAAACATTTACATGCAGTTAATACAAAAATCATGGCAAAACAATAAACACAAAAGATTATAGGTTATTAAATTGCTACCAAAGCCAAGAGGAGCAAGTATAAATTGAAATAGCTAATGCACAAGAAATAAGTATCTACATTCAGACACATGTGAAGTGAGACTTTAATTTACTAGACAAAGAATATCAAAGACAACTCCACATGCAGGCAGTTTAATGCATTTCACACATGTAGCAGGGACTTAAACTCACCATATTGTTTCTGTCCTGAATTTAATTGTAAAAAAGGAAAAAAAAATTTAAATGAAATAAAAATAAGAGAGTGAGCCTACATCTGCTATGCTATCTCTATTATACAAATTCCACAAGGATGTCACCAGTATAAATCATCTTTAAGACAGAAAAAGGCCCACCTGCTTCTCTGAATTCTATGACTCAAATTTTAGGCAGTCATAAACCCATTTGAGAATTCAAAGAAAGCTATGGTCCTATTCCAGAGAAAGACACATACATAAGGTTTACAATGGAGGGGAAGATTTCAAAGATTTCTTGGAAGTCTATATATGGACTGGAGGTTAAGAATCTTTGCTCCGAGTAAAACGTGTAGATATTTCAGTCATGAAAATTCTAATCCTCAATGTGACAGAAGCGAAAAGTAGAAAGTAGTTATAGATTAAAACATGAAAGTCTGTAACTTCATTAAGGAAGTGGCAAATCATATAAAATAAAGCAAGAAAACAGACTAGATATCACAGAAAGAAAAAAGGTAAAGTAAATTTTAAAAAGTAAATGCTGTTTGAAATGTAAAACATTGATTAATTAAGGAAATATTCCCTACAAATTTTAATTCTGTACACTATCATGAAAACTAATGTTAGGTGACTTGAACAAAGTATATAAATAGTTCATATTTTTAGTTTTAATGACAAACCCTTCCTTAAAACCTCTAATCAAGTACTACTTTCTTCAATTTCCTCTGCCTTCAAGACAAAAAGCTGGGAGTCTAGAGTTATGAAAATGTAAACACTATACAGAAAAAGGACAACCAGCTCTCCATAAACTAAGCTGACTGATTTAGAGACTTAGGTTAAAAGCTCTAACTGGCTAAACAAATCCATAAACTGAAAATAACATAAATTAAAAAAAGCAATTTTATACATTAGCCAAAGGTTATTATTAATCCAACAAAGAACATTAGCTACAAATGGAACTGACTCCCTAAACATTCTGATTATATAAGAAATGCAGTTCATTTTAAGACTAACAGTTAATCTAGACAATGGTTAATTTTCAGACTTTAGCTAAAGCACAGGTTCATTAATTAGATATTTTGGTGTTAATATTTCTACGAATAAAATAGTCACAAAGATTATTCACTGTTTCATAAAGAAATTAATGTTGAAAACAGTATCCTGGCAGAAATAATTGCTCAGCACTTTAGATAACACCTCATGTAAATGAAACCAACAGACCAATAAAACATTATTGATATTAAAAATACATTGTTTTCCCTCTGAATTTTTTATCTTTAAATAACAGATGCTATCCACATTTCTAGCTAAAATAGCTTTGTGTTCAAGTGTATGCTGGATAAATGTTATATATGAAATCTGATGCCAAAAACTTATTTTCAGTATAATTATACCCAACAGCTTGAAACAACTGTTATTTCAGAAATGGGTTTAACTTCCTGAAGCCAAAAGCTTGTAATTTTTAACAACTGTGAAAATCATTCATTTCATATCTACAGACTTTCAATTTTCAAATGCTACAGCAATATTATCATGACAAGACATGCACTGTCTTTTATTATAGGTGCTTTTATTATTGACTTCCTTGTACATCAAAGCAACCCCAAAGGACAGAGAAGGGAGGTACTGTTAATTCTGATTTTATGAAAGAGGAAAGTGAAATTCTGAAAACCCATAACTTGCCATATGGGTTAGTAGTAAGTGACAGAACCAGGCTCAGATGTAGGTTAACCAATTCAAAGTTCAGTATTCTCTTTACTATCCTAGACCTCTGAAAGCCTGTTTAATGATTCTTTATAGTGCATATGTCACTCATACCAATTAGCATTAATTCATTATGCTCAACTTCTAAAGAACTCAATTTTGGTATCAATTTCAGATAGATACACAAGACAATAATATTTCTGTTCTGTTGCACCTGATGCCTTATGTTTAGATATTCTGGAAATTCAAAAGAAACATGTTTGTTTCAGAAAGTTACTTATATTACTTTCCTTGAATAAGAAAATAGCCACCATAAATAAAGAGATGGTTAAAGGGAAAGAATATAAGTGTGGTCAACAAAAACTGAGATCAAGTCAACTTTTACATGAAACCTTAAATCATTCTTAACCACTGCACATTCCATCCTAGATAGAAGGATGAATATTACTGGAATTAGGTTCTGCAGCACATACCACATGCTGAAAAATGAGACTAAAACTGTTTCAGATCTGATTTTGATTTGAGGAGCAATAATACTGAAATTTAAGTACATATAGTAAATTTAATTTTAACAATGTGAATCTTATTTTCAAAATACTTGTCTAGCTAGCTCTCAATAAAAAAGCTAAACAAGAAGGGCAACTTTATTTGTCTAGCTACAAAACAAAGTTCAGAGAAGGAAGGAAAAAGATACATATGAATTTAAAAGTCTGGAAACTGGAAGTTATGGGAAGAAACTTATGTAAGAAAGAGTGGAATTTTATATTAACTAACTAAAATCCTAACCACTGACTCATAAAACTATGAATTAAGAAAAATTTATATAAAAATATTATCAGAATTAAGTGACATTTCTTCAGGTGTTCGGTCAAAAGTATCTGTACCATTTTTGTGAACAGCAACAATTGAAGTAATCTAGGATATATGGAAGTGCTAGAAATTCGGAAGAAGACTTTATTTTTACCTCTTTTTGTGCAATGCCCATTCTATCCCTCCAATGCATTAACACAAGATCCACTTTTTCTTTGGCAAATTTTTCAACTTCTTTAGCAGCTTTACCAGCTAGTCTTTGCCACTCTGGAACTTTATTAAATTTTCCATACTGATCCTATAAAATAACGTTGAATTCCATTACAGTCCTATAATTTCAAATTTATTTTAAAAATCTAATTAAAGCCAAGTTGCACTATTTTACATGATTAAATGAATACTGAAAAAAAATAGTGAAAGAACAAGGTGAAAATTTCTACAACAAATTATACATTTTGTCCAAGAAATCTTAAACTTTTCTACCTAGTTTTCAAGATGAATCCTTTTAGAGGGATGGCAAGATATAAGTGGGAGATGGGTGCAGACAGAAGTGGGGTGAAGACAGGAAAAGAACACATATAAGACATTATTATAATAGCATATCTTGAAAGATGTTAAGTAATTTTCTCAAAGATAGCCCAACATTAATAATTAAGATAGCTCTGTAAAGAAAAAAAGCCCTACATAAATTATTTTTTCAGTAACGTTTATCACCAACATTATCACCTTCACCAACATTTATCAATTACATATTATGTGCAAAATATCACCTTATACATTTAAAATTAAAAAAAAAATCCATTCGTGAATGTACCAATATGCTGAGTTAGAGAAAAAAAATACAAGATTATTATTATTCATAAAATTAGATTGTGGTGATAACTGCATAAATGTAATGATTATAGAATTGGACACTAAAAACAGGTTAAAATTTGGGGGATGTAAATTTTACCTCAATAAAGCTGTTAATAATAATAATTTTAAAAGAATACTACTATTTAACATGTGTTTCAGAAAAAAGTACTCTTTCATCCCGAAAAGATACTCAGGACAAGCATATTTACCATTGCTATTTTCACATTATCTCTAACATGCATCCGATCAGCATCCTTCTCAGGAACTGGATCTGAGCTGTCCAAGTAAGCTAGCAAGCCTGGTGGCTAAAAACAACAATCAAAAACAAGATAAAAAAAAAATAAAAAAAAAAAAAAACAAGATATAAAGTCCATTTTCAAAACAACTGCACACACACACAAAAAACACCTAGCCTTCAAAACCCAAATAAATTAATACTATGATTTAGCTATTAAGCATAGCATTTATTATATGACAACTCCTTTGATAAGTATCTTTTAGATTAAAAACAAACAGATAATCTAAAAAAACCCTTAACAGTATAGACAACTTATCAATGAAATTTTATTGGGCAAGAATATATACATTTCTCCAGTTATTCAACTGACTTACCAAAATGCGTTTCAACAAGTTTGTTGCAGTTACATTATCAGCTGTCCAGAGTCCCACTAAATGTCTACTCAGCTGTCTGAAAAAAGCAGACGTTGAGAAAGGTTTGCTTCTTTATCTCAGGTAGAACAAAAAGGAATTTTTAAGAACAAAATATAAGAAATAAGACTACAGTAAAACAAAAAAAAAGAACAAAAAAACATTCTATCACTCTGTAATAACCTATATGGGAAAAGAATCTAAAAAAGAGTGGATATATGTATAACTGATTCACTTTGCTGTTCACCTGAATCTAACACAACACTGTAAATCAACTATACTCCAATAAAAAGTTTTAAAAATCATTCTGATGTTAAATACTAAAAATTAATATTTTAATTTGGAGAGATGTATGAGATAGTTAATTCAAATACTACTAACGTTTTAGTATTTTCTCCAAACTAAAATGCTTCCTTGATGAACTCACTAATTTTCAATGGACCTGAACATGAAGAAGTAGGTTCTTACCACTTTTAAAGATAGGGAAACAATTAGACTTGATAATATAATTAAGTTTGTATAACAAATCCTGCTATAGTGACCAGAGCATTCTGGAATTCTTTGGAATTCTGAACATGAGCAAAAGTCAACTATGTTCTAATATATACTTTTTGACAAGGTCAGAGAGAGAAAATATTTTCAGTTTTGGAGTCTGAACAAAGACTTAAAGCACTTTTGAGCTAAAAGCACATTTCGGTTCAAAGTGAAAATCTAAGATTCACGTTGAAGCTGTAATTTAGCCATTTATTAATCTTAATCCCCACGATGATATCTGCTACACAGACTGGAAGCTCCTCACAAACAGGGTATATATTTTATTCACCACAGACCATTCTGTGCTTTGATAAGGATTCAACTGCCATTTGCAATAAGAATGAGCATGAAATCTGTGAGGGGAATAACCATCTACAGGCTTACGTATTTATATGTTATATTCCCAGAAGAAAAAAGTTCAATAGGAAAACCCAAATTGTGCTTTGTTCTGACACACAAACACACACACACACACACACACAAAACTACTAAAACTGTTCACTCTTATGCCTATTTGGAAGCTAACATATTGAAGTAATGACACTTGTAATTTCCTTCACTGGCATTTGGTAGGTATCATACCAATGATTCCTAAAAAGGTTTTAATTAGGGATAAGAGATAACATTTTATAGCAGCAATTTGTAAAAGATAAAGCAATGCAAATGAAAAGTAGTATTTCTATAATTTGACAGCTTTTCAATATTGTGATTGATCACAGTAGGGAACGCAATTGATTATAATAAAAAGGAACACAAGAAGCAAAGGGCTAACATGAAGGGGTTTAATAGAATTAGACATCAAAAAGTTTCTAGTGTAACGAAAGATGGTGCTTAGCATTGCTAATAAGGCAGTAGGCCAAGGAAATAACCTTCCTTTTATATTTTTTATCCTCACAAGCAACACAGAAGACTACTTTTGTGACTAACATTTACAAGTAAGGGATGCAGATAGCTTCTTATAATAGTATAAACAGCAGAAAACTATTGGCAGGGCAGCATACTACAACATCCAATAACCGAACACAGGTGATAAAAAAATGCAATTTATATTTCCATAACAAAGTAAGCCCTAAGTCAGCAATTTGTTATTTCAAAAGGTCAAAAAGAACATGATTAAAACATTTATTATATATATTTTTTTAACTAATATGAGTCATGAGTAATAATATGGTATGCTAAGGATATAGGAAAGGATCACATGTCAGAAACTATAAAGAAAATTAAAAGGGCTGGAATTCATATAGCCTGGAGTAAACAGATTTATGTGTTTCCTCATATTTGAAGGATTATCATTTAAATGATAATCCAAAGGGAAAACTGTTTAACTACAAGAGATTTAGGATAGGCTTAGATTAGGCTGGTTAGATATTAAAGTTTTCTTTATTCTTAGAGTACCTAACTGACCAAAATTATCTGAAAATTGTCTAGGTGGGTCATCTACATGCAAGATGGTCAGGAAGAAATAAAAGGAGAAAAACCCTGGGGACATGTGGCTCTAGTTCCATAAGCTACTAGGCACTCTTTTCCATGTTCCAGTCCCATGACTATGGGTATAGAGCCTGATGAGCAGAGTGGGGGGAAAAAAAGCAGTTTTATTTTTTTCCTCCCAAGTTATGCAGGGATAGGGACAATGATCATTTAGGTAAAATCCTTCCATAAGGAAAGGAAAAGAACTAGGTGAATCAAAAGAAAATGAAACATTTGTGTAATTCAAAGACTTATTCTGTTTGTTTTACATAATATCTGAACCCCTTCTCTAAACAGCAAGTTAACTTATAGCAAATTAAATTTAACCTACCTATTTGTAAGCATCCTTTGATCTGAGCTTATTGTGAACATCGCAGTATGCAAATGTCGAGGTAAGGCACCTTCACTTAGGGCAAGCTCCTGCATTTTTGTAGCAATTTCTTTGTCACCTTCCTTTGGAAAAAGGGCAAGATGATCCCTAAAGCAACAATCTAAAGCAAGCTATCCTGATTTTGTAAAACTAATTTTACATCTCTAGATAAAATTATTCAGTATACAATATAATAAAAATTAAAAATGCCACTTCAATTATCCAAAAATAACATAAGCTAACAGTAGTATAAGTCACTTTAAAAATATTATTTGCCTTTGGAATGAGGTTTAAATGTTCCCAGATAAATTTATCTTATGAATTATACTTTGCTTAATATTAAAATTAGGTTCATTCCCTTAGTATATATAATATCAGCCAATGAAGGGGAGAGGTGACTCACAGAAATCAGCAATTCCTACCAAAGACATCTGCAAACCTGGCTTGCTTTTGTTATTAAAGATATATTCATTTTCATGGTGAATACAATTCTTTATCTTTTTTAAAGAATGATGAGATGTTGAGGTAGTTCTTTCTATTCTGATGTCACTCTGCTTATTTAGACCCACTTTGACAAAAGGGTAGGACAGATAGAACTATTAATCAAAGGTAATCATAGAATTATGAATTAAGCAAGCAGTGTGATATTTAAGACAACCTGTCAAAAAGTAAAAATGCTCACGTTATTGAAAAAAAGTACAAGTAAATAGAATAACTGAATATGCAGTAAGTATACAAATATACACAGTATGAATACGTACATATATCACTTTGACATAAATGAACATGTAGTATGTATATAAAATATACATAGTATGTATATGTACATATATAATTTTGAACATGGTCTAAGAGGAAATTTACCAAAATACTAATAGCAGTTGTCTCTGGATGGTAAAAATACAGGTGATTTATTTCTTTCTTGTTTTTTTCTGAACAACCCAATGTTTCTTAAAAGATCATATACTGCTTTCGCAATCAGAAAACAATAATTTAAGATACCTGCCAGGATTTCAGTGTAAATAAATAAAGCCTGCCTTACACAGACACTGGCTGTAGTCACTGGCTACGAATCTGATACATGTGGCTTGCACTGAAGTCAAAGTTGGTTTTTTGGTTATACCTGCCACTCATTAAATATTTCTGAATGAATGGCAATATATTAGTGGATCAAGGTCAGGAAGATACTTTTGTATGGTCTCACAGTCCTAACTGTCCTTGGTTACTTCAAGCTCTGTAAGTGAGAGATGTGGTACTTACTTTGGAAGCTAATATTGAGCATAGAACCCATTAGCTGGAGGGGGAAAATTAGTCTTTAGCTGCATGTATACACTAAAAATGCAAATAAACCTTGATGTTCCAATCAATCTAATGTCTATATATAATTTTTTTAATAGCTGCTTATGAGTATACTAATTCTGTGCTTATTATTTAGCTACTTGTTATATTTATGAGCAATAATGGCAGAATTTTTTGATAAAAGGAGCAAACACTCTTACATTTTAACCAAATTATTACTAAGACAATAGAAGAATACAAGAATTCAAAAGCCATTAGATTGATATTGTAAATATCCAGTATGTAAGTTCACATTCATAGCCCCATCTCATCTTCCAGAAAACATATAAGGTTAAAGCAACTATCCTGGAGAAGCAATAGCTCATGTCCACCAATAGTATGTCCTGATCTCTAGAGCTTAATTACATATGCAGGTTAACATGAGGAACTTTTTGTTACCATACTTATTTGATACTACTTGGCTACAAACTAACTCCATTAACAGATTTCCATATAAACTCAGTACCTAAAGTTTCAATACCATCACCACCACCATCCCCAAAAAAAGAGGAAGAGAGAAAAAATGCTAACTTTTCTTTTAAAGTAAACCAAACAAATAATGGAGGACCAGAAAGATTCATTTGCTCTAAATCCACTTAAGAACTTTAAATTCTTAGTTTATTATTGAGGACTGTTTCTGCAACTAGTTTAAAACTAATCTAAGGATTTAAAATTACTTTTCTTACCCAGAAAAACTGCATATTTTCCATAAAAGACTGAAAGGTAATTTTGTCAGCCCAAGTTAAAATAGCCAATCAACATTCAAGTAAGTTTAACATTTCAAAATTGTTCTCTCACCTCTATTATTGCCTTCATAACCAATCCAGCTCCCTTTATAATTGCCATGGAAGGATGCTTCAAAATAGGGAGAGAAAAGTATCATAGAATAAAAGAATCTTATCCCAACATATTTAGCTGTTGCTCTTAAGAGGGATACACAATTTTATGCAAGGTATAAAAGCCATAAAATTAGTAAAGGCTACATCTCAAAGTCAGTTCACAGTTTGGTTTAAAAATGTTAGGTATTCTTACAATATAGCTTCACACATACTTAAAGAGTTTATAGTAGTAGAAAACAGCTGGCACTTATTTGAATATATATTCTACTTACTGGAATGATATCAAATAACTATGGTATTAAAATAACAGAAATCAACATTTATAATATAAACATAAAATATAAATATCATATTCACACATGTACATAATAAATATTATGGTATTATATGAAATAAATATTTTCAATTGCTTACGAACAGCCCTGCTAAAGCTCATCTTATTATTTGGAAATTTTGTAGGGAACTACAAAAAACTACAAAAGGGAACTTTGGGTCTACCACAGAAAAAAAATGAGTTTTTCACTACTTCTAAGATGGAAAAGATGGGCAACAGTGTCAAATAGTGGTCAAAGGCTATCAACAGAGCTCTATGTGAAACACAATGAAATTCATGGAATTAAATGTCCTAAAATGATAATGTACTTAGGCTATATTTATTTATATTACCACAGAAGCATACATGTACTATTTTAAAAACAAACTGACCCAAAAAGTGGTTCTCTTAGATTAGTTGTGATCTGATAAAAGTATAAGCTCTCACCTGAAAGAGTTTAAAAAGTGTTCTTCCGTTGGATGCTACCATCTCCAAGAGCATATCAAACTGCTGCCCTTCTGTTGTCTCACTATATGGAGCACAGAGGGCAAAAGTAAGGAAGTCCAAGAGTGAACTAATAACTAGGGCACCAGTCCCATGATCCTGAAACAAAGTAACATATTGCCTTGGCTTAGTACAGAGAGCTTCACTTAAAACATAGCAGTAATGGGTTTCTTTCTGTTATTCTATATGTTAGAAGTAAACATTTAATTTCCCTACATGAGTTTCAAAGTACTCTTAACTTGAGTACTACTGGAAGCAGTACTTGTTTTACTAATGTATCAAATCCACAGTGCTTACCATATCTCAAAGGGAAAATAATTAAAATTCTGTCAAATTTCTAGAGAACCAAGACTCCTCAAACATATATAACTAAGGTTAATGTGTATTTGTATAATAAGCAATCTTGGACAACACTTGCAAAACTCTGGCAATTGTTCATATTCCTTCTAGATGTTATATTACTGCCTATCTCCAAAACTGTTACTAATGACTGAGGAACAAAGATTTGGCTCAGTTTTTTTTTAAGCAACTTATTTCATAATGACATTTTTAAAGAGAGAGAAAAAAAGCAAAAATCTGTGATATAACTGTAAAAATTTAAAGGCTTTGCAACTTATCCTTTCCAGATAAATGGATATAGTCCTAAAACAGATTATTTTATTATTAATGTCCAAGCTAAACCAATACTGACCAAAAGTTGAGGGCCACAATTTAAAAACAAAACAAAAAACTGTCCATGCTGTACTTACACAATACCTTTCAATATGTATGGTATCTCTCATTAAGACAAATTTAATTATAACTTACCACATGGGAATTAAATTTCTCCAGTAAGTTTTCCAGAAACTTCTTTGAAGAGAGAAGAGAAGCTTTGTTTAGCTGTTCTTGTCTTAAGTCATAGTCATCATGCATGGGCTATTGATTAAAAACAGTGATAATTCATAAGCAGTGGCATCACACAAAAGTCATTTATAAAGAGTACTCATTGAACACTGAAAGAACTAAAAACCATAGCCTTTAAAATTTAAGGCAGAAAGGAATCTCGTGATAAGAGGGCAGAAGTGATAATTTCTCCTGGGTCTGATGAGACTTCGTGGATGATCTGCCTAACAAGTAACTGTAGATAGTACTGCACAAGGTAATTTTGAGAGAAAAAGTCACAGATCTCCTTCTTAAAAAGCAAATGACATCCATTCTTCCTCCCCCAAGTTTGTAATATAAATTTGAAATGATAAAACTTAGCATTTAAAAGTAAGTACTGAGCAGCTCCCTCGCTGCGATCTATTGAAAGTCAGCCCTCGACACAAGGGTTTGTGAAAAAAAAAAAAAAGGTAAAAAAAAAAAGTAAGTACTAAAATTAGCAGTAAATACTTCCTGTCTCAAGATGATTGTCTTTTGACTGCTGGAATAAACTAAGAGCATAAAAAGGATTCCAGCATGATAGTTAAGAGTAAAGATCAAATCCTAATTCTGCTACTGACTATAACCAAGCTTAGATACAGTTAAATTATTTTAACTCTCTTAGTTTCATTTTCCTCAGCTACAAAGTGGGAATAACAGTACTTACCTCACTGGACTATTATGAAGTTCAAATGAGATAATTCATGTAAAATACACAGCAAACACCTAATTTTTAATGAGGTCTCAATGTGTTTACTTCACACTACTGTTATTTTATGTTCTAGTTATTCCACTAATTCTTTTTATTATTATTATTTTAATATTAATTAATTAATTTATTTGGCTGCATCGGGTCTTAGTTACAGCATGCGGGATCTTAGTTGCAGCATGCGGGGTCTTAGTTGCAGCATGCAGGATCTTCGTTGCTGTGTGCAGGGTCTTCATTGCGGCATGCAGGATCTTTGGTTGCGGCATGCGAACTCTTAGTTGCGGCATGTGGGATCTAGTTCCCTGACCAGGGATCAACCCCAGACCCCCTGAATTGGGAGCACGAAGTCTTAACCACTGGATCACCAAAGAAGTCCCTCACTAATTCTTTAATGGAATTATTTGTAGTAAAAATAATAAAATCCACTTTGGGGAATAAATAAGGTTTTAAACAAGTGATTACTTATGTTTACTGTATACCACTAAGTCTGCCTAAAAACACTTAATATAAGGAATAAAGTCTCATATACTCTACACAAAATTGAGATAAATTAGAAACTTGAAAGTTATATTGAACAGCTGCTTTTCCCCCCCAACAAGCTGTCATCAAGTTAGATTTTTACCTCTCAAACAGCTTTCAAATGTGCCTTCTTTAGCCCATCCTACCTCAGCATCTCATGTCTCACATGATAATTTGCTCTACCCGCCTCTTAACTTGACCTCTAATCTACACTCCACATACCATCCATGAGCTTTCTAAAATTCAAACATGGTATGTTATCACTCCTGTTGAAAAATCCTTCAGTTGTTCCTTACTAAAGCATACAAATCTTGCTTCTCTGTCTGATACAAAAGGCTTTTTATGGCTGTCTCTGCATACATCTCTAGCTATAACTCCTAATCCCATGTGCCCCCATACATATGTTATGATCCAGTCATATTCAATTATTTGCTGCTTCCCAAATATGCTTTTGCACATGCTATTCCTTCTTCCTAGGAAAGTCTTCTCACAGCTAGAAAATACCTGCCTGCCTTTCAAAATTCAGATCAAGGTAATGTCTTCCAGAAAGACTGGCTTAGAATCTTTTATCTTCTCCTCATCACAAAACCAAAATTAAGTGCTGCTTTTTACAGATCCCATGGCTGCTACTACTTTATATTGTATACGTATGCCTACCTTACTAAACTGTTAGCAATTTCAAGGAAGTAACTTTGCCTTAACATCTTTGTATTTCTAGTACATAGCATGGTGCCTAGTTTATGCTAAACAAATGTTTATTTGAATAAGTAGATTGCTATGAGAGCAAGTTAGGAAATATAGAAACACTGAATTTAATTGGTACAATGAAAATCTGGATTTGTGGAAGTTTAAACCATCAGTCAACTTAAACAAAATCAGTTTACTTAAGAAAAACACTAGTACTTACACACATGAGGGCACAGAGCATATCAACGGCTGCGTGGATTACTCCATTGTTGCTCCTCTTGAGTGCTTTTACTACCTTCACTCCTAGACGCTCCCGAAACCTTGTAGAACAAAACAACAGCATATAGTAGCAATGCCTGAGCATTATTCTATTATTTTATTATTAAAATATAACATAAATCATCTTAAGTTTCTATTGCATTACTATAGCAATTACATATTCTGAATCCCATCTGTGGAACATATCAGTTATCACAATACTTTTTTTCTTTCAAGGGGAAGAGTTTTTTTAAGGTTAATTAAAACTAAAAGGCATAAAATTTCCCATTCAAATTCACTAAAACAGAGTCAGTAATATCACGGGTGAATGGATAAATAAGTCAGAAATATCATTTCCATTCACCTTCCTTTTTTATTTCTCATGAATAGAAACTACTATATCACCATATTAAAAGGTATCAGGTTTTACTCAGATATAAAGAGGTAAACTGTTGATTATTTGCTATTTTGAGTTGTTCAAATTCTCTGAAGAAAAAAATTAAGGCAACTTACTTTGGAAGCTGAGTAAAGGCTAGAAAACCAGCTTTGGAAGCCACAAGCCTCCTCACAGCCTGGAACTGACTCTCAAGTTCTGCATTGGAAGCAACAACATCCCCCTCTTGGGACAATAATGCCGTTATGGCATTATTGATCAGTTTTTCTTTGTTTTCTGAGAAGAGACCCTAGGTAAGGAAGAATAGTTCAAAGAAGTTTCCATACCAAAAGTTAATGACAATGAACATATTATGATACAATTTATCTTACATCCTGCGTTACAGCATGGAGAACTCCACTATATGAAATATTAGCGTTGAACCTGAATACAGCATCTGCAAAGTTGCCATCTGTAAGGAGATGAAATGTTCAAAAAGATTTAGAGATCTGCATTATATTTCTTAAATTATTGTTAAGTAGATGGATGCAAATGAAATTACATTTAAATCAATACTTACTTGGAGGTGTAGCCAAGAATCTGAGATGAAGGCTCTCTACTTCTTCATCAACGGGCATGCTGAGTAACCCCCATCGTTGACCTTTATGAGTTGATGTCATTTTTACACAAACATCTCTGTTACCAGAGGCTCTTACTCCATCCAGCAAACTTGCTAATAAGGAATCTCTAAGCAAGGTTAAAAATAAAAAGGTTTTAGGATTGATAATTTAGGAAAATTTTGATTTAGAAGGGAGCATAGGCCCTTTAGCAGGCTACCTGCTCAGGGGGGCACTCTGGGTACAAGGGAAGCTAAAAAGAACAGTGGCATTAGGAGAGAACCTGACATTCCAATACTAGCTCTTCACTTTGCTGTTACATACCATGTATGAGTTACTAAAGGCATGGAGTGTTAACGTTTTCTTCTTGTTTTTTAATTTTAAGATTTTTAACTGTTTTGCTGAGGTATAACTTACAAATCACAAAATTCATTCAATTAAATCGTACAGTCTGGTAATTTTTAGTAAATTTGTACAGTTGTGCAATCATTATCACAAACCAGTTTTTGTACACTTCCATCACCCCAAGGCAACCATTCATCTCCTTCTGTCTCTACAGTTTTACTTTTTCAAGAAACTTCATCAAGAGAATGAAAAGACAAGCCACGTTTGGGAGAAAATATTTACAAAAGACATATCTGATAAAGGATTATTACCCAAAATATACAAAGAACTCTTAAAATTCAACAACAAGAAAAACAATCCAATTAAAAAATGATCCAAAGTCCTTAACAGAGACCTCACCAAAGAAGATATACAGACAGCAAATAAACACATGAAAAGGTGCTCTACATCATATGACATCAGGAAAATGCTAATTAAAACAAGATACCACAACACCAGTATTAGAATGGCCAAAATCTGGAACACTGACACCACCAAATGCTGATGAGGATGTGGAACAACAGGAACTCTCATTCACTGCTGGTTGGAATGCAAAATGGTTGGAATGCACAATGGTACAGCCACTTTTGGAAGATAGTTTGGCAGTTCTTACAAAACTCAACATCCTCTTACCCTATGATCCAGTGATTACATTCCTTTGTATTCACCTAAAGGAGTTTAAAACTTACATCCACACAAAACCTGCACACAATTATAGCTGATTTACAATGCTGTGTTAGTTTCATTGAGTATATTTATATTAAAGTAACTTGCTGCCACTACCCAAACAATTTAAGAATGAAAGTGAAAGGTGCTATTTTTTAAATACTTTAAAAGTGTAAGTTTCAGAAATACACTTTATTTTTCATCCTTTCATTTAAAATCAAGTCACCATTTTTATACTCTTTAGAAACTTGAAAACTAAATGAAGGACATTTTACATATGCAACAAAATAGAGTTGTCTTTTCCTAAGTTACATAATTTTAATGTAACTTATGTAATGAAGCACTTTAATGAAGCACTTTGCCTTGCACATACGAGGATCTTAAAAGCTAGATGAATTTTAAAAAATACCTTTCTGTTGAAGAGTATTTCCGTATTTGGCCTTTTATAAATTCAATGGTAAAAAGTTGTGGGTTTTCTGAGTCACAAACCAATGCAAATACCTAAGGAAAATAAAACACAAGTTCCACGAAGACATTTAGTTTTACAGTATTTCATTAGAAAAACTACACATCATTTAGCTGACAGAAGTCAATATTTAAAGATGTAACTTGTTTATAATATCAGACTTTAAGAGCCACTTAAAAGTCTCATTCAAATTTTCACACAATATCAAATAAAAAGTTTTCATTGTATACTTGGAAAATAAATTTTGCAATATTCATTGTTCTAAGATCAGTAAATACAATGAAGAATACAGATTCTTCCTGTTTCCTATTCTTCAGGTATTAAAAAACATTAAAATAGAAAGAAAATTATTCTAATTTATCAATAAGGAGAAATCTCATTTAAGCTAATATTGCTGAAACTTACTTCTCCTAAGGGCTTCAATGTTGCAATATTATAGGTTGCTGGATCACGTTCCACTAAACATGTTTCTGTAAGTGCTAGAATTCTTTTTATAGGTTCCTTCAAACAAAATTGATACATATTAAAAAATTATTGAAGAAAAATGTCAAAATCAGATGAACAAATTTTTACTTTTAACATATGGGCTTACCGAATGTCTAGGTGATATTTTTTGGACTACAAACTCTGCTAAAGATGTGATGGATTCATCAGTGCTGTATTTCCCAAAGCGAAGATTCAAATATTGCTCAAATTCTAAAGGTTCTTTTCTGATCCGCAATGAAATACCTATATAGTTGCCAGCATGATCTATTGCACTTTTGATAATTTCTTCTCTTTGTTCTGATGCAAATAAATGCTGCACAAATTTTGAAATTTAAAAAGTCAGCGTTGAAATAACTAAAATGTGACCTTAGTGAAATCAGCTCATAGGAAAGTGACTGAAGGGGCACTTCTAGCAAAAAAAGGTAGATCTTATCAGAAGTAAATAAGCAGTGTGTTGTGGCTGAAATACTATTATTAAATTAAAATCACAAAGTCTGAGATAGAGAGCCTGGCAAAATAATCACTGAATAGAAATTATCTCCTAACTTCTCAGAGTCTGGTTCTCATCACCGCGTGGAAAACAGCGCTCTGGGGCTTCCAGAAGAGGCCCCAGGAACCCCAGCTAAGTCCAGTCAGGGCGTGGGTACTATGTGGACAGGATTCCCAGTTTCAACTAAGGTAGCTCTGACTTCGTCTGTTTTTATATAGTGGACTTTCTTGTAAGATTACCTTAAAGAGTGTTTAAATGTTTACAAGTCATTGGCCTATGAATATTACAAACCAACCTCCAGAGTGTATTACAAAGGTTAAGGATATATTGCTACTTGCATTTGGTACCTGGAGGCCAGAAATGCTTAATATCCCGTGAAGGGCAGGGCAGGAGAATCCCACACAAGAAAGACCTGTCCTGCCCAGAATGCCACTAACTACCCTGCTGAGAAACACTGGATCAGATCATGTTTTAAAACCTCATTTTATTCCCAGCAGCATATCTAGTCACTATGGATGCAGCAGGTACCAGATGAAGGTTTGCTGAATGGATCTGTCATGGTCTCATATTTGTAGTGAATGTCTCATTTTAGCTAGTGTCTTTTAAAAGGCAGACAGTATGCTTAGAAAGTGGATGATTAAAATTTAAAAGTGCTTGATGCCATCAAGCAATAAAAAATGTTGGCAATTCTTATCCTTAATGTTTACCTTATGCATTGTAAGGCTTGGTGAATTACTGTGATTCTGTTAAGGTCTGTGAGGCCATATTCCTGTAATTAGGTATGTTTTCCACCAAGGTGTTAATCATTATAAATTTCCACCACCCAGGGAAGAGAAAGACCTTTGGACAGCACTATGACAGCAGGCTTTAGGCTGCTTTAGTGTGGGAGAAGGAACTAATTTTCTCTTTGGGCCTTCACCTTTTGGGTCTAGACTCAGAGGTAACAAAATGTCTACATATACATTCCTAGATGAGGGACACTAGGATGGTACCCATCATCTGGGTAAGCAGTGAAATCTAGGATGAGTAAAGGCCTGTAACTCTGAAGAGTTAACATATTTTGTAAGTCAGATTGTTCACCCCATCCACCATTTTTTTTTTTTTTTTTTTTTTTTTTTGCGGTACGCGGGCCTCTCACTGTTGTGGCCTCTCCGGTTGCGGAGCACAGGCTCCGGACGCGCAGGCTCAGTGGCCATGGCTCACGGGCGCAGTCGCTCCGCGGCATGTGGGATCTTCCTGGACCGGGGCACGAACCTGTGTCCCCTGCATCGGCAGGCGGACTCTCAACCACTGCGCCATCAGGGAAGCCCCACCATTCTTTTTACTTCCCTTTTGCTACCCTCTAGCCTCTTGTATATCCAAAAGACTTGCCCTGGCTCTGTTACCCAGGGATGGATAATTTATCTACAGAACACTAAATCTTGGAGTAGTGTTCCCAGGACATTAAGGTAGCTATGGGAATTAAAATTCTCAAGAGAAAGGATTCTTGAGAGTAAGTTCAGCTGAGCCTCTCCATGTGGACCCTCTTAATGCTCATCTTTGAGATGTGGGGTTTAATTAAGGCAGGACGTTTCTTATAAAAAAAGATGGTCATCTTCTACAGCTCAGCTTCTACTGCCAACATACAGGGCATTCTGCCGTATCCCAAAATTTATATATAATTCAGAATTTCAAGACAAAAACATGCAATAAATTCCAAATTTGAAGTTTCAATGAATATTCAGATTACAAATAGCTGGGCGAAGGAAAGAAGACTATTAAAAAAAAGATTTTAAAATACCTTTTCAAAGAAAGCTTAGAAACTTTCAGGTAAGACATTAATAATAATGAAAATAAAACTGTAACTACCATTTATTGACTATTAAGCCACACACTGTGCTAAGCATTTTACATAGATTATCTGATTCGATCCAAAACACAAAAACCTATTAACATACCTATTACTCTCCTCATTTTATAGAGCTGCAAATTGGGATTCAAGCTCAGGTCTCGTTGATACCAAAGCCTGCACTCATAATACATATCATACTTCCTCCCTGAGGACTCAGGAAATTTCAAAATTAACTCTGCTGTCCTTCAAACGGTTATGTCCCTTTTAAAATGGCTTTTTAAAAACACTACTTACCAATCTACTAAATCCGCCATAAAGTATACAAAACCCTCCTTGATAATCAGAGAGATCTACAAAGCCTTCAATATTTCTATAGTCATAGGAACAGAGGACTCTGTTGGTCGCAGGATTAATTTGGTCAAAGCCTCCTGGTGTTACTTCCAAAATGACAGGTTTTCTTATATCACTCCAGTGATGCTTATAGCAGTTATATCTCTAGAGAGAAAGATAATAATACTTTTAGATTCATATTTAAGTTTACCATAAAACACAGTTACATTTAACTTATCAGTCACTACTGAAACAACCAAAAACTATAAATATGTAGAGATACTATCCAAATTGTTAAAATCATTTTTATTTTAGACATTTGGAGGTTTATGTTTATTCAATTAAGAATGCTCATGCTAACTGAAGACAGTATGTCCTTTTACAATTAACAAAGGTTTGGGTTACAATATTTTGTGAAACAATTTTAAGTCACCTTTATGCAAATCTATAAAAAAATTTTTTTAGGGAAATCCTAAATAGAAATGTTATTCTTCAAGAGTTCTATTGGAGAAAAGATTTCAACTTTTGTTAATGGATTTCTAAAAATTAGATTATAGTTGCTTTACAATGTTGTGTTAGTTTCTGCTGTACAACGACGTGAATCAGCTATATTTATACATATATCCCCTCCCTCTTGGATCTCCCCCCGCCCCGACCCCATCCCACCCATCTAGGTCATCACAGAGCACTGAGCTGAGGTCCCTATGCTTCTTTTAACCAAGTTAGATATAGAAAAGAGCTAAGTCACATTTCAGGGCTGTTACAGTATTCAATTTAAACACCGTAGGCTTTTCTAATCACACCATTGGAAACATCTTTAGAAGTTTGATCTCATTAGCAAGTAAAATTCCATTTAGAGAACATTCCTTTGTAAATTAAAGTACCTAGTATCAGAAATAATTACAATGGTCAACATCCATTTACTACCCAGTTTTACTCTTAAAAAGAAAAAAATGTTTAATTGAGGCTGCTAACTAAAATGATGTGTATAGAATAATTTAAAATAAAGGCAAAATGAGGTAAAGAGAAAATAAGGATAACAAAATGTCAGATGTGTAGTGAACATTCCCTTGTCTACCCAAAAAGACCACAAAGTTTTCTACCCATCAATATGAAGAGGAACACATGGTCAGTTACATGATTCTTAAGGTAAAAATAAACTGGTTGCTGCTCAAGAGTACAACTATTTCTAATACTAAAATAAGAGAAAAATTCTCTTGCAGGTGTTCAGAAAAGACAGTAAGGCATTAGATAATGAACACCTCCGCTAATACTCCAACATTAAACCCAGCAATGAAGTTCACAGGATCATACCACATCAATCCCCTCAGCATTACTGATCTATGGCATCATGCACATTATGGTTTCATAAAAGGAATTCTGCTGAAAGACAAAAAGGCCTGCATTAACCCAAGAATATATCTAGAGCCTTGATTCTGAACTAAAGGATGGAGCAGTGCCACACCTTTCCAGCAGAAGTGGGGGTAGAAGGGAGGCCACAAAAAGTGGTGCTTTTCCCAACTATGCTGGTTTACATGCCCCACAGCCCACTCGCACAGGATACTCTCCATTCCTCCAGCTGATAATCAACTGTCAAGTAAAGAGATTTGCCAAGGGAAACAAATCACTGTCCTTCAGGACTGTGGAGGCCAAGACAGTCTTGAGAGACCTTGATTTAGAGTATATCCAGGGGCAATGAGAGGCCTGAGGCCAAATTCAACTTATGTAAAATTGCTGTCCTTCAGGCAATCTTCTAGGGATACTGTTTTCACCACAAAATTTTGAAAAGTATTAAGTTGCTGAAGTTAACGGATATAAAAGGAAGCTTATAAACAAAATCTCTAAGTATGCTTCTGGAAGCAGTTGTTTTCCAAACAGACAAGATATACAGAAAACTCACCCACTAACATAAAATAACTAAAATAAGCATACCAAATTATGATTTATATAAATCTGATTGTGCCTCATCATGTATAAGAAACAAGCAGCTCACCAAACACCATTAAGCTATTTTAAATGGCTCCTGGGCAACCAGTCAATTGCTTGAGTTGAGATCAGTGAGGCTTTTGGGACACTAAAACAGGAATAGAACATCTATATACAGGATGCGTGAGGGCTTTTAAAAAAAACAGGGGAACAGTGCTGCCAGCATATGAGAGTTCAGATCCTGCCTTCTGCCAGAGGCTAGCGTTCTGGACAGTGCTATGAGTTTACACATTACTCTACAACCCCCCTATTTCAAGGGAGTGAAAAAAGTATCAACACCCATTTACCATCCCCAGAAGACTCTGATTTAGTTTAAATGCTGCTGTAACGTGACTAGAGAAGGCCTGGAAAAGTTAAATTCTAATGAGCTTCCTGAAAGCTGTCAGTGCACCCTGCAAAGCTTCATTATTGGCCAGATCCAGTGCAAGAACATGTAATAAGACAGTTTCAATACATAAACATTCTTAAAACTTTAATACTTCTGAAATAGGAATCTCCTACACCAAACAACTATTGCATGGTCTAACAAGTATTATCAGCAGCGTGAAGCTTCTCTTGCTGTTTCAGAATACTGAATAAAGACTTCGTGAATGAAGCATTGTTTTTAATGCTGAGTTCTAGCTGAAGATTTTTTCCCAACTATCAGCAGTAACAGTCATAAGTCTAATTATTCATATTTGAGTTTCCTGTTAAATTACACTCATCTCTCTATCACATGATATCAGGAGACATTAAAGTTGTTTCATTTTTTTCCCCTTTAACTTTGCCATAAAGGGAACACACAGTTCATGGAATGATTTCTAAAGCACAACATTTGAAATACTAAAGATAGATATTAATAAATGTTAAATACTTGCCCTTCCTGTGATTTTTCCTTCTGAAAAATCAGTTCTAAATCTCTGAAAGAGAAGATATAAGCATAGTTTATAACCACAGATTGGTAAGAAAGACTCATATTTCAATTCAGTACTTTCTATCCAAAGTTAAAATCCTAACTTGGTAACCCTGATATTAAAAAATGTTATTAGGGACATCCCGGGTGGCACAGTGGTTAAGAATGTGCCTGCCAATGCAGGGGACACAGGTTCGAGCCCTGGTCCAGGATGATCCCACATGCCGCGGAGCAACTAAGCCCGTATGCCACAACTACTGAGCCCACGCGCCACAACTACTGAAGCCCATGCGCCTAAAGCCCGTGTTCCGCAACAAGAGAAGCCACTGCACTGCAGCAAAGAGTAGCCCCCACTCGCCGCAACTAGAAAAAGCCTGTGTGCAGCAACAAAGACCCAATGCAGCCAAAATAAATAAATAAATCTATTACAAAAAATGTTATTAAAGTTATAGTTTAAGGATATTCAATAAAGTGTGAAATTTTACTGAAAAACAGGATAGATTAATTAAACGTAAAACTGCTTTGTTCTGTATAATGTATTTAAAAACTATCAAATATAAAGGATTAACCAGCCTATCAGTAAGAAAAAAGTGAAAGTTTCACAGTGTCGAGTTAAGGGTCAATAAGAAAAAAATAAGCATAGTGGGAACAGGGACTCAGAACATTAATATTCGTAGTTTAATGTAACTGTTTCATTAAGAAAAAGAAGAGAGAAATTTAGTTTATTAACATGAAATGGTTCTTACCAATGCTTCTGTAAGAAGTTCTGTTCTGTGCTCTGTAGAAAATTTTAATGTTTCTGACTTTTTTCCACTGCCTTTACGAAATGTGAGGTTGAACTCTGTTCCTTGTCCTTTTCCAACAGGGCTGATGCTGCAAATGTCTCCATAAGGCCACTAACAAAAAGAAAGGAATTCTTTCAACTTGTGCTATACTATGGGGAAATGCAACACTTATTTTTACTACTTTAATTTCACAATCACTGATTAAATGAGAAAATTTTACAAAACAGTACTGAGGTCTAGAAACGGTTTTGTCTTACAATAATTCTATAAAACAAACTTTTAAAAGTTTTCAGTCATCAGAGACAATAAAGAAGTCCTATCCGTTTTCCAAATTCAATGATTGATGACATTAATCCAAAACAATTAAAATACATAGATGTGAAAAGAACTGGGGAATAGCATTTTATGGTTACCTACAAATGTGTCAAAAACAGCAACAAAAAGAAGAATCTGTAAAACATACCTAATTTAGAATTAAAATAAACTAGAATATATTTATGTTTACTTACCCATATTCACATTAGTCTTGCCTTTATAAATAGTAACCTTACTTTCATTACAAGTATTTTCCAACCACTGCACTTGTGACTTATGTATGCCTGTATTACAGTAACAAGGCTACCTTTAAAATTATAAAGAATTTACGAATTTTACATTAAAAAGACTGCTGTAATCAATAGTAACATATTAAAATGTTATACCCCTTAGAGCCTAGAAATAAGCACACACATGCCCCCTTTATTTATGCTTGGTCCTGAGCACTTAGCATTATATAAGCATATTAATCTTTTTCAGATTTGACACTTCTACCCTAAAGTACTGATTTCAGACAGGGAGTCATGGGTCAGGTTTTAACCTGGCTTTTAAAATTCAAATGGAGTTCAAACACCTAATAGCTTCTAACATAATTACCTGATTTGTTACTTCTAGGGTATTGGGATTATATGTAGTAATCGCATGGGTTCCAACTGAAAAGACACGCTTATACCTACAAAGGAAGTACTTAAGTTTAGTCTTAAATAAAAGAAACATTTTATAACAAAATACATATAACACAAAAGGAACATTTCAATAAATAAATAGAAATGCGTTAACTGATTAACGTGACTAAATATATCTTCGTTTTACATTCTCACATTTTTAATGTTCTGAAATGCTACTGGTATTAAGACCCACCCATCACTCATTTTACTGTGAAACAGTAAGATCCTTAAGTAGAAAAGTAAAACCTATGCAAGCAATCTTGTGCTGTTAGTATACATTAAGTTAGCAAATCACTGCCAGAGGATGCCAAAAGATTCTAAATGGGAAAATTTTATTAAAAAAAAAAAAGACACTGTACACTACTAATTGTTTCAAAATATCCTTTCGACAAGAACATGATGCAAATGAAGGAAAAGCTATGGCCTACAACTGGTCTGTCACACTACTATTCTGGAATCTAAATAATTTCTATTTAAGCAACTACCTATTACATTTAAGTGCTGCAATTTTATAGAAGTAGGAAGGCTACATCACAGACAAGCAATTTTCACTTCTCACTTCACTTCCTTCACTTAAAGCAACATATATGAAGGAGAAAAACCATCTGGGTATCAGTAATCCTTTAGAAGAGAGAGCAATTCATAATGATAAAAGTGGAAACTGAATTAGAAAAAATTATTTAAAACTGAAGAATTAGCTCTTTGGAAATAAAATAGGTCTAAGAAAATACAAAAACAAAATTAGGAATGAAAGAATTTATAACCATAGACACAGAAGAAAAAAAATGATGTAAGTCTATGCTGATAAATTTGAAAATTACGAATAAATCAACCCCTATATAGAAGAACTTAAGAAAGCTGCAAACAATTACACCCTAAAAAAGTACCAAGGCTCAAACAAGGAGATGAAATCTTAAAGGAACAGGTAAATCCTATGCTTCTTAAATTGTTCCAAGAAACAGACTAAGGACAGCTTCTCAATTCTTTCAGTGATACTAAAATCTAGTAAGTCAATACAAAAAAAAAAAAAAAACACCAATCTATTTTTAAATAAATACTATCAGTATGAATCAAATGGCATATTCAAATAGTAATACACCATGACCAAAGACAGTCATTTTAGGAAAACAGTTGAATATCAGAAGAATGTATTAATTGATAATATTTATTGAAATATCTATTTGTATTTTAATAAGAGATTTTTAAATGATCAAAAATGTATGTTAAACACAATCAGATGCCTTTTTTTTTTTTTTTTTTTTTTTTGCCATACGCGAGCCTCTCACTGTTGTGGCCTCTCCCGTCACGGAGCACAGGCTCCAGACGCGCAGGCCCAGTGGCCATGGCTCACGGGCCCAGCCGCTCCGCGGCACGCGGGATCCTCCCAGACCGGGGCACGAACCCGCATCCCCTGCATCGGCAGGCAGACTCTCAACCACTGCGCCACCAGGGAAGCCCCCCAGATGCCTTTTTTATATGTATGGAAAAGACTGTGCTTTTCTGCTTTAAACTACTAATACAGTAAAAAGGCACCTTAATCCAGCAGCCACTAGCTGACTCAAGGGTCACACACTAGGAGTATTCCCATTAAGATCAAAAGAGCTCTCTTTCACATTTTAATTTCCCTATTATTTCTTCTAATCATAATATTATATAATAAAAATGATGAAATTCCCATTTTGGGGAAAAACGATAGATTGTATTAGTCTTCCATATTGCTATATTACAAATTTTTCTCCCTAATTTCATATGTCTAAAGTGGAATGGGAAACTAAAGAATGAGAGCCCTTCCTTTTAACATAAAAACATTCATTTGCTGCTTTCTAAAGTGGGGAGAAGTTGAAGGATTGGTGAAGTGGATGAGGATTTATCTAAACAGATAAAAAGTCTCAAAACTTCAGAAGCTTAATCAACTAATGGGAACAAAGAAAAACAAAGAAAATCTTATTAAAGCAATATTTGCCTCAGAAGATTACATAATGAAATCAAATGTATGACAGAAATATGAATTCACAAATTCTAACTTTCAGAATCATCTTGAGAGTCAAACATGACACTTTTTTAAAATTTTTATTGGAGTATAGTTGATTTACAATGTTGTTAGTTGCAGGTGTACAGCAAAGTGAATCAGTTATACATATACATATATCCACTTTTTTTTTTTTTTTTTTTGCGGTACGCGGGGCCTCCCACTGTTGTGGCCTCTACCGTTGCGAAGCACAGACTCTGGATGCACAGCCCAGCGGCCATAGCTCACGGGTCCAGCCGCTCCGTGGCACGCGGGATCCTCCCGGACCGGGGCACAAACCTGCATCCCCTGCATTGGCAGACGGACTCTCAACCACTGCGCCACCAGGGAAGCCCTATATCCACTTTTTTAAAGATTCTTTTCCCATATACGCCATTACAGAGCACTGAGTAGAATTCCCTGTGCTATACAATAGGTCCTTTTTAGTTATCTATTTTATATATAGTAGCGTGTACATGTCAATCCCAATCTTCCAATTTATCCCTCCCCCCCTTAACCCCTGGTAAACATGTTTGTTTTCTACATCTTTGACTCTATTTCTGTTTTGTACATGAGTTCATTTCAAACACGCCAATTTTTATAATCCTGAAATAAAACTACAGAACTTATTTATTTTACTCTGGGAGCAAAAGTGTAAGAATTAAATGCCTGAAATGTTCCAAATGTCAACTAATGTTGTCATATTCAAAATCTTAGAGGATCTCAGTTAAGAAAATATACTTTTCAATTCTATACTAATTTCCTCCACACAACGAAGCCCTTTCTAATTTCTAACATTTTTCTCATGTAACTTTTTCATCCTGATTTGTGCCGTGCAAAAGAACTTTCCAAAATGATGGAAACATTCTGTATCTACACTGTCCAATTAGGTAGCTCTATTGAGCACTTGAAATGTGGATAATGAGCAACTGAATTTTAAATTTTATTTAAACTTAAATAGCCATGCATGTTTAGTGGCTACCATATGGGAGAGAACACAATCTAGATCCTGCAGCAAAAGGATGCTGGAGTGAGGTGCTCATTAGGCCCAAAGTACTGTCATGACTAGTAAACTCAGAGCTATGTTTCAGATAAATACAGAGCTCTAAAGCCTTCCTAAGAAGAGAGCTGTAAGAAAATTCTCAGGAGAATTCCCTTCCATTCCCCTTTCTTCCCCTTCCTTTCTTCTAAGAGCTCCCCATGCCTCTCTCCTCTAGAATGGCTGCTGGACTACTCTTTAACGTTAGGGCAAATACTTCTAGGTCATTTAAAACATTTATAAGCAGCCCTAAACCTTCAAAGAGTATCTAAAAAGTCCCCTGGAGATCAGATTTAGAGATTAAAATCTGAATGAGCTCACATGTATGGTATGTTAGTTACACCTGCAATTTAAGGTTTTTCTCTTAAATTTTACTTTCACCAAGTCACTGGTGTCTTAAGTCATAAAGAATAGACAAATACTCTATAAATTCAAGGAGGTACATGTCTTCCTTATCTTTGAAACTCTAACTCCTAGCATAGTACCCAGCACTGCATAAAGCCAGGTACTCAATAAATGTTTATCCAATAGCTAAACAGACCAGTCCATGCATTCAGATCTATATGACCCATGAGTTTACTCTTGCTTTTAAAACACAATATAAATCAGATAGCAATTAACAGCACACCAATTTTTTTCTTCATAACCATTGTGACACCAGGAAAAGACTAAGTTCATATCTTTAGGAAGAAAATACATTTTATTCATTATCTGTAATGAGAAACTGCCATTTTAATTTTTTTTAAATATTTTTTATTGAAATATAGCTGATTTGCAATGTTGTGGGGTTTTTGTTTGTTCTTTTGGCTGCATCGGGTCTTCATTGCTGCACGAGGCCTTTCTCTAGTGGCGGCGAGCAGCGTCTACTCTTCGTGTGGTGCGCGGGCTTCTCATTGCAGTGGCTTCTCTTGTTGTGGAGCACGGGCTCTAGGCACGTGGGCTTCAGTTGTTGTGGTGCGCGGGCTCAGTAGTTGTGGTGCGCCAGCTCAGTAGTTGTGGCTCACGGGCTCTAGAGCACAGGCTCAGTAGTTATGGCACACGGGCTTAGTTGCTCTGCAGCATGTGGGACCTTCCTGAACCAGGGCTCGAACCCGTGTCCCCTGCATTGGCAGGCGGATTCTTAACCACTGCACCACCAGGGAAGTCCATGAAATTGCCATTTTTAAATCATAATAATTTAATTTGCAGTTCTATGGGTCTGAGATGAATCTCTTGGCTAATTCTTAAAAATTATCATACTAAAAACAAGTTCTTATTACAAAATATACAGCTACATAAAATCAACTACAAAAGGAATAAAGAATAAAGTAGACAAAATGAGAAATATATGACAGATGATGCCATACACATGATGAAATGTGAAAGCAAACACCTTTGCCCCCAATGAAATTAATATTCATTAGTAAATATATAATATTCAATATATTTACTGCACTTGTTTACTTTTCTTCAGGAACTAAAGCCACACACATCATTAAATGCCTGTAGGGAGTAGGCATTTCTTCCACTCCTTAAGTTTTCTTAACTCACAGATTTATTCCAATGTGATAGCCTATTAAGAAATGATTTACATTACCCATTAACTATAAGGTTATTTAGAATCAGGAAACTAATGGTACTCAAATAAATTACAAAGTATTTGAGACAACTGCTTTCTGTGTTGGGTCATTTTGCTCCCATAGCAATCGGTGATAAAGAACTGGGTGATAAGAACAAAAGATGTGCTAACAATAGTGCTGATAAGAAAGATTATCTGACAGCAAAGCAAGACCGCTGAAGCAAAAACTGGGGATGTACTCCAGTTTTGGATCTTGATAAGTGATGTTCAGATTTTTTAACAGACAGATTAAATTTATATTAACTTACATGAAAACAAACACACTCCTGTATTAATTCCTGCAAATAAAAATGTTATGTCATTCTTAAACTTTCTAGTCCTTATGAATATTGCTTTCTTCTTTGAAACAACTTTTTATATCACGATTTTTTTCCATATGGCAAATTTTTTGGGGGGGGAGAGAAAAAACTAATATATTAGATCAGATATTGCATATTAAGTATTATCATGGATTGATCCAATATTAAATGAGCATAGTGTGCTGGGTTGAACGGTGTGGCAGTGAATAAGAGTCCCTTAAAGACCTAGTTTCCTCTGGGCAGATATTTTGTTTGTTATTTAGTTAACTAATTCAGACATCTGAAATAAACCTCAAAGTAGTAATAGCTAAGATACCTGTCGGTCATTGTATGAAAGTTTATTTCGGATTTGAATTTCTTAACTAGCTTATATCAATTAGGCATGTACAATAGTATCAAGAGAAAGAGATATTACAAAAATATTGGCCACCATCACAATGTCATACCCTTCTGCACAAAAATTCATATTATTCAGTTCTCTCAAAATAGAGAAAATTAAACATTACTTTTTTGTAAGGTATAGAAAAAGCTTGTGTTTATTATAAAATAATGGTTCTCAAATTTCTTGGGATAATAAAACCTTTGTGTGTTACTTTTAAAGTTAAGATCCTCAATCCTTTCAGTGGACAGTCTATGCAACAGGTCTCAAATAAGCCAAACACATCTAATCAGAGTTGGAAGACAGCTTTTATGTTACCTCATCTAGTCCTTATAACATACAGCTCGAACCCTTATAGTACCTTGAGTAAAGTTGGCTACTTTTAGTAGTTGACGACTACCAGTACGAGAGAACCAACTAACCTATTTGTTTTCCAGTACTGCAGATATTGACTATTGTTCCTTAGTTCTAAGCCAATATATACTTCTCCACAAATTTCACCCTCTGGTCCAAGTTCTGTCTTTCAGCTTCATATGAAGCATACCTAATTTTTCTGCCAATCAGACTTTCAGTGCGAATTCTTTCCTAGGTTGAACACCTAGGTGCCTCAACCATTTAAAAGTAAGATCTGGGGGCTTCCCTGGTGGAGCGGTGGCTAAGAATCTGCCTGCCAATGCAGCGGACATGGGTTTGAGCCCTGGCCAGGGAAGATCCCACATGCCGCGGAGCAACTCAGCCCGTGCGCCACAACTACTGAGCCTGTGCTCTAGAGCCCGCGAGCCACTACTGAGCCCGTGTGCCACAACTATTGAAGCCCGTGTGCCTAGAGCCTGTGCTCCACAACAAGAAAAGCCACCACAATGAGAAGCCCACGCACAGCAACAAAGAGTAGCCCCTGTTGGCCGCAACTAGAGAAAGCCTGCGTGGAGCAACAAAGACCCAACGCAGCCAAAAATAAAATAAAATAAATAAACAAAAAGATTTGGACACCAATTTCTAGGAGCCTTTAGGATTCTCACAGAATCTAGAGTTTTTCCTTTTATTATTAAAAGCTTGAGAATCTAGTTACTTGAACTAAATTTTAGTCCATCAGATAACGTAACTAGGGATAACTGAAGTGCAAGTTTTCTCAAAGAGTTAAGAGATCAATGGTAAGCACTCTGACAGTTAAGCCCATCAGCTCTGGAGTCACACTGCCTGGGTTCAAATACTGCCTAAACTGTTCACTTACTGTGTATCCTCTGATAACTTGCTTAACCTCTCTAAGCTTCAGTTTCCGCATCTGAAAGATGTGGATAATATGCATACTTAGCTCATAATGTGAGAATTAAATAATCCATGTAAAGTGCTTGTCACTTAGTGTTTATAATCAATAAATGTTATTCTTATTGCTCTTATTCTGTTGACTGAATAATGGGCGGGAGGGTTCAACACTCCACTAGTCACTGAACTAATTATTATCAGTATCATTATGTTTCAAGTATCCACGACTGCTGAATTCATATTTAAAATACAGAACAAAATTAATTGATCATTCATCTCATTATATTACCGGGATACTCCATTCTGGTCAAACTCCACTTGAAAGATGAGTTTCACCTGAGAGGGCTCATTTACATTAGAAGTTGTATTCCTCAGAAAAGAGAAAAAAGAAATGTATAGGAAACATTCTGCGGTAACTCAGTGAGAAAATGTCCCACTTCTAATTAAAGGGCATCCCATGAAACGTAGTATTTTTTTTTTTTTTTTTTTTTTTTTGCGGTACGCAGGCCTCTCACTGTTGTGGCCTCTCCCGTTGCGGAGCATAGGCTCCGGACGCACAGGCTCAGCGGCCATGGCTCACGGGCCCGGCCACTCCGCGGCATGTGGGATCTTCCTGGACCAGGGCACAAACCCGTGTCCCCTGCATTGGCAGGCGGACTCTCAACCACTGCGCCACCAGGGAAGCCCGAAACGTAGTATTTTAAGGACTTATTTTCTGTGATGCAGGGTCCATATTTTTTCCTGCTCACATGGAGCTTTCTTTTAAACAGGCTTTTTTAGAGCAGTTTTAGGTTCACAATAATATTAAGCAGAAGGTACAAAGATTCCCAGTATACTCCCTGTTCACACCCATGCACAGCCTCCCCCGTTATCAACAAGCCCCACCATAGTGATACATTTGTTAAAACTGGTGAACCTACACTGACACATCATTATCCAACAAAATCCACAGTTTACATTAGAGTTCACTCTTGGTGCCTTACATTCTATGGTTTGGACCAAAGTATAATGACATGTATCCACCATTACAGTATCATAGAGTAGTTTCACTCTCCTAAAAATCCTCTGAACTCTGCCTATTCATCCTTTCCTCCCTGCTAAACCTTGAAAGCCATGATCTTTCTACTGTCTCCAAAGTTTTGCCTTTTCCACAATGTCATATACTGCAGTTGGAATCATATAGCACGTGGCCTTTTCAGACGGGCTTCTTTCATTTAATATTATTATGCATTTAAATTTCCTCCATGTCTTTTCATGACTTAATGGTTCATTTTTTTTAGTGCTGAATAATATTCATTGTCTGCATGTACTACAGTTTACTCATTCACCTACTGAAAGACATCTTGGTTGTTTTCAAGTTTCAGTAATCATGAATAAAGCTGCTATCAACATCTGTGTGCAGGTTTCTGTGTGGGCATAAGTTTTCAACTCCTTTGGGTAAACTGAGTGTAACTGCTGGATCATACGGTAAGAGAACGTTGAGTGTTGTAAGAAACCACCAAACTATTTTCCAAAGCGGCTATATCATTTTGTATTCCCACCAGCAATAAATGTGATTTCCTGTTGCTTCACATCCTCACCAGCATTTCGAGTTGTCAGTGTTCTGGATTTTGGCCATTCTAGTAGATGTGTAGTGGTATCTCTACATTTGCATGCATTTCTCTGAATTATTTGCCATCTGTATATTTTCTTTCCTGTTTTTTTTTGGCTGCGCCGCACAGCATGTGGGATCTTAGTTCCCCGACCAGGGATCAAACCCATGCCCCCTGCAGTAGAAGTGTGAAGTCCTAACCACTGGACCGCCAGGGAATTTCCTGAATATTTTCTTTGGTGAGGTCTCTGTTAAGATCTTCGGCTCATTTTTTAATTGAGTTGTTTGTCTTCTTATTGTTGAGTTTTAAGGATTCGTTGTATAACAGTGCTTTATAAAATATGTCTTTTGCAAATATTTTCTCCCAGCTTGTCTTTACATTCTCTTGATAGTGTCTTTCACAAAGCAGAAGTTTTCAACTTTAATGCAGTCCAACTTATCAATTCATTTTTTTCATGGCTAATGTATTTGGTGTTGTATCTAAAAAGTCATCACCAAACCCAAGGTCATCTAGATTTTCTCCAGTGTTATCTTCTTGGAATTTTATAATTTTACATTTCACACTTAGGTCTGTGATCCATTTTGAGTTAATTTTGTGAAGGATGTAGAATCCATGCCTAGATTCATTTTGTTGCATGTGGATGTCCAGGTGTTCAAGTATCATTTGCTGGAAAGACTCTTTGCTCCTAAAACTAGCTTTTAATAGAGCATTGTGTGTAAAATATAAAATTCCTAGCAGATGTGATCCTATTGCATTTGAAAGATATTCAAATACCAGACTGCTTGATAATAAGCACAAAGAGATGTACAAAGAAAACACAAAGAGAATTCAGGATGGACGCATGTGAGGTTTAGAGGCTGGCAGGGTCAAGGGCTAAAATCAACAAAGCAGGGGAAAAAAACCCCAGGTTTCCTAGAGTTATCAGAGTTGGTGAGATGTGTAAATGCCAGGCAGCTAAAGAGAAGAGTCTCTCTTCTCTTGTAGGATTCTATTCCTACATTATAAGAAAGGTATGAGAAATTCACTAGCTTCCCTTTCCCTCAACTCTTCTCTCAATTTCCTGTATCTAGTCACTACAGGCTGTCTATGAATGTAGTGGGCAACTGCCAATGAATTTCATAGACTGATTATGATATATCCCAATGTACTGCAGTTAAAATCCTGTTCAGATACTAAAATGCTACTTTTAAATTCAGAGCATTTGCTACAATTAATGTATGCAAATATTAAAGTGATCCACAGGTAGATTTTACATGTAATTTCCATCCAGAAAAAAATTAAGCATCTAATTTTCAACATTACTGTGAAGTTTTCCATAGTGAATCTGCATTTCTGCTTTAACTGAAATGTATGCATCTTCCTTCCTATCAGAAATGACTTGCCAGGTCAAAAAGGAAACTTTGTTCTTTCATGAAAGAAAAGTGCTTTTTACCACTGAAATCTCCTCCCCCTTCCTGCTCCTTCCAGACAAAGATATAATTTAACTGTGTACTTTACAAGTGGGAAAATGACAAACACAGCATTTCTGCTAGCCAAGGGGTGAAGAGACCTTAATCATTAAAAACATGAGTAGCGGCTGCAATGTAAACATATGAAAACTATTACAAAGGTAAAATGAAATAGGTCACATGAATATCCCCAAGGGAAATATCTGGAAAGGTTATCTTTAATTTAGGTATATTAAGATAAAGAAAAATATTTGTCCATCTTTACTGTCACTATCAATAACATTTTCTAAAATGTTGGGGTTGAGTTGGAATCTCTTTAAAACTGAGGCCCTAAAACCCCAAAATCACACACAAAATTTGTTGCATATAGATGTGTTGCTAGAGAGAGGGTTCAAATAGCAACTCTGAAACAACAGAAAATTTTTAATATTGACCATTTACTTTTTTCATAAGACCAATGAGAAATACTTTAAACTTAGATTAGAATTGGCTACATAAAATAGGTAATATAATAAAAGATTCAGTGCCACATAATAATGTATATAACCTAATGAAATGATTCATTATCTGGAAAATGTAGTACCTTTCAAGAAGAAGTTAAAAGTTTCAAGGTGTGTACACTGAAAGCAACAAAATACTGTTGAAAGAAATTTTAAAAGATTTCAATGTTAAGACATCCTATGTTTGTGGATCAGAAGACTTAACATTCTTAAGGTGGCGATACTCCCCTAATTGATCTATAGATTCAATGCAATCCGTATCAAAATTCCAGTTGCCTTTTTTGTAAAATTGACTACTGACTCTAAGATTCATTTGGAAATGCAAGAGACCTAGAAAAGGCAACATAATTTGAAAATAAACAAAGTTGGAACCTGAAACTTTCTAGTTTTGAAACCTAGTACAAAGCTACAGTAATTAAGACAATATGGTTTTGGGAATTCCCTGGCAGTCCAGTGGTTAGGACTCAGCGCTTTCACTGCCATGGGCCCAGGTTTGATCCCTGGTCCGGGGAACTAAAACCCCACAAGCCGTGTGGCACGGCAAAAAAAAAAAAAAAAAAAAAGACAATATGGTTCTGCCATAACGGTAGGCAAGGCATATAGATCAATGGAATAGAACTGAGAATTCAGGAATAAACTTTTACGGTCAATTGATATTTGACAAGGTTGTCAAAACAGTTCAATGGGGAAAGAATAGTTTTTTCAACAAATGGTGCTGGGATAACTAGATATCCACATGCAAAAGAATAAAGCTGGATCCCTACTTCCCACTGCACACAAAAATTAACCCAAAATCAAAATTATAAAACTCTTAGAAGAAAACATAGGAATAAATCTTTGAGACCTTGGATTAGGTAATGGCTTCTTAGATGTGACACCAAAAGCACAAATGGCAATAGAAAAAAATAGATTGGATTCATCAAAATTTCATCAAAATTAAAACCTTTGTGCTTCAAAGCATACCCTCAAGAAAGTGAAAAGACAACCCACTGAGCAGAAGGGTTGCAAATCAAACCTCTATAAGGAAGTTGTATTCATAATACATAAAGAACTTATGCAACTCAACAACAGAAGAATAAACAACTCAATTAAAAACTGGGTAAATGATTTGAATAGACATTTCATGAAATATACAAAAAATGGCCAATAAGCACATGAAAAGATACTCAACATCTTAGTTATTAGGGAAATGCAAATCAAAACCACAATGAGATACTACTTCATATGCACTAGAATGGCTAAAATGAAAGGAAAGACAATAACAAGTGTTGGTAAGGATGTTGAGAAATTGGAATTCTCATACATTGATGAGAGGATTATAAAATGCCGCAGCCACTTTGGAAAACAGTTTGGCTATTCCTCAAAAAGTTAACCATAGAGTTACCATATAATTCTATGTAACTCCATATACTGGATTGGCCAAAAAGTTCGTTTGGGTGTTTGGTAAGATGTTACGGAAAAACCCCAATGAACTCTGGCCAACCCAATACCATCAATTCCACTCCTAGGTATATAGCCAAGAGAACTGGAAATATAGATTCACCCAAAAACTTGTATGTGTTATAGTAGCACTATTCTATTCATAATAGTAAAAACGTAGAAACACTATAAGTGTCCATCAACAGATGAATGGATAAACAAAATGTGGCAATATCCATACAATAGATTTGGCAATAAAAAGAAATGAAGTACTAACACATGCTACAACGTGGATAAACCTTGAAAACATGCTAAGTGAAAGAAGATAGTCAGAAAAGATCACATATTGGATGAGCCCATTTATATGTGATGTCCTAAATAAGCAATACAGAGACAAAAAATAGATTAGTGGGTGCCAGATGCAGGGAAGAGGGGAGAGGGGAGGAATTGCTAATATATTTAGAGGAGTATTTTTGGGGGGTGAGGAAAGTGTTCTATAAATAGTTAGTGGTGATGGTTCACAACTCTACAAATATACTAAAAAAACCACAGAATTGTACACTTAAAAAGAGTGAGTTTTATGTTAAGTAAATTATATCAATAAAGCTGTTATAAAAACAAAACAAAAAAGTTTCAAGGTGTGAATGATGGAGGTAAGGAATTGTGCTTGGAGCACAGAAATAGTTCTGCTCCAAATAATTACAAAAAAGGAAAGAAAAAAAAGGATTGTTTTAAGTCACAGTCATTACTAAGAACATTAAAAGTTTTTCCAGGTGATCACAGTTACTGATAAGCTCACGAAGCAAAAAGTATTACTGGAAGTTTGTTCTTTAGAATTAATTCAACAGTATGCTATAATTGTATTAAAAAACAAAAGCTATATTATGATGATTAGAGCAATTTAACTCTTGAGGAAAAAATAAAGATCATTTAAATATACAACTTTTTTTAAGGCTAAAAGAACTAAAGAGACTCATACTATTCTGGATGTGCCAATATTCTAACTTTGCTCTATGAAATTACCTGAAGAAAAAAATTTCAAGACAAGTATTCCACAGGATAACAATTAAGTAGCTCATACAACTGAGCTACTAAAAGGAAACAAAATTAAACACTCAAATCTTTCAAAATTATAGTCAGTTTCTTGATGCAAACCAGAAACACTACAGAATTCAGATGTTGCACCATTCTAAGAAGTTACAACACTATTACCTAAAAAATGGAAAGTTAAAAATAAGAACTACCCCAACCTCTCTCCTCATCCTCCAGAGGAAAAAAAAAAAAAAGAATAAGAACTAAAGTTATTGGCTTTGTACACATGTCATGTTTTATCTGTCTGAGGTCTGATCTGGAATAATGTGGTTACCTATTTGTCAAAGTGTGGCACACTCATTTTACTTATTACTACTCAAAATGACCATAGACTAAATTTTTTTGTAATGGTCAAAAGGTGCCATTCACTGAATACTCAATGTATTTAAGGTATAATTTTAAAACCTTCACATACTCCATATCAATTCATTTAATCCTTATATCAGTCTGAGGGGTAGGAATTACTATCCATTTTACAAAAGGATACATAAGCATGTACACCTTGCTTTGACCACACAAGTTACTGAAAAATGTCATCATCCCCTCCCAAGGAAGAGACCAAACCCAATTTTTACATTTCATTACAGGTTTAAAAAAAGATTACAAAATGCAATATTGGCATATTTTCCCTGAGAGTCAAATGGAAATGAATATGTATTGATAACATAGGCTTATCTTTAAGCAACAGAGTTGTGAAGTTAACACTCCACTACTACATAACCTCATCGTTAATTGATAGCATTCAAGACAGTGGATAACTGGTTTATATTCCTTTTAATTCCTACCAAATTCCTTCCCAAGACAGACAGAGAAAACCAGACATATCAAAAGAAAAAAGAACAATAATTTATTCTAAATGTAGCATTTGCATTTAAAATATGTACATATGCTTTTCAGAAGAGAAGAGCTGAATGACATTATTGAGTTGTGCAGTACTATTCAAGACACTAAAAAAGTAATGTTTAAAATACTTTATAGAGGCAGAGAAAAGTAAAGCCAACAGAAATACTTACTTTCCCCTCCATGAATGTTTTGTTGTGTAGAAACATGCTAAATCCTTATTTTCCCTAATTATGTTCATTTTGTGCTGAAACCTGAAAGATAAAAATATGGATAAATTTCATAATAGTGCTATCCTTAAGAGTTTTCCCTGAATCTCCCATACCATAATTTCATAGCCTGCCATATGGCACTGATTTTAAGACACCAATTTTTCTACACGACCATAAGGTTTTAAAGGATAGGGATGGTCTGTTCACCTCTCTATCACAGCCTTTAGCACAGCATATTGCCACAGCTCTCTTCCACTACACTGGGTTTCTTGAGGACAAGAATCGCCCTCTATCAACATCTCGATTGCAGAGAACCTAATTAAAAAAATGTTAAAGTAAATGAATCTTTAAATCTCACATTGCCAAACAATGTCTTAACACATGATGGGCACCCAAGGGTCAAACCAATTCTAATAGGTTTTTGTCTATTAGACAAAACACTTAGCTAAACACTTAGTTGCTAAGTGTCAGCCATCTTGCTGTCCCTGTCACTTTAAAGGGAACCTATTGTAAATAAGTAAGGTTTAATTTAATAGTCTCATTATAAAAGTAATTCAAGTACATAAAAAATTTTTAATGTTCATAAAGTAAAGCATCTTTCATCCTAGCATCCAAAGATAATCATTCTAGCTTCCCTTCTTCTATCTAGAAAAAATAACTTTTTAAACAAAATTGAGATTGTCATTCATACCACTTAACCTGTTTTTACAGAATATTAACCTTTTTCCACAGAATTATACTTTGAGAAAATAATTTTTAAGTCACATGGTATTCCATACTAGACCAACGCTACTCAAAGTGTAGTTGCAAACATCAAGATGAGTGCAGAAATTAAGTGTTTATAAATGTTTGTTACAGTTTGGCTAGTGAACTCTCTAGTTAAACAGGACAGTTGAAGATTGTTGAACTTCCTAACAGCCACAGGCAGAGGGACCATGTTATGTGCAATATTTCAAGATTAGTTTGTTGACTATAACCTTGAGGTGTAAAAAATCCAGAATCCATTTATCTCATGAAAAAATTTCAATTTAGCTAATTTTACACAATAATTGCATAAACTGGCTACTAATGAAAGACTGATGATAAATTTTGAAAATTCTGCATCATTTGCTTCACACTGAATAAAAGTTAAAAATGAATATGGTTATTTATTTCTTGTGTCACTTGGCTATTGCTTCCTACCCTTAATAATTAGAAATGCTCTCTAAAAAATACTGTAAGGTACATACCAAAGGGTCAATAATGCAAACTGGTTAGAAGTATGGTTAGAAGTATGGTTCACTTAGCTTTCTTTACATCTTTATATGTCTAAACTTTTTTTAGTCAACAAGTATTCTTTTCATAATTAGAATAAAACCATTTTTATCCAAAAACATTTTTATAACAGCTTTTTGAGACACAATTCACACACCATAAAATTCACCCTTTTAAAAGTGCACAATTCATGGGTTTTTAGCATATCCACAGAGTTCTACAACCAACACAGTATTTTTATCACCCCAAAAAGAAACCCCTGCTAGGAGCCACTCCCCAATCCCCCTCACTCCCACCACCTGGCATCCACTAATCTACTTCCTGTCACTACGCACTTGCCTATTTTGGAATCCCATACAAATAGAATCATACAATATGTGGTCTTTGTGACTGGCTTCTTTCACTTAGCATAACATTTTCAAAGTTTATCCATGTTGTGGCATGGATCAGTTTCCTTCTATTGTATAGATGCAACACATTTTATCATCAGTTGATGGGCATTTGTGTTGTTTCTACTTTTTGGCTATTATCAATCATGCTATGAACAATCATTTTGTGTGAATGTTTTCATTTCTCTTGGATATGTATCTGAGAGGCAAACACATTTTTAAAGATACCTCTATTTTGACATTGCTTTCTTCATTCTTCTTGTTTTTCTATCAGCAAATTAGCAAGGGCCTCTGTACTCTATGTATTGTAGAACGCTCTTCCCCTAGATATCTACATGGCTAACACCTTCAGCTCCTTCAACTCTGTCCAAATGTCACCTTTACAATGAGGCCTAGGCTAACTATCTTGTTTTAAATTGTGATTACCCTCCTCATTCTACACTCTCTATCTTAACTCCTACTCATATTTTCTCTAGGGTACCTTTCAGAGTCTAACGTGCAATTTAGTCTATTTATTATTTATCTAATCCTACTAGAATATCCAGAGAGGTATTTTTGTCTGTTATGCTCATTTTCTCTAGGCTCTCCAGAGCTGGCAAGAGTACCTAACACAAAACAGGTGCTCAATGAGTATTTGAGTGAATGAATGAAATTCAGCAACCCCATGAGCAATTCTGACAGCCACTTCAAACTTGATATTCTAACAGGTACTCCCAAATAAGGTTTTGGCAAACCTTCCAGAAAAACATCATCAATTCATGCTCTGAGGAATAATAGGAGAACCACAAGTAACAGCAAGTTTAGAGAAACCATTATTGTTACCAGAGAGGAAATATCTCTTAACAGTCAATGACATCTTCCTACTAGTGTGCATGGAGACAGTTAAATATAGTCCTATCATTTGGTGTGCTGTTTTGTTTTTTCTGGATTGTATATCTGAAATGACACAGGCAGCCAACCAAGAATTACTACACCAGCACACATCATCCCTGCCTCCTGAATTACTTGTAGTAAACGATATTGCTGAAAAGAAACTTAGGCTGGATCTCTGAAAAGGTGCCAAAAAAGTGAAAAACTATAGGTCTACAGATGATATTTTCCCCTTACATACTGTAACTGAAGATTGGAAAAATGTAAGAAAAAGGAGGACAGAAAAGGTAAATGGCTGACATTGAAGAGTGGAGTTTGGATTCTGAGTCCACAATTTCTTACATCAGAATGACTGACTGAACCAAAGGCCTATCTAGAGAAAACTGACAAGAAAGAAAATGTCTTTGAGTGAAGACTGGCTGACCTCATCAAGGGACTTTAAAAGGAAAGTGAGAGAAAAAATAATATGAGTTTAAAATGACAGCCACAGAGAACTTATGGCATGACCCAGGAGTAAAGATCCCTAATAAATCAAAGGGGAGGGGGAAATCTCACAATAACAAAGCAAATTTAAGAATTAAAAAAAAAACCCTAAAGAATGATCTCATAAGTATCACTGGTTTGGGGGAATATGTAACTCAAACGGATTTTTTAGGAGGGGAATGAATTAAAACAAGTTTACATCAAGAAGGCTTATCTACAACTTTTTGGAGACCTATGAACTCGGGGGTGATGAAAATACTAGACTCCAGAGAGTTCCAAGGTTAGGATAAAGGGAGAGAAGATAAAACACATTAATATAAAATTAAACTACTAGAAGACATACAGATGGCCAACAGGTATATGAAAAGATATTCAATGTCACTATCAGGGAGATGCAACTCAAAACTACAAGATACTGCCTCACACCTGTTCAATGGCTATTATCAAAAAAATAAAAGACAACAAGTTTTGGTGAGGATGTACAGAAACTAGAACCCTTGTACACTGTTGATGGGAATGTAAAATGGTGCGCTATGGAAAACAGTATGGAAGTTGCTCAGAAAATTAAAAAATAGATTCGGGAATTGCCTGGCGGTCCAGTGGTTAGGACTCAGCGCTTTCAGTGCCGTGGGCCTGGGTTTGATCCCTGGTCAGGGAGCTAGGATTCCACAAACCGCATGGCACGGCCAAAAAAAAAAAAGAATTATCGTATAATCCAGCAATCAAACTTCTGAGTATTTATCCAAAAGAACTGAAATTAGGACCACTAAGAGACAGCATGGCCATATTCACTGCAACATTATTTATAAAAGCCAAGATGTGTAAACAACCTAAATGTCCATCAACAGATGAATGGATAAAGAAAATGTGGTATACACACACAATGAAATATTATTCAGTCTTAAAAAAGGATATCCTGCAATATTCAACACCACCAGTGAAACTTGAGGACATTATGCTAACTGAAATAAGCCAGTCACAGAAAGACAAATACTACATCATTCCACTGACACAAGTTATCTATAATAGTCCGACTCACAGAAGCAGAAAGGTAGAATGGTGGTTGCCAGGGACCGGGGTGAGGGGGAAATGGGGAGTTGCTAATTAACAGGTATAAAGTTTCAGTTATGCAAGATGAGTAAGTTCTAGAGTCTGCTGTACAGTACTGTGCCTATAGTTAACAATAATGTATTGTACACTTAAAAATCTGTTAAGAGGGTAGATCTCATGTTAAGTGTTCTTACCCTCAAAAAATTAAATTTTTTTTTTGGCTGCCTTGGGTCTTTGTTGCTGCGCATGGGCTTCCTCTAGTTGTGGCGAGCAGGAGCTACTCTTCATTCTGGTGCGCAGGCTTCTCTTGTTGTGGAGCACAGGCTCTAGGCACGCGGGCTCAGTAGCTGCAGCGCACGGGCTCTAGGCCATGTGGGCTTCAACAGTTGCGGCTCGCAGGCTCTACAGCTCAGGCTCAGTAGCTGTGGCGCATGGGCTTGGTTGCTCCGTGGCGTGTGGTATCTTCCTGAACCAGGGATTGAACCCATGTCCCCTGCACTGGCAGGTGGATTCTTAACCACTGTGCCACCAGGGAAGTCCCAAAAAATTAAATTTTAAAAATTTAAGAAGTATACCACCAGCTGGCCTGTCAGAAAAAAAATACTGTATTCCTGATGCAGATGACAATGCTAACAGAAAAATATAATGTAGGATTAAAGGATTCTCTGGACATCAATACAAGTTCCTATGGCCAAAATCAGCACACTTGATAACTACCTCTCATGTTTTAGGAAGCAACAAGTGATATTGCTATTCTGCATCCAATCCTGAATGACAACAACCCAAAAAAGGCTAAGGCTAGTAAAATGGAAGTGCTCTTTATGGAAGAAAATCACTCCTCTACCTGAAAAGCTCACCTTCAGCCATGTTATATTTAGGTAAGGATATACCAGAGAGATAATGAAGGCAGGAAATACTTACCTAAGTAGCCAAGTCAACCCCAGAAATGATGGGATAATTCAAAGCTAATGTTAGTGCCTGCGCAGCCTCAAAATGGAAATTAGGATAATGTTTTTCTATTCTGAATCCTCAGTAAAGATTATCCTAAAATTGGCGAGGGTAGGTGACCCTAACCAAAAAATTATGACATGTCCTGAAATTATGCAACTTTTATTAAGTATTCATCATGTGTTAACGATGACACTGGGCATTTACCACCCATTTATGTATCTCACTGTCCCCATAACAACACTAAGATACAGGAATGATGATCCCCATTTTATTGACAAGAAAACAGAATTAGAGAAATTAAACCACTTCTCTAAGGTCACAACAACTGGTAAGTGATTGGGCCAGGCTTTTGAACTCAACCTGCTTAACTCCACATTCTATGAACTTAAGCTTAACTATAATACCTTCCTTCAAATTTAGAAAACCAAAATAAATTCATTCTGACCATGTAATTACAGACTTATCATTGACAGCACATTCCTAGATTAATTCAGAACTAGTTCCAATTATTATCTTCACCTGGAAATATGATTAGGCAATTGTTGGAAACTTTGAAACTCACAATTTCAAGCAGTGAAACAAATTACAGTACTTAACACAGGGCAAAAGAAATAAAACAAAAAAGATGTTGCCAATGCTGAAATACTCTACTATGTAAAAATAAACATTTTAAATGTTTCCACCTATAGATAAACTTACATATTTTTAAAAAAATGAAGTGTTCAAAACAAATACATGACAACAGAAATCTGCTACCAATATGTGGTTTCAGGATACTTTTTAAGGAGAATTCAACAGAAAAATACTATTCTAACAAACAATGAGCTTTTAAAACAATCAGATTAATGAGATAGGTTGGGACCTACTTCCCAATGGTGCAATATTAACCTCTCCATTTTCAAGTAAATCTATTTTATATGCTCAATAAAACCTCAACCACTTTGCGATAGTCATTTCATCTAATGAAGGTAATTGGTGTGGAAACTGCATTAACTCTTTCAGACCATGAGGATATTTCTAGACACACAGATAATTCACTAGTGGATAATGGTAATGCACAGATACCAGAAAAATGCAGAAAAATAAGACAAAAATATTCTGAGCTTGACGATGTATCATTTAAAGTGACAGTTGGAACAACTTCAAAAGAACCATTGGAAAATGAGTAAAAGCAAGTCTAGAGGTCCCCCAAGTGCCGTGGTCAAGTGATAATTCAATCTGGGAAGACCCACTTGGAATACCTCCCTGTAGCACAGATAACTAGAGTTGCTATCGCACACACTAAACATTAACTAATGATGAGCACAAGAAGCTAGTGTTAATAAGACACAAGCTGAAGTAGTTTTAATAAGCTATCACCAAGATAAAAGTGGTGAGTTTTAAAAATATTACTTATGGTCAAAGACAAACTAGTGATAACTGCCATTTACTGGCTGCATGACCTTGAACAAAAGTTTCCTATCTTCTCAGAATCACAGTTTATCTATAAAATAGGGATGACAGTATCTGTCTCAAAAGGCCGTGGTGAGGACCAAGTGAGATAACTTGAATAAACGGGTTAGTGTGATGTCTGGATCAGAATAAGCACTCAAAAAAATATTTTTGTTAGCAATCATAATAATTACTACTGTACTTTAAATATACTAACCCAGATATGCAATAGTTCTTTGGAGCATTATTATTTCATTTTCAAGATTACCTACAGGCCCCTGTACTTTTTAAGGCATTATGGAGGGAAAGTTCTTATTAAATTACTTGATCCTAAATCTTTTATCTATTAACTTCAGCCCTTGTACTATTCAATGTATATCATCAATATGTGTCACATAGAACTTCTACTTTCAAAAATAGTGTTCTATTGATTTAATCAGTATTCATAGTTTTTAATGTGCTCATTCAAAAATAACTATACCAATATATCATATTTCTTAAACTGGATGGAGTACATCAGGGTATTATCATTATTATTATTTTATTCTTTACAATTTCTTTCCTAAAGTGTTTTTAAAAAGAAAAAATATAAAAGCCAAGATAACCATGATAGATGACATTTAAAAAAAATCATCTTAGGGGCTTCCCTGGTGGCGCAGTGGTTGACAGTCCACCTGCCGATGCAGGGGACACGGGTTCGTGTCCCGGTCCAGGAAGATCCCACATGCCGTGGAGTGGCTAGGCCCGTGAGCCATGGCCGCTGAGCCTGCGCGTCTGGAGCCTGTGCTCCACAACGGGAGAGGCCACAACAGTGAGAGGCCCGCGTACCGCAAAAAAAAAAAAAAAATCATCTTAACTATAAGCTTCTCTTTATTTCAACCTTATTCCTACAAAATATACTATTTTGCAAGTCAATCTTATCTACTACATATCTCCCACTTAGGCATTTAGAATTTCAGCTCTTAGAAATGCTTCTTTACCTGAAACCAACCTAATGTTTTAAAATTTATGTTTGATGCCTATAAGTTACAGCTTATGAAACTGTTGGAAAAAAAGTTTCCATAAAACTCCATAAAAATAATTTAATCCCCATTCAATTATCTCCTCTGTATAGTTCTTAAATAAGCTCTAAAAGTGGTTCTAGAACTGTTGCTTACAGGCAAAAACTCATAAGCAACCATAATTCGCATTAATAGCGATGAAAAATCTGCAGAATTTCTAGCATCAAGCAAAATAGCATAAGTCATTTATAGGTATATTCGATAAAAAACAACAAATTGTCCAGCTAAAAAAGTGTAAAAATTGTTGGATGAGATCTTGGTAGCAGCTGTATCATCAGCATTTGCCATCCTGCCAGTTGCTAAGGTGCTATTCAAATTAGCAAGAATTTATCTGTTCAAACTAATTACCGCTTAAATTTCATCTCCTTCCCTGCAGGACTGTCCCACTTCAAATTCTCAAAGACCTTTTTGATGAGAAAGACTCAAGTTTACATGCCCTTTGTAACTAAATCACATTGAAAGTATCTCTAATTTTTTTTTAGTTTTATTTATTTTTGGCTGCGTTAGGTCTTCATTGCTGCGCAGGGGCTTTTCTCTAGTTGCGGCGAGCGGGGGCTACTCTTCATTGTGGTGTGCAGGCTCCTCACTGCGGTGGCTTCTCTTGTTGCAGTACGCGGGCTCTAGGGCATGCAGGCTTCAGTAGTTGTGACTCGCAGCCTCTAGAGCGCAGGCTCAGTAGTTGCGGCACACGGGCTTAGCTGCTCCGCGGCATGTGGGATCTTCCCGGACCAGGGCTCGAACCCATGTCCCCTGCATTGGCAGGCAGATTCTTAACCACTGCACCACCAGGGAAGTCCCTGTAATTCTGCTTCACTTAAACTCTAAAGTTGGCTTTACTTACTCTTATTCTGTATCCTAATATTATACCACCAACAGAGCTTTTCTGCAACTTCTCAGTTTGTTCTTTTGAGAGAACTGTACTAAGGGTTAAAAAGTCAAATTCAAGTTAACTGGCATTTTGGCTAGATTCACCTTTTTCAATGAGCTCCCTTGCTTCATGCTTTCAAACAACACTTAACGTTCTCACATTCTTTAATTTATTACTGGCAGCAAAACTGACAATCCATTTAAGATCATTTATGGATAAAATGAGAACAATCTTTTGGATGGTATGATTTTGACGAAAAATTGCAGGATTTGAGAGTCCAATGAGAGAAGACTACATCAAAATGACACTAAGAACAAAAAGCAGAATGAAGGGACTCAACACCACAAGCACCCAAGCAGATTACGGCCAGGCTATAAGCAAAAGAATTTGCACACATAGCAAAATTAAGTCTACGTGCATGGCTTGTGTTAAGTAAAAACTCAAACAGAGCACTTAGCCAGGGCTGAATGAGTATGCTCAGAAAAATAATACACTAGTGAATGAATGAAGGAATTGGCTTTAATCAAGGCTACTTGCCTTCAAAGCATACATTTTGCATGACCAACTGGAAATGATTTTTACACAAATATGACAACTTCCAGAGAGCAGATATTAACTTTCCAGCTTGACTCTATAAAATGAAAGAATGAACTCTTTCATCATTAACTCTGCTCTCAAATAATGAATTAAAAACATGAGGTTGTCTTGAAATGCATCAAAAAATAAGGTGAATAGAAAGATGGATAGATACGTGATAAATCAAGTATAGCAAGATATTAATGTGTAAATCTTGGAGGTGAATATAGGGGAGCCTAATGTAAATTTCTTTCAACTTGGCTATAGGTGAAAACTTTTAAATTGGGGGAAAACTACATTTGCCTTTATTTTCTGACCAAACTCTCCTACAAAAGAAACACTGCTTTTCTGCTACATTGTAAAACTACACCTGAAAATATGGTAGACATTCACACGATAGAAACTAATTTATGAACTTAATACTTCCTCATACATCTATATCCTACTGAAAATGCAGGAGGAAGGAGAACGATTGCTAAGTCAAAGGCTAATCCTTAGTAATGACGGAAGAGAGAATCCCTTATTACTGGCTTCTTAAAGACCTAGTTTTTTTTTTTTTTTTTTTAGGACTGATTACTTTTTTGTTGTTTTTGCGGTATGCGGGCCTCTCACTGTTGTGGCCTCTCCCGCTGCGGAGCACAGGCTCCGGACGCGCAGGCTCAGCGGCCATGGCTCACGGGCCCAGCCGCTCCGCGGCATGTGGGATCTTCCCCGACCGCGGTGCGAACCCGTGTCCCCTGCATCAGCAGGCGGACTCTCAACCACTGCGCCATCAGGGAAGCCCTTAAACACCTAGTTTTATTTGTAACTAGATTCAAAACCTAAGTGAATTATATCACTAGGTTAGTTCAGTTTCAAATAAAAGGTAAAAAATATAAATGGTTAACAGAACATTAATTTTTACCCACATTAAAAAGCTACAACTAGACTGTCTTAGAATGTGCTGTGTATGAAAGAAAACTGATATGAACCTTAACCATCTTTTTAAATTTTCATGTTTTAATATATAACTCAAGTATAGGCAAAAGCATTTCCTTCTAAATAAACAACAAATCAGTAATATGTAATGTGTATGACACCTACCATACAGGGATCTTTAAATAACTATAAAATAGATCACAAAGTAAGGTTTTAGTACACCCTATCTTAGCTTTCTTAACTTGCTGAAGAACCCGATAACTCCAGAAATAAATGTGGTAAGAAAGCCAGTGGTAACACCAAATTTCAGCTGACAATCACATCTCCAAATAATTGCCCAGAAGTTACAATATTGAAACCTCTGAATTGTCTGCCACATTAAAATAAACTTTCAAATACTTCTGCCACCATAGGGAAAAATAATCTAAGATCCCCTCATTCTCTTTAAAAAAATCCATTCCTCTCCAATTAGAAACTGAATATATATTCATGAAATAAAAGGGCAAGAGAAATTCAAAAGCAACCCCTAAATCTGAAGAAACACTTAGTATGATCTCAATGGGGGGAGAAGCAAGCATATATACCACAGCAGTTAATTTTGCTGGCTTTTTCTCTTCAATGTAAATCAGATATTGAAAAAGATACCTATCTCTTCATATTTTAGATTCAATCTGAGGGAATAATTCTTATTTCTCACAAAATAGACGTCTATCTGTTGTAAAAAAGAAATTAATATTTTTGCCAGGAAAGATGCATGGTTATTACTCTTCCCTTTCCAAAACTTAAAAATGCCTTAAAATATTCACCTGGAGAAAAACAAAAAAACAACTAAGAAATGTGTTCACTTAAGCAATTCTGTGAAATCAGTGGTACTGATCACTTACACATTTTTAGTTTGCACACATTCTTAAAACTTTCTAGACACAATTTCTATTTCATTTTATCTTTGAAGCTAACTTGGCTTATGCAAGAACAAAATGTACTAGTTCAATAAACTGTTCTTCAGCTCACAAACAGGCACTTAATAATCTTGCTCTAATATGCTAAATAGACCCTAATGGTAAAAAATTCCACATTTTAACTTGTTTTTCTTAACAATATAGTAAACGCATAATGGGGGACTAAATTTCCTAAGCATATAACAAATATAACTTGAAGAAAGTTTTACAGTAAGCATCTTAATACCCAAACCCTGTGCTCTTTATACTAGTAAAAGACAAAGAGTTTAAGTGGCTGCAATTTCCCTTTCTTTCACCCAATACAAAATAGCAACAACAGTAGGCTTCTAGTTTGGCTCTTTCCGAAAAATCGCTATTATTCCTAACTCTGCCATAGTGCTTCACAGTTTACAGAACACTTCCAAATCTACCAGTTATCTTAAAAAAAAAAAAAAGGAAAATTCTACTTTTAAAATTAAACCCAGTCCTATTAGTTTGGGGAGAGAAATGGCTTATAGAGAGAAATGGCTTATCTACTCTAAGATTTGATAAACATCCAAAATACATCTGTACAAGTCTGAGGGAGAGAGAAACCCCACAGCACTAGTAAGAGAATTTAAATTTTAATATAATTAGTACAGAATTTATTACACATTAGAGAAAGTCTAATCATAACCTTATCAATCCTTCCATTATGTTTCACAACTATACTTGGCAAAATCAGAACATTAAAATAATTTAGATTGCTTTAGGGATTTTGTTTTCAATTTGTTCATCAAAAGGTCAAATTCTTATTGATCAACTGCAAAAAAGATATTACCAATGGGCATGTGCTAAATATGTGAACACAGCATAAGCAGTGTGGCCTACTTCTAAGGGCAACTTAAGTTCTGAAACTATAAAAACCCCACTGATTTCAGACTTTATTTTAGAGATCACTCTTCCTCTTAAGTAGTCCATAAAAGTACAAGTAAAACTCAAATATGTAGGCTGCTGAATAAACTTAAGAGCATCTGAAAAGAACTACTAGCAAATTATGCTCAGCTTTATTGACTGAACCATACTTAAATGTAACTTTGCACAGGCAACTGTGTCTTAAGTTTGCAAAAATGATCACAACCATGTTGGCTTAAGTTACTTGCTACAAAGATATCCCCTAAATCAGTGATTCTCAAAGGAGTTCCCAGAACTAAGAATCACACCATATGACAAGAGACGTTACTGACTGGCATGTGCTAAGCATGTGTGAACACGGCTGAAGCAGAAAAACATGCTGAAAACACTGATTAAAATTCTGAATTAAAGTAATGGTTGCAGGGGTGGAGGTGGGGGGGGGAATGCTGATCCTTGAGACACTATGATTAGAAACACTACTAGGACTTACTGGATGGGGCTAGATACCCCTTAATGTATAAGACAGTCCCATAGATTGAAGAATTGTCCTCAAGTGACTTTCAAATATCCAAGTGGTCATTCACATAGATAAAAGCCTATTTATAGTTAACCCCAGAATTTAGTTTTATGTTAAAATACAAATCACAAAGTATGTTTTGCAGTTTAATATGCACATAATTTTCCAGGAATACATATATCATACAAACTGAGAGATTATACTTTGAATTCTCATGGCTTTTCAGAGTATCTATATTTTGTCTTCATTTTTTATATTTCTTATTTTTTCTTTCAGTACTTTAAAGTTGTCACTCAGCTGTCTTCTTGCTTGCATGGTTTCTCTGCTGTAACTCTTACCTTTGTTCCTCTGTAATGCTTCTCTTTGGCTACCTTCAAGAGTTTCTCTTTGTCCTTTGCTTACATCAGCTTGAATTTGCTATGTCTAGGTGTGTTTTGTGTTGGTTTTTTAAGGGGCAGGTATTTATCCTGCTTGGTGTTCTCTAAGCTTCTTGCACCTGTGGTTTAATGTCTGACATTAATTTGGGGAAATTTTCTATTATTTCCTCAAATATTTCAATATTTCTTCTGCTCTGTTCTCTTCTGGGATTCCAACTATGCATGTATTTATAATAAATGTTTGATATTATCCCCAAGATCTTGTTCTTTTTTTGAACTCTTTTTTGTGTTTCAGTTGGATAATTTCTGACATCTACAAGTTCACTGATTCTTTCCTTGGTTGTGTCAAATCTATTGATGAGCCCAAAGGCATTCTGCAGCTCTTTACTATGTAATGAAACTTCTAACATTTCCTTTTGATTCTTTCTTATAGTTTCTGTCTCTCAGCTGAAATTACCCACCTGATCTTGTACATTGTCCACTTTTTGTTCATACCTTTAACATATTAATTATAGTCATTTTAAATTCCTTACCAGATAGTAGCATCTGCATTAATCAAAGAGTATTTCTGATTATTGCTCTTTCTCTTGGGAATTTTTTTTTGCCTTTTGTATGACTTGTAATTTTTTGTTGAAAGCTGGACATGTATAAGACAGTAGAGATAGAGGTAAATAATTTTTTTTTTTTTTTTTTTTTTTTTTTTCTGGTACGCGGGCCTCTCACTGTTGTGGCCTCTCCCGTTGTGGAGCACAGACTCCGGACGCGCAGGCTCAGCGGCCATGGCTCACGGGCCCAGCCGCTCCGCGGCATGTGGGATCTTCCCGGACCGGGGCACGAACCCGTGTCCCCTGCATCGGCAGGCGGACTCTCAACCACTGCGCCACCAGGGAAGCCCGAGGTAAATAATTTTTGTGACAGGAAATGGGCACACCTTTTCTTTGCTAGGTCTTTAGTGCTGGGTGTTAGGAGTTGGGCTGGGTTTATGATTTTGCTGTTGCTACGGTTATCCTCAGTGTACCACAGCCTTCGAATATCTAAAGAATAGCTTGTGCCTATGGTGGGGGGTGGTTTACTAAAGCAATGTCTATTTGATTCTTTGCCCTGAGCCTCTTTGCATAATCTTGTTCTTCACCTTGTAGTATTTTGCAGTTGCTTATTATTCACAGCTTCTTAGCTTGATGGCAGTGAGTTGGGGGTACAGTCTCTGTTGTTCTGATTAAGGTTTACTCTTAGACATACACTGTGTCTCTGGATCACAGGGGTGTGATCTTCCTGTTTCCCCAGGCTGCAGTTTGGGGCTCAGTGCCCCTCCCCCAAGAGAAGATTCTTTCCCCCTACTTTTGTCTTCCCCCAGCTCAATGAATGCTCACCAGCAGGGCCTGCTAGCAGAGATGCCCTTCCCTCCACAGATTAAGGCTTTTGTTCCATAGAACAGACAGAGGGGAAGACTCAGAGCACAGTTTTCTTGCCCCTCCAGAAAGTTCTGCTGCTCTTCTCCTCCTTTGGGTCAGCACCACAGCAGACACTCCCCAGAGCTCAACCCAGTCTTTTCTAGGAGTACCCAGTGAGGTTTGTAGGTAAAGAGATTGGAAGAAGGTGCACCCAGGCTTCCTTTTCTAGTCAGCTATTCTAGCTGAACGCTTCTTAACAGTGTCCAGCTGTGTCTACTGAAGGTGAATGTCAGTTCATACATACTCTTTCTCTCCTTAAACTTTGGGCCAGTGGTTTGCTCTGTGGCCTCAGCTTTTTAATAGGTTTCAAAAAAAAAAAAAGTCATGAATTTAAAGTTAGTCCAGTTCTTTTTTGTTCTAACAGTGGAAGCAAAGCTTCTTTTTGTCCCAGGGCCAAAGCCAGAAGGTGGTTATATTATTTATAAACTATTATTTCAGGATAGTAAAGGGGCTGTTACTAATTATTTGAAATAAAAAGTTGGCATTTATTGGGTTTGATAAAGTTGAGATACACTGACTTAAAGGATCTCTTTCAAAACAACTCCCCTTTAACCACTAATAAGTATTACAGTTAACATTTAGGCCTAAAACTACAGTATTAGTAGCAACAAAATTTTTGCTAGTTTATCTGCTTAGCCTTACTTCTATTTTACCAATTTTAAGTATTTCAGTCAGAGAAAAAGGGGAAAGGTATGTGTGAAGGAAACCTCAAGTTCACCTGTGTAAATAGAACTGGTTGAGGAATGGAGCCAAATTAGTTAAAACATTTTATTTCAACCAGAATTTAACAGCTACTGAGAACCTGACTCCACTACCAACCTTTTTACAAATTCAGTAATATAGCCAGTATTGTTTCGGTCCACCTAAGCAACCAGCTTCCATTTTGTGGATAAAGTTAATTCTTACAAATAAGAATTTATGCTTTCCATAATTCCATAACTTTCCCTCTCATACCATTCATATATTTTAGACTATTTACTACTGCCACTTTAGAAAAACAGGAATATCCATTACCTCCCAGTGGAATACAAATTGTGATATTTTCCATGAACTGCACTACAGCTTTACATTCCTATCTCTTAACTTTCTGACTCCTCTTTTCCTCCCTTAATATGTTCTACTTCCTGTTTTCAAACAAGGAGTATAATGTAATATTTCTAAACAAGGATGGACTTATGTTCCATTGTGATATTAATCGCAAAAGCCAAGTTTGAGACATAGCTGCTTAAACTGTTTCACATTACATTTAAAATGTTAACAAGATCTTACGTTATATCCTAAATTAAGTCAAACAATAAAGCACTTTCTAAAGACTAGTGAAATCAAGTCTTTTGGGGATACCCAATTACTGACAAGTAATTTTCTAAATTTCCTTTTTTTTTTTTTTTTAAAGGCAAGTTCTGTTTCATATTCCCGTAAACTCACAGAGTACTGGTAACATAACTACAAAACCTGACCACCGTGAGTAATTTCCTTAAACTCTGCTGACAGTACTTTCAAACCTAGAAATCTACCAGATCCATCAAGCAAGAAAGAAAACACAGTAAGACAATCCTCGGGACAGGTCCTGAAGAAATATTCTGAAATTTAACTTTTTACCCAAGACACTATATTCCAAGACGCTCAAAATAACCCTACAGTATAAAGTCCTTCACAGTGAGGCAACAGCATCAGGTAGAGGCCCTGAGAGAAATCAAGGTCGGGTCAAAGGGAAAAGCAGAGAGGGGAATTGAGAAATCATTACTTCAGGAAACCATCGCCACATCTGGGGAAGATTTCTAATTTTCTCCCCTAAGCAAATGATACAGGTAACAATCTCAAGACAAGAGTGGTTAACTTAACATCCTACAGTAAGGAGACAATTTAAGGGAATACACTCTTCTTATGTGCCCTAAGTCAAATCCGCGTTTAACAGCCTCTTCACTAAGCGTCTAAGTCCTATTTCATCCACTCCAAAGGCCGCATTCAGAGGCAAAATCACAGCAGCGAAGGAAAGGCCCCTGTGAATAAGCTACCTTGCAAAAAGGAAAAGCTGTGGAAGAAAACTTCATTTTGGATTAGGGAGGAACTAGAGAAGAAACCACGCGGGTGCTCCCCAATTCCTAACAAAACGAAACAAAGCTAAGCAAATAAAGTCTATGCAGGGCGTGGGAGGAAGGAGGGTCGCCCACCCAAGGAAACAAGAGTTCCCGGCCTCCAGCGGGAAGAGTGCTCAGACTAGGAAGCTGGAAGGGAATCCCGAGGGCGGAGCCCAGAAAGGAATAAGGGCTGTGTGGGGTAAGGATGTGCAGAGTGGAGTGGGGGACCGTGATGGGTAGAAAACCAGAAAACGAGGCAAAAAGAGGGGAGGGGCTGAACAAGGCAGGGCCCTGGGCGACTGTCACTCAAAACCGCGGGGGGCGGGCGGGGTCGGAGGGCAGGAACCAGACCAGCAGTCTGGGGGGAGGGTAATCTGCTTTCCTTAACTGAAGGAAGTTGCAGCCCAGACACCACCCCTCCTTCTCCCTGCTGTTGGTCCCCCAAGTCCCCGCGGCGTGGCGAAGGGGTAAAGCAGAGCTCCAGAGTCCGGTGCCCGTAGTGATTTACCTTCGCGGGAGGCTGGAGAGGCTCCAGCCCGAGCTCCTCCCGCCGCCGGCTCAACGTCCAGAGTGGGATGAGGCGCTCTCCGGCCTCCTTTCCCTCGCCACTTCCCCTTTCCCCCGCGAGGGCCCTTTAGCTCTGCTCCCGCGGGGTCCTGATGCCGCGGCGGCGCTGCCTCCCCGCCCCCTCCGCCCCCTTCGCCCCCTCCGCCTCCTCCCTCTGCCTCTCAGAAGCTCACTCTGGAGGCCGCCATCTTCGCACAGGCTTTGAGCGACCGCGTTCCAATACGCCTGCGTCGCCCCCGCCCAGGCTGTCACAAGACCCGGTCAGCTGATTTCAATTCTTCCGCTTTCTGCTCCGCCCTCTCGCATCCAGCCCTCCGCGTCTTATTCGCCCGCTTTCAATGAAATTCCGCGTTCCGCCCGCTACTCTGCTAGCTGCTTCGCCCGCCCTCCTCACTCAATGCAGTTAGACATGCGCAGAATGTCGAGGCCGGCAGTGGGATTTGGAGTCCATGCAGCGCGAGAAGGGAACCCGTCTTTCAGCGTGTGGCTGAGTGCCTCCAGTGGTCGTGACGCGGCACGGGTTTTGCACTCCTAATCCCCTGAGGTCTTGTTTTAAAGCATTTACCTAGTCTTGACTTAAAGTGCCATGGAGTATCCTCGAGGCAGTCTATACCCGGTTTGGTGGATCGCGAGCCGGCAGTTTCACTTGCTGTTGACACTCCCAGAAGACAGCTGAAAAGGGTTTAAATATCGGTTGGTTTGGGAAGTCACGGAGACCAAAGCTTCGGAAATACCGACAGCCTTTTGGTGGTGGGAGTGCCAGAATAGTACTGATAGCTCCCTTTTATTGCTGATCACGTGTCAAGGGGTTTACTTAGTTAATCCTCAACTCTGTGAAGTAGGAATTATCTTTGTGTTGCAGATAAATTGAGGCCCCTCTCCACAGTAGTGGACCCAAGCAATCTCACTCTAGGACCTGTACCTTCGATGCTATCTCCCTGAACGTATATGGAAGCTGGGGGAGGGGAATCAGGTTACAGAAAAGAGGTGATAGTATGTGTTACCTGTGGGTAAGGGTTTAATTAAGTTCAGTCTCCACTCTCAGACCTGAAATCTAAAGACCACAGTTCAAAAATAATTTGAAGTTAATCCAGTTCTTTTTGGTTTTAACAGTGCAAACTTTAAAATTCTGCTGCAAACTTCAAAACATGGGTGGTGTAGGTGGCTGGCATGAATTCATTTTTTTAATGAGGGTTAAAGGTCTCTGGTAGGAGGTTTAATCCTCAGTAGAGCAATCCTGAAATAGTATAATATTTTCTTTGGCGGTCCTTGCACTGGTTGGCTCGTTTTTAGAGATGGCAATTGCAAGATGAAGAATGTAGACAATGGCTGTTACAAATTTTGTTTCCTGACTGTTTTGACCCTTTGCCCTACCTTGAGGTAGAAAAAGACTGCATTTATCCTTACAGTAGACTTTCCTGTATTCCATCAGTAAGATAAGGTACATCTAAGGGGTGGCACCAGGAATAGCTGGGTGTGGGAATACTATTTCGGAAACAAACTTGGACCCGCTGGCTCCGGTGCATAGTAAAGCCAATGTACTGACACCAGGTTGTGGGGAAGGAAAGTGCAGTGTTTATTGTAGGTGTCAAATAAGGAGTGCAGGCCCCTAATGCTCAAAAGACCTGAACTCCCCTGTGGCTTTCAGGGAAAGGTTTTTAAAGGCAGGGTGAGGGAGAGGATTGTGGAGTGTGTGATCAGCTCAGGGACATTCTTCTGATTGTTTGGTGGTGAGGTAATCAGGAGTCAACATCATCAGCCTTCTGGTTCCAATCCATCTGGGGTCTGCATGCTTGTAGGCAGTGTACAGTTAACCTCTTCCACCTGGTGGGGGTTTCAGTATCTGCAAAACAGCTTAAAGGATATGTCTCAGAATATTATCTATAGCCCTTGAGAACAAACTAAAGGTCCTTGACTTTGTTTAATGGCTAAACTATTATTATTTTGTCTTGGTTGACTGTTTTCCTTTGTTTCTGCAGCTTCTCACTTCTTTGATTAAATTTATTCTTTGAAACTGTGGGAAGGCCTAGGAGGCTAAAGTTTTTTTTTCACAAACAAGAGGCAGGCGGAGGACTTGAAGGGGCAGGTAATCTGTCCCAGGAAGGCCCCATAGGGTCCTGCTTGGTTACAACAGGACCTGAAATACAGTATAAAGGGAGGAGAAGGAAAAAGAAATAGGAGGGCTGAGTTAAGGGGCCTTCTTTGGTTTATCCCAGGGAAACAGAAATTTGTGTTTATGTAGCATTTTATAGTTTACAAAGCCTTCCAGTAATCCCAGAAGTAGATATGGGACGTATTATTTTTATTTTATAGAGGAAACAAACCAAGAGAGTCTAAGAAACTTACCCAGGGTAACCTAACTCCTAAAGGTTGAGCCGAGATTTAGCTACAGGACTTGTAACATCAAGGCCAGTGAACTATTAAACCTCCACACTACCTCTCTGTTCAATATTTGGGAAAAATAAAATCCATACTTGGAGTTAGGAAGAGCCTTAGGCGTCATGAATTTCCCCTCCTCCCCCGCCTTGACCCACCCCTCCTAAATTCCACTAAAGTGGGACATTCCCTGGCTTCCAAGGCATTTTTTTCATTGCAGTTTTTTTTTTTTTTTTTTATTTTTTTTATTTTATTTTTTTTTTTTTTTTAACATCTTTATTGGGGTATAATTACTTTACAATGGTGTGTTAGTTTCTGCTTTATAACAAAGTGAATCAGTTATACATATACATATGTTCCCATATCTCTTCCCTCTTGCGTCTCCCTCCCTCCCACCCTCCCTATCCCACCCCTCCAGGCTGTCACAGAGCACCGAGCCAATATCCCTGTGCCATGCGGCTGCTTCCCACTAGCTATCTACCTTACTACGTTTGTTAGTGTGTATATGTCCATGACTCTCTCTCGTCCCGTCACAGCTCACCCTTCCCCCTCCCCATAACCTCAAGTCCGTTCTCTAGGAGGTCTGCGTCTCTATTCCTGCCTTACCCCTAGGTTCTTCATGACATTTTTTTTTTTTCTTAAATTCCATATATATGTGTTAGCATACTGTATTTGTCTTTTTCTTTCTGACTTACTTCACTGTGTATGACAGACTCTAGGTCTATCCACCTCATTACAAATAGCTCAATTTCGTTTCTTTTTATGGCTGAGTAATATTCCATTGTATATATGTGCCACATCTTCTTTATCCATTCATCCGATGATGGGCACTTAGGTTGTTTCCATCTCCGGGCTATTGTAAATAGAGCTGCGATGAACATTTTGGTACATGACTCTTTTGGAATTTCGGTTTTCTCAGGGTATATGCCCAGTAGTGGGATTGCTGGGTCATATGGTAGTTCTATTTGTAGTTTTTTAAGGAACCTCCATACTGTTCTCCATAGTGGCTGAACCAATTCACATTCCCACCAGCAGTGCAAGAGGGTTCCCTTTTCTCCACACCCTCTCCAGCATTTATTGTTTCTAGATTTATTGATGATGGCCATTCTGACTGGTGTGAGATGATATCTCATTGTAGTTTTGATTTGCATTTCTCTAATGATTAATGATGTTGAGCATTCTTTCATGTGTTTGTTGGCAGTCTGTATATCTTCTTTGGAGAAATGTCTATTTAGGTCTTCTGCCCATTTTTGGATTGGGTTGTTTGTTTTTTTGTTGTTGAGCTGCATGAGCTGCTTGTAAATTTTGGAGATTAATCCTTTGTCAGTTGCTTCATTTGCAAAAATTTTCTCCCATTCTGAGGGTTGTCTTTTGGTCTTGTTTATGGTTTCCTTTGCTGTGCAAAAGCTTTGAAGTTTCATTAGGTCCCATTTGTTTATTTTTGTTTTTATTTCCATTACTCTAGGGGGTGGGTCAGAAAGAATCTTGCTGTGATTTATGTCATAGAGTGTTCTGCCTATGTTTTCCTCTAATAGTTTGATAGTTTCTGGCCTTATATTTAGGTCTTTAATCCATTTTGAGCTTATTTTTGTGTATGGTGTTAGGGAGTGTTCTAATTTCATTCTTTTACATGTACCTGTCCAGTTTTCCCAGCACCATTTATTGAAGAGGCTGTCCTTTTTCCACTGTACATTCCTGCCACCTTTATCAAAGATAAGGTGTCCATATGTGCATGGGTTTATCTCTGGGCTTTCTATCCTGTTCCATTGATCTATCTTTCTGTTTTTGTGCCAGTACCATACCGTCTTGATAACTGTAGCTTTGTAGTATAGTCTGAAGTCAGGGAGCCTGATTCCTCCAGTTCCTTTTTTTGTTCTCAAGATTGCTTTGGCTATTCGGGGTCTTTTGTGTTTCCATACAAATTGCGAAATTTTTTGTTCTAGTTCTGTGAAAAATGCCAATGGTAGTTTGATAGGGATTGCATTGAATCTATAGATTGCTTTGGGTAGTAGAGTCATTTTCACAATGTTGATTCTTCCAATCCAAGAACATGGTATATGTTTCATTGCAGTTTTAGAAACCACTTTCTTTGTATTCAGCCAGCTTGCCCTCTATTTCACGAGTAGTTTTATTTATTTATTTTTGCCTATTCCTCTTCTGTGACACCCCTTTTAAGTATTTGCCAATACAGCAAATCCTCGTATCTACCCCACTCTCCTCTGCTTATTATCTCTCTGCTTAACCACCCTGGCCGCACCCTCTGTCTTCAGAAGCCATATTCCTAGTGCTTTCCACTGTTGCTTACAGGATGTGGTTTCAAGCCTTTTCACAATTCCCCTGGTTGCTGTTAATTGATTTGCACATGTTAGTATCCTTCTCAAAACACTAGCACTATGTATATGTATAGCTGATTCACTTGGTTATACAGCAGAAATTAACACACCATTGTAAAACACACTCCAATAAAGATGTTAAAAAAAAACCCTAAAAACACTAGCACTAAGCATGATTGTCAGGAAGCGTAGGAGGACTTGTCTCTTCTTTCCCTAGTCTTTGCCCGCCTTTTTATTTTTTTTATTTTATTTATTATTTATTTATTTATTTATTTTGCGGTACGCGGGCCTCTCACTGTTGTGCCCTCTCCCGTTGTGGAGCACAGGCTCCGGCCGCTCCGCGGCATGTGGGATCTTCCTGGACCGGGGCACGAACCCGTGTCCCCTGCATCGGCAGGTGGACTCTCAACGACTGCGCCACCAGGGAAGCCCCTGCCTTTTTAAAAAGAGTGACAAATACAAGGCATGACCCTCAAATTTCTCTTTCTGGATTTATCTTTTTATTCAGAATCCGAGTTTGCATTAGCTTTTCTGATACTTTCATAGTGCACATATATCAAATTTACAAAGTATGTGATATATATTTACAACATTTCACAGCTTTTTAGATATCAATGGCTTTTATCAGTGGCATACGTTAGTATAAAAGACAGGAGAGGTTTAAGATTTTAGACGTAAGACAAACACCTGAGTGTCAAGCTCCCTATTGTTGTTAAATGGACCTGCCTAATTATATCAAAGCCCAGATCCTAAATGAATCCCTAAGAACTCTGCATAATTCAGCAGGATTTGAACTGTTTCAAGTATAGTAACCACTAACCCCATACTACCAAATACTTTAAATAAAGTTAAAATACCAGATTTAATATGAAAAAATCTAAAATATTGCATTAAAATTTTTATATTGATTACATGTTGAAAAAATATTTTAGATATATATTCAGTTAAATAAAAGACATTATTAAAATTAACTTCACTTGTTTCTTTTCTTTTTTTTTTTTTTGCGGTACGTGGGCCTCTCGCTGTTGTGGCTTCTCCCATTGCGGAGCACAGGCTCCGGACGCGCATGCTCAGCGGCCATGGCTCACGGGCCCAGCCACTCTGCGGCACGTGGGATCCTCCCGGACCGGGGCACGAACCCGTGTCCCCTGCATCGGCAGGCGGACTCTCAACCACTGCGCCACCAGGGAAGCCCCCACTTGTTTCTTTTTTTAAAATGTAGCTACTAGAAAATGTAAGATTGTATATGTGGTTCCTGTTAAACTTCTCTTGGATGGTGCTGCTTAGAAGGTCTTGTGCAGACACATACTGTTAGAAAATACTTTCCAGTTGAGCTGGCAAGCTTGAAGTTCCCACAGAATCATTTTCTATTGGACTTCATTTTTTTGTTATTGTTTTAGAAAATTTTATTTTATTGAAGTATAGTTGATTTACAATGCTGTGTTAATTTCTGCTGTACTCAAAGTGATTCAGTTATGTGTGTGTGTGTGTGTGTGTGTGTGTGTGTGTATTCTTTTTCATATTCTTTTCCATTATGGTTTATTACAGGATATTGAAATAGTTCCCTGTGCTATACACTAGGACCTTGTTGTTTATCCATTCTACATATAATAGTTTGCATCTGCTAATCCGAAACTCCCAATCCATCCCTTCCTCACCCCCGCCCTTGACAACCACAACTTTGTTCTCTATATCTGTGAATTTGTTTCTGTTTCGTAGATAAGTTCATTTGTGTCATATTTTAGATTCCACATATAAGTTATATCATATGGTATTTGTCTTTCTCTTTCTGACTTACTTCACTTAGTATGATCTCTAGTGGACTTCATTTTAATTTCTTATGTGGTTGTTATTTGTCTCCTGTAGTCTGTCTCAAGGTTTATCTCACCACATATATTTAGTTTTTGTGTTTCTCTATACCTTACTAATATATAGACTTGAAATTATTGACAACATTTGGCAAATTGACATGAGAATTCCTTGACATATATACATATGTATCTGTATATATGTATGTAGTTTCCAGAGCAGAATTTGCCACCCTAAAATATGTCCCTTGGCATATTAATTGTTTTAAGCTGGTTATTTTCTGAGAAACAGCACACATTAGAAGTGCTCTAAAAACCAAGTAGGACTTGCACTTTTGTAAGAAACATTACATTTGTAAGGGAAATCTCCATTTGTAAGGGCATCTCCCTCTCTGACTCTGGAAGAGGAGGATGACCAAATCTCTAGAAACTCTTATCAATGGAATAGGCGATGACCTAAATCTGTAACAAAATCATCCTTGTTTACTGTGCTTTTCCTGCAACCTCTCTTAACTGACTCTCCTCATTCTCGACTTACTTTTATCTTTAGCTGAGGATGGTATTTAAGGTAAGGGCTTCAGCCATTTTGACAGGTTACTCAGTTTTCCTAGGTCTCTCCCATGTAAACATGTTATTAAACTCTGATCTTCTCCTGTTAATTTGTCTCATGTCCATTTAATGCTTAGACCATCCAGAAGAATCTAGAAGGGTAGGGGAAAATTTCTTCCTCCCCAATACTTCCAATCAATTACAGGAAATTATTTAGTTCTGACTATATTATCAGAGTTGGATAAAGAGGGAAAATGAAATACCTTTTCTGTGGTTTAACAATTTGAAACTGTTATTGAAATATTAACTGATTAAGGAAAAGGCCTTTCTGTGTCCATCTCTCTTAATAAAATTAACCTTAACTGCTATTTTTGCAAAAAATGGTTACCGAACTTAACTTGGGTTCACTCACTGCTGTGCAATAAAGCCAATCTACTGACTCCGGGTTGTGGTGAAGGAAAGTACAGCCTTTATTGCAGGGTGCTAAGCAAGGAGCATGGGCAGCTAATGCTCAAAAGACCCAAACTTCCTAATGGTTTTCAGGGAAATGCTTTTAAAGGAAACATTTGTTGTAGAGCTGCAGGGTGCATGACTTTCTTCTGGTTGGTTAGTGGTGAGGTAACAGTGTGACGTTTCAGGAGTCTTAATCATTGACCTGCTGGTTCCAACCAGTCTGGGGTCTACATGCTTGTGGTCAGCATGCAGTCACCATCCTCCACCTGTGTGGTGGTCTTAGTTTCTGCAGAAAAACTCAAAGATATGCATCTGATTGTTATGCATATTCCTTGGGGAGGAACTAGGATTCTGTTTTATTGCTGAACTATAGTTTAAGCTATCATTACTTTTCTTGCTTGGCTGATTTTCCTTTGTTTCTGCATTCCTTCACTTCTCTAATTAGTAACTGCTTTGGTCTGTTCTTTGGAACTCAGGGAAGAGCTAGGAGACAAAAGCCTTTTTCTACAAACAAGAAAGGGAGGACATGGACAGGCTTTTGTACCCAGGAGGCCCCCTCAGGTTCCTGCTCAATTTCAATATGAGAATTTTCTAGTTCAGTATTCTTACTAGTTAATCCAAACACTTCCAGTATTACCAGATTTGAGAAAAATCTAGAGCCTTACATATTTTTTCCTATAGAGGGTTTTGAAGTGAACAAGTTTTCCAATCCATTGTGAAATTATTACATTCAGACGTTTTTAGCCATCAGCACTTGAAGGAAATAAAAGGTGGTAAAAAGAACTGAGGCAAGCCCCTTATCCTCTGTAAAAGATAATAAACAGAAATCTCAGTTAAATAGAGTTGGGAGACCAGAAGGGGGAGCTCTCTCACCCTGTGATGATAGCCAAGCTCAAGAGGAAGTAAGAGTCCTTTTTTTTCCTGGCAAGGACTCAGCCAATGAAAAGCCATGGACATGTTGCAGGAAGGGGGACCCCTTCCAGGGCCCGAGATGGGCTCTTGTCTAACACTCCGAAATGAACTGTCTGAAGAGATACACGTGCTGACAAAGCAAGAGACTCTATTGGGAAGGGGCACCTGGGTGGAGATCAGGATGGTAAAGGAACCCAGGAGGACTGCTCTGCCATGTGACTCGCAGTCTTGGGTTTTATGGTGATGGGATTAGTTTCCGGGTTGTCTCTGGCCAATCATTCTGACTCAGGGTCCTTCCTGGTGGCACATGCATCACTCAGCCAAGATGAATTTCAGCGGGAAGGATTCTGGGAGGTTGATAGGACATATGGACTGGAGTCTCCTCTCTCCTTTTGACCTTTCCCGAATTCTTCTGGTTGGTGGTAGCTTGTTGGTTCCACGTTCCTTGCCAGAACCTCCTGTTGAAGATAACTCATGCAAGTGGTTGCTATCGGGCCTGGCCAGAGTGGGTGGTTTCAGACAGTGGTTTCCCTAACAGACACATTGTTTACTATAGCCCTCCCAACTTCTTTTTTCCCTGTATAAAAGCATTCTCCTTCCCTTGCTGTGTGGAGAACTTGCACATGGCTCACCATGGTTGCAGATCCAGAATTGCAATTCTCTACTGATCCCAAATAAGCCCGTCTTTGCTGGAGAAATACCTAGCAGTCCATTTATTTCAGGTCTACACCTCTTTGAGCCCCAGTTCCCTTATCTGTAAACTAGGGATATTGATACCCTCCTTGAGAGACAGTAGTGAGAGTTAAGTAACATATGCGGAACATTTGCTTGCTCACCACTCAATAACTGTTAGTTTCCTCACCCTATGTAGCTAATCTCAGGGTTTCCAACTGATATGTATTATCCTTGTGCTTGAGTTTCTTTGGACTCACCAAGACAATGTAAAGAGACATTTAGACTATTCTATTACTCAGAAAAGGGGGGAAGTTTGTGTTCATTCTTGACAACCATATTTGAATATATATATCATGAAAAATTGTAAAATAGTTCATGCAAAAAAGATGTCATTATTTCTTTGCTTACAAGAGAACACAGAGAGAGTCAACTTGCTGAAGTCATATACATGAATGTTAACAATGCAAAAAATACCTAGATGCATACAGTTTTTTTGTCTGTACAACATAATATTTGAGAAATAAGGAGCCAAGATTTGACCACGAAGACGTTTTTAGAATGCCAATGGCTCACTCATACCTAAATCAAGGTGAGAAAACATCCTCTAAAGTTAACTAGGTGCAACAGAAGCTTTTACTTCCCATGAATTTTGTCAAAGTTCATTGAAACGAGAAGGAAAGGATGTCTATTAGTTAATATTGGATAATAACTTATTCACATTATGTTCACCTAAGAACATAAAACTTAATTACTCAAATTCTTGCTGACTTTGACCATATAGAGATGATATGACTGCTATTTCATGTAAAACTTTATTTTTCTTGTAAGCAACTGTAAATGAGGTGGCAGCCACCTACTTAGCATGAAGGAAAATAAAACTAATATTGGAAGTAGTATTTCAAGCTCAACTAGTTAGCTTATTAAGTTACTGGTTCTCAAATCCATACTGTGGATTTGGCAAAAAGATAAATAGTAAATCAATGTAAAGCAAAATAAAAGGCAATTAATAAATACAATTTGGAAAAAAGCTTACTGATACAAAAGTAACTCACATATACTAGTCATTGCAGCCACCCAATTTCAAAAAATGTTATAGTTACTTTGAATCTATTATAGATCTGCCTGTCAGACAACCTTTGAAAGTAGAAAGAATACACTGTGCTAGGAAGTAACAATAGTTTAGTTACAGCAAGTAAGGTACCAGTTTTTTCCTATTTGTATTCACTTCTGACAGTGTATTCACTCACTTGGGAGCATATATTTTTTCTTTTATCTTTGCTCTATCTTGCAAATGTTCAAATCTGAATTCTACCACTTGGTAGCTACTTAGCCTTTGAATCTTAATTCCTTATCAATGAGATAAAGGTAATATATATATCAACTACAGTTGTTTTGAGAAGAATCAAAATATTCTATCTAATGATAGAAATATTATTAAATATTATTTAATATTATAAACGTATATAATAGAAGAGTAAAGCTCATAAACTCTCAAAAATGGGGTAAGGGAGAAGGAGATGGTCTAAATGAGCCAAATCTTTAACTTTCATAATAGGAGTAAATTAATACTATTTAAAAACCCTGAAAGAAGAGCAAAAGGAAACTAACTTTTTTTTTTTAACAGCTTTATTGGGGTATAATTGCTTTACAATGGTGTGTTAGTTTCTGCTTTATAACAAAGTGAATCAGTTATACATATACATATGTTCCCATATCTCTTCCCTCTTGCGTCTCCCTCCCTCCCACCCTCCCTATCCCACCCCTCCAGGCAGTCACAAAGCACCGAGCCAATATCCCTGTGCCATGTGGCTGCTTCCCACTAGCTATCTACCTTACGTTTGTTGGAAACTAACTTTTATAGGTCATTTAGTAAGTACCACTGATGTTCCAAAAGTGGTAACTTCCACTCTTCCTTATGTGGTTTTTATTCTCTTTCTCCTTAATTCTAAAAGCAAATAATGCAACATTTGGGGCAGTGCTGGATTGTACAGTAGGCAGTTTAAACAAGTATTTAGGGCACCAGCAAAGGAAAGATGCACGCCCCCACCCCCACCCCCGCCAAATTTAAAAAGAAAAAAAAAAACCTTGGAAAGGATTTGTTAGTCAATGTTTTATAAAAAAAAAAAAATCAAAATAATAATCATGGGGAAAATCAGAATTTTGTTGAGTTTTCTTGATTTTTTTCATGGGTGTAAAATTGAGGACCTCTAATCTCTAATGAGCTAAATCCAACTCTGAGTTGGGGAGATTTTTTTTTTAATCTGTGGATACGTATTTGTTTATATAACTATGTGGAAAATAGAGGAGTTGAAGATAGGCATGAGAGGTCAGAGGAGAGTTACAAATGGAGGGCATTCCTGTGCATCAGGGGTTTACCATAAGCCCTGCCCTGTGCTACAACATACTGTTACCTGTTTTCTACAGATGAGGAAACTCCTCAAGTTTCAGAGAGCTTATAGGACCTGCCCAAAACCTCCCAATTAAGTAAATCCTACTTAGAATTTAAATTGGAACCCACATCTGCCTGGTTCCAAAGCCCAGGACTTTCTAAAAGTAATCAATGACTGTTTTTACTTATAGGTGAAATGGTACACTTTGAGCAAATAGAATAGACAAGTTAGATTTTCTTTTGGTCCTTCCTCTGTATTCCTTAGGAAATTTAAGATGTTCTGCCATGACCAGAACACAAACTGTGTAGTGATTACTATTACTATCAGCAGGTGGAGGAAAAGATGCCTAAGGGGGGGTCACAGGTGGTTTTAGGAGAATTACAATATGATTAACACTGATTTCCACCAGAGAGAAAATATATATAGTAATAGTTATTTAGAAGTATGAGAGTTAAGCTTTTCCTGAGAGTTATTAACATTTCCACACTGAGGAATTTCCAACATATAGTCTCATCTGTAGGCTTAGTTGTATCATTTATGGTCTGATAACAGAATCTTCCAAAAGTCATATGGATAGCTTGAATTAAAGAAGTCTTTGAAAATTCACCAGATCATTACGTTTAATGTCCTTCTTACCCCCTTTTTTTTTCTATATAACCTTAGAGACATATATTTTCTCTAATGTGGATTTCTTTAACCTATGTGACTGCATGTCAGTATTGATTACTGGAAAAGTATGTAACTATTAGAAAACTGTTTTTTTCTATATTTCCATATGTTAAACAATTTGAGATTTTTTTACAAATATTAAAATGAAATCATTTTTATTCCTGAATTTAAATCTCTGTCACCAACCAAACTGGTTCTAAAGCAACCAGGTTTTGCAAAAGTACCCCTGATGAATAATAATAATAGTGAAACATTCAAATAGAACAAACAAAATGTAGTAAATCATTATTTTTAGCACCTTCCCAAAAAAGTTATTAATTTATTTTAGGGTTTTCTATACTCTCTCAAATGACCAAGGAAAAGATATTCTAGTTAATTCAAAATTCTGATTGATTTTGTGCCAGTTTCAGAGAAATCTCATATCATATATCATCCTATCTTATGTCTATTGTTTATTGAGTAGTTACTTTGTGTACTGTGCTAAGGACTTTAATGCATCATCTCATTTAATTTTCATCACAACCATGTAAAGTAAGATGCTATTATTATCCCTATTTTATAGAAAAGGAGCCCAAGACTTTAGAGAAGTTATTTAGCTTTCCCAGCGTCTTTTCACCAGAAAGCCACAAAGCCTTTAAAGGTCTCTTGGATTTTAAAGTCCATGCTCTAAACTGCTTACACATCATTTAACACACAAGCTCTACTAGCCATGATCACCTCCTTCCTTGCTCATTCAGAAGTTACTTCTGGTTATAATTCTACTAAAAATTTATATTAGCAATTTTTTAATGAAGGAAAAACAAATAGTGCAACTCTTTCACACTTTATAGAACATTTTCTCAGAATAATATAGAATGCCTATGACTATGTTTTTTATTCTTATCAACATCAATTTTATAAAACTGTATTTTTTAAATTAAAATTTGACCTAGGGCTTCCCTGGTGGCACAGTGGTTGAGAGTCCACCTGCCGATGCAGGGGAGGCGGGTTCGTGCCCCGGTCCGGGAAGATCCCACATGCCGCGGAGTGGCTGGGCCCGTGAGCCATGGCCGCTGAGCCTGCGCATCCGGAGCCTGTGCCCCACAGCGGGAGAGGCCACAACAGTGAGAGGCCCGCGTACCAAAAAAAAAAAATTACCTATAGATAAATTACCTCCTCAAAAAGATCAAGGGTCTGTAATTTCAAATTAACAGCAAATGTGATTTACCCTCATCTGCAGTTTCCCTCAGTTACAGCCCATTTGTAGCCTAAATTAGGAATAAAAGAAATGGAAAGTAAATAGTCTGTTTCTAATGAAATCAAATAAATGACAAGAGGGAAGTGAAACTGCAAAATAACCCAAAATCAACTTAAATTAAGCTGCATATGGTTGGAGTAAAGAGGGAATTTTCATATTTTTCTTTTATAACGGTAAAATGGCAGTATTTTAGTGTCTGAGTTAATTTATCACATTATCAGTTGACTTGTGCCCAGAGTCCAAGTATACATGGTATATCAGGTAGATTAAGAAATCAGGTCCTAGAAGCTGTTGGTTCTTTCCTTTGCCTTCCTCAATTTCATTCCTTAACTCATTCACCTATTCTTCCATTTGGTAAAAGATGTCTTGGGAAAAGGGGAAAACCTAGTTCAACTTTGGGAACACTCACCCAATATTTTAAGAAGTGAGCAGGTGGATATACATGAGCAGTTAACGGTGGTGACCCATACAAAGGATGAGCAAGGATAGGTGGTTTTATCTCCAAACATGTTTAAGTGATCTCTCTCTCTCTCTTTTTTCCTCTCTCCAGCTTTAATTTTTTCTTTTTTCTTCACTTTTTATCAGTCCCCCAACTTCAGTCAAGGGGACTTTTACATTAAAAATGACCAGAAGGCATTCTGTCATCAAGGGAGTTAAAGAGGACTCCTACATAGCTCACTACTTAGTCAACACTGATCACAAAAACACCCTAATTAATGTCACTCAAAAGAGTCCTCATTGACTTGAGGCATTTCAATTATGCAATTTCAGATTATTAGAGTGTTTTTTGTAGAAAAGGGCAGCCAACCATTCCTTGCTGCTGCTTTTTTCATAACTGTGGTCTTGAACATCTCTTCTACTGCAAGTTTCCTGGAAGATGGGGAATTCAGTACCACAAACCAGATGGGAGGGTGTGGTGACTTGAATGTCCCAAAAGAAAGCCTGACTCCCTCTAGCTCAGAATGCAACCATCATTATTAAAAGTCATCATTTTTAACTCATAGCCCTGGGGTCACTGAACCCCTCTAGCAACTTGTACTGTGAGAGCTGCTGTGAGGGCACCCTGAGACCCTAACAAACCTCTGGATTAGAGGCTGCTTATCTGATTTTGCATCAAAACTTTGACTGTGCTTGTTAGGTAGAGTCAGTTACAGTTTTGTTTGTTTTTTTGGCTGCATTGGGTCTTTGTTGCTGTGCACAGGCTTTCTCTCTAGTTGCAGTGAGTGGGGGCTACTCTTCGTTGCAGTGCACGGGCTCCTCATTGCAGTGGCTTCTCTTGTTGTGGAGCACAGGCTCTAGGCACGTGGGCTTCAGTAGTTGTAGCACGTGGGCTCAGTAGTTGTGGCGCATGGGCTTAGTTGCTCCACAACACGTGGGATCTTCCCAGATCGAACCCATTGGCAGGAGGATTCTTAACCACTGTGCCACCAGGGAAGTCCTTCACTAACAGTTTTAAAAATCAATAAATCAAAATTCCCAAAAGAGTTATGAAGATCATAAAAGGATTTGTTGAGAATAGTTGAATGCATTCTGTTGAATGAGGTTAGAGATTTTACAAAACATTAATTTTTACCACAACACATGAAATAACAAAAAACATATGTAGTAGGAAGCTAATAATTCCAGTCCTGCCTTCCTGAGGAGCTAATTTGATACCAGCCCAAATAACCTTCAAAGTGCTCATTTCACTTCTCTCTCATGCTCCTTTCTGTTCTCCCTTTATCCTTTTTGTGACCCAGTACATGACACGAACAGAAGCTGTCTAGGCTGTAAACCAAGCTGTTACAGAATCTGGGCTGTTGATTCAGCATTTGGCTGAAGAATAGAAGGCTGTACAGTGAAAGCTTTGATTCCTTTTCTGTCAGGCCAGCAAACAATAGCAACACACTGGCTTTGCTGATAAAAAGAACAAAGAAAACAAACCAATACCTTTTGCTGACATTTCCAATTCTATTGCAAAAAGGAGAGGAATTTTCTCTCTTTTCCATCCTTTTCTGGCATCAGGAAGTTTTAAGACCAAGAACTTGGTCCATCTCTGAGTAAAGGCTTAAAAACAAAATCCTTAAAAGTAAATATGAAATTGAGGAGAGAGGAGGAAGAGAGGAGAGAGGGGGAAGATGGCGGAAGAGTAAGATGCGGAGATCACCTTCCTCCCCACAGATACATCAGAAATACATCTACAGGTGGAACAACTCCTACAGAACACCTACTGAACGCTGGCAGAAGACCTCAGACCTCCCAAAAGGCAAGAAACTCCCCACGTACCTGGGTAGGGCAAAAGGAAAAAGAATAAACAGAGACAGAAGAATAGGGATGGGACCTGCACCAGTGGGAGGGAGCTGTGAAGGAGGAAAGGTTTCCACACACCAGAAGCACCTTCGCGAGTGGAGACTGCGGGTGGCGGAGTTGGGGGAAGCTTTGGGGCCATGGAGGAGAGCACAGCAACAGGGGTGCGGAGGGCAAAGCAGAGAGATTCCGGCACAGAGCATCGCTGCCGACCGGCACTCACCAGCCCGAGAGGCTTGTCTGCTCATCCGCCGGGGCAGACGGGGGCTGGGAGCTGAGGCTCGGGTTTTGGTGGGATCGCAGGGAGAGGACTGGTGGAGTGAACACAGCCTGAAGGGGTTAGTGCGCCACGGCTAGCGAGGAGGGAGTCCGGGAAAAACTGGAGCTGCTGAAGAGGCAAGAGACTTTTTCTTCCCTCTGTGTTTCCTGGTGTGCGAGGAGAGGGGATTAAGAGCGCTGCTTAAAGGAGCTCCAGAGACTGGCGCGAGCCGCGGCTAATAGCGCGGACCCCAGAGACGGGCATGAGACGCTAATGCTGCTGCTGCCGCCACCAAGAAGACTGTGTGCAAGCACAGGTCACTCTACACACCTCCCCTCCCAGGAGCCTGTGCAGCCCGCCACTGCCAGGGTCCCGTGACACAGGGACAAGTTCCCCGGGAGAATGCACGGCACGCCTCAGACTGGTGCAACGTCCAGTCAGCCTCTGCTGCCGAAGGCTCGCCCCGCACTCTGTGCCCCTCCCTCCCCCACAGCCTGAGTGAGCAAGAGCCCCCAAATCAGCGGCTCCTTTAACCCCATCCTGTCTGAGCGAAGAACAGACTCCCTCCAGTGACCTACACGCAGAGGCGGGACCACATCCAAAGCTGAACCCCAGGAGCTGTGCGAACAAAGAAGAGAAAGGGAAATCTCTCCCAGCAGCCTCAGGAGCAGCGGATTAAATCTCCACAATCAACTTGATGTCCCCTGCATCTGTGGAATACCTGAATAGACAATGAATCATCCCAAATTGAGGAGGTGGACTCTGAGAGCAAGATTTATTATTTTTTCCCCTTTTCCTATTTTTGTGAGTGTGTATGTGTATGCTTCTGTGTGAGATTTTGTCTGTATAGCTTTGCTTTCACCATATGTCCTAGGGTTCTATACGTCTTTTTTTGTTTCTTTTTACTTGAAAAAATTTTTTTCTTAATAATTATTTTAATAACTTTATTTTATTTTATTGTATCCCCTTTCTTCCTTTCTACTTTTTCTCCCTTTTATTCTGAGCCGTGTGGATGAAAGGCTCTTGGTGCTGCAGCCAGGAGTCAGTGCTGTGCCTCTGAGGTGAGAGAGCCAACTTCAGGACATTGGTCCACAAGAGACCTCCCACCTCCACATAATATCAAATGGCGAATATCTCCCAGAGATCTCCATCTCAACACCAACACCCAGCTTCACTCAACGACCAGCAAGCTACAGTGCTGGACACCCTATGCCAAACAACTAGCAAGAGAGGAACACAAACGGACCCATTAGCAGAGGGGCTGCCTAAAATCATAATAAGGCCACAGACACCCCAAAACACACGACCAGACATGGACCTGACACCAGAAAGACAAGATCCAGCCTCATAACCAGAACACAGGCACTAGTCCCCTCCACCAGGAAGCCTACACAACCCACTGAACCAACTTTAGCCACTGGGGAAAGACACCAAAAACAACGAGAACTACGAACCTGCAGCCTGCAAAAAGGAGACCCCAAACACAGTAAGATAAGCAAAATGAGAAGACAGAAAAACACACAGCAGATGAAGGAGCAAGATAAAAATGCACCAGACCTAACAAATGAAGAGGAAATAGGCAGTCTACCTGAAAAAGAATTCAGAATAATGATAGTAAAGATGATCCAAAATCTTGGAAATAGAATAGAGAAAATGCAAGAAACATTTAACAAAGACCTAGAAGAAATAAAGATGAAACAAGCAATGATGAACAACAAAATAAATGAAATTAAAAATACTCTAGATGGGATCAATAGCAGAATAACTGAGGCAGAAGAACGGATAAGTGACCCAGAAGGTAAAATAGTGGAAATAACTACTGCAGAGCAGAATAAAGAAAAAAGAATGAAAAGAACTGAGGACAGTCTCAGAGACCTCTGGGACAACATTAAACGCACAAACATTCGGATTATAGGGGTCCCAGAAGAAGAAGAGAAAAAGAAAGGGACTGAGAAAATATTTGAAGAGATTATAGTTGAAAACTTCCCTAATATGGGAAAGGAAATCGTTAATCAAGTCCAGGAAGCACAGAGAGTCCCATACAGGATAAATTCAAGGAGAAACATGCCAAGACAAATATTAATCAAACTTTCAAAAATTAAGTACAAAGAAAACATATTAAAAGCAGCAAGGGAAAAACAACAAATAACACAAAAGAGAATCCCCATAAGGTTAACAGCTGATCTTTCAGCAGAAACTCTGCAAGACAGAAGGGACTGGCAAGACATATTTAAAGTGATGAAGGAGAAAAACCTACAACCAAGATTACTTTACCCAGCAAGGAACTCATTCAGATTTGATGGAGAAATTAAAACCTTTACAGACAAGCAAAAGCTGAGAGAGTTCAGCACCACCAAACCAGCTTTACAACAAATGCTAAAGGAACTTCTCTAGGCAAGAAACACAAGAGAAGGAGAAGACCTACAATAACAAACCCAAAACAATTAAGAAAATGATAATAGGAAAATACATATTGATAATTACCTTAAATGTAAATGGATTAAATGCTCCCACCATAAGACACAGACTGGCTGAATGGATACAAGAACAAGACCCATATATATGCTGTCTACAAGAGACCCACTTCAGACCTAGGGACACATACAGACTGAAAGTGAGGGGATGGAAAAAGATATTCCATGCAAATGGAAACCAAAAGAAAACTGGAGTAGCAATTCTCATATCAGACAAAATAGACTTTAAAATAAAGACTATTAGAAGAGACAAAGAAAGACACTACATATAATGATCAAGGGATCAATCCAAGAAGAAGATATAACAATTGTAAATATTTATGCACCCAACATAGGAGCACCTCAATACATAAGGCAAATACTAACAGCCATAAAAGGGGAAATCGACAGTAACACATTCATAGTAGGGGACTTTAACACCCCACTTTCACCAATGGACAGATCATCCAAAATGAAAATAAATAAGGAAACACAAGCTTTAAATGATACATTAAACAAGATGCACTTAATTGATATTTATTGACATTCCATCCAAAAACAACAGAATAAACATTTTTCTCAAGTATTCATGGAACATTCTCCAGGATAGATCATATCTTGGGTCACAAATCAAGCCTTGGTAAATTTAAGAAAATTGAAATTGTATCAAGTATCTTTTCCGAACACAATGCTTGAGACTAGATATCAATTACAGGAAAAGATCTGTAAAAAATACAAGCCCATGGAGGCTAAAAAATACACTACTTAATAACGAAGTGATCACTGAATAAATCAAAGAGTAAATCAAAGAATACCTAGAAACAAATGACAATGGAGACATGACGACCTAAAACCTATGGGATGCAGCAAAAGCAGTTCTAAGAGGGAAGTTTATAGCAATACAATCCTCCCTTAAGAAACAGGAAACATCTCGAATAAACAAACTAACCTTGTACCTAAAGCAATTAGAGAAAGAAGAACAAAAACCCCAAAGTTAGCAGAAAAAAAGAAATCATAAAGATCAGATCAGAAATAAATGAAAAAGAAAGGACAGAAATGATAGCAAAGATCAATAAAACTAAAAGGTGGCTCTTTGAGAAGATAAACAAAATTGATAAACTATTAGCCAGACCTCATCAAAAGAAAAAGGGAGAAGACTCAAATCAATAGAATTAGAAATGAAAAAGGAGAAGTAACAACTGACACTGCAGAAATACAAAAGATCATGAGAGACTACTACAAGCAACTGTATACCAATAAAATGGACAACCTGGAAGACATGGACAAATTCTTAGAAATGCACAACCTGCCAAGACTGAATCAGGAAGAAATAGAAAATATGAACAGACCAATCACAAGCACTGCAATTGACACTGTGATTAAAAATCTTCCAACAAACAAAAGCCCAGGACCAGGTGGCTTCACAGGCGAATTCTATCACACATTTAGAGAAGATCTAACACCTACCCTTCTCAAACTCTTCCAAAATATAGCAGAGGGAGGAACACTCCCAAACTCATTCTACGAGGCCACCATCACCCTGATACGAAAACCAGACAAGGATGTCACAATGAAAGAAAACTACAGGCCAAATATAACTGATGAACATAGATGCAAAAATCCTCAACAAAATACTAGCAAACAGAATCCAACAGCACATTAAAAGGATCATACACTGTGATCAAGTGGGGTATATTCCAGGAATGCAAGGATTCTTCAATATACGCAAATCAATCAACGTGATACACCATATTAACAAATTGAAGGAGAAAAACCATATGATCATCTCAATAAATGCAGAGAAAGCTTTCGACAAAATTCAACACACATTTATGATAAAAACCCTGCAGAAAGTAGGCATAGAAGGAACTTTCCTGAACATAATAAAGGCCATATATGACAAACCCACAGCCAACATCGTCCTCAGTGGTGAAAAACTGAAAACATTTCCACTAAGATCAGGAACAAGACAAGGTTGCCCACTCTCACCACTCTTTTTTTTTTTTTTTTTTGCGGTACGCGGGCCTCTCACTGTTGTGGCCTCTCCCGTTGCGGAGCACAGGCTCTGGACGCTCAGGCCCAGCCGTCATGGCTAACAGGCCCAGCCACTCCACAGCATGCGGGATCCTCCCAGACCAGGGCATGAACCCGTGTCCCCCACATCAGCAGGCAGACTCTCAACCACCATGACACCAGGAAAGCCCTCTCACCACTCTTATTCAACATAGTTTTGGAAGTTTTAGCCACAGCAATCTGAGAAGAAAAGGAAATAAAAGGAATCCAAATTGGAAAAGAAGTAAAGCTGTCACTGTTTGCACATGACATGATACTATACATAGAGAATCCTAAAGATGCTACCAGAAAACTACTAGAGCTAATCAATGAATTTGGTAAAGTAGCAGGATACAAAATTAATGCACAGAAATCTCTTGCATTCCTATACACTAATGATGAAAAATCTGAAAGTGAAATCAAGAAAACACTCCCATTTACCATTGCAACAAAAAGGATAAAATATCTAGGAATAAACCTACCTAAGGAGACAAAAGACTTGTATGCAGAAAATTATAAGACACTGATGAAAGAAGTTAAAGATGATACAAATAGATGGAGACATATAAAATGGTCCTGGATTGGAAGAATCATATTGTGAAAATGACTCTACCACCCAAAGCAATCTACAAATTCAATGCAATCCCTATCAAACTACCACTGGCATTTTTCACAGAACTAGAACAAAATAATTTCACAATTTGTAGGGAAACACAAAAGATCCCGAATCACCAAAGCAATCTTGATAACAAAAAATGGAGCTGGAGGAATCAGGCTCCCTGACTTCAGACTATGCTAGAAAGCTACAGTAATCAAGACAGTATGGTACTGACACAAAAACAGAAATATAGATCAATGGAACAGGATAGAAAGCCCAGAGATAAACCCACGCACATATGGTTACCTTATCTTTGATAAAGGAGGCAGGAATGTACAGTGGAGAAAGGACAGCCTCTTCAATAAGTGGTGCTGGGAAAACTGGACAGGTACATGTAAAAGTATGAGATTAGAACACTCCATAACACCATACACAAAAATAAGCTCAAAATGGATTAAAGACCTAAATGTAAGGCCAGAAACTATCAAACTCTTAGAGGAAAACATAGACGGAATACTCTATGACATAAATCACGGCAAGATCCTTTTTGACCCATCTCCTAGAGAAATGGAAATAAAAACAAAACTAAACAAATGGGACCTAATGAAACTGCAAAGCTTTTGCACAGCAAAGGAAACCATAAACAAGAGCAAAAGACAGCCCTCAGAATGGGAGAAAATATTTGCAAATGAAGCAACTGACAAAGGATTAATCTCCAAAATTTACAAGCAGCTCATGCAGCTCAGTAACAAAAAAACAAATAAACGAATCCGAAAATGGGCAGAAGAGCTAAATACACATTTCTCCAAAGAAGATATACAGACTGCCAACAAACACATGAAAGAATGCTCAACATCATTAATCATTAGAGAAATGCAAATCAAAACAATGAGATATCACCTCACACTGTTCAGAATGGCCATCATCAAAATATCTAGAAATAATAAATGCTGGAGGGGGTGTGCAGAAAAGGGAACACTCCTGCACTGGTGGTGGGAATGTGAATTGGTACAGCCACTATGAAAAACAGTATGGAGGTTCCTTAAAAAACTACAAATAGAACTACCATATGACCCAGCAATCTCACTACTGGGCATATACCCTGAGAAAAACATAATTCAAAAAGAGTCATGTACCAAAATGTTCATTGCAGCTCTATTTACAATAGCCATTAGATGGAAAGAACCTAAGTGTCCATCGACAGATGAATGGATAAAGAAGATGTGGCACATATATACAATGGAATATTACTCAGCCATAAAAAGAAACGAAATTGAGTTATTTGTAGTGAGGTGGATGGACGTAGAGTCTGTCATACAGCGTGAAGTAAGTCAGAAAGAGAAAGAAATACCGTATGCTAACAAATATATATGGAATCTATGAAAAAAAATATCATGAAGAACCTAGGGGCAAGACGGGAATAAAGACACAGACCTACTAGAGAATGGACTTGAGGATATGGGGAGGGGGAAGGGTAAGCTGTGACAAAGTGAGAGAGTGGCATGGACATATATACCAAACGTAAAATAGATAGCTATTGGGAAGCAGCCACATAGCACAGGGAGATCAGCTCGGTGCTTTATAACCCCCTAGAGGGGTGGGATAGGGAGGGAGACGCAAGAGGGAAGAGATATGGGAACATATGTATATGTATAACTGATTCACTTTGTTATAAAGCAGAAACTAACACACCATTGTAAAGCAATTATACTCCAATAAAGATGTAAAAAAAAAAAAAGGTAAATAAATCAAATAAATAATCATCTTCCTTCCAGCTCTTCAGTTCCAACTCTGTTCTGCTCCAGACTCTCTTCTCTTCCCACTGTGTTCCACGTTGTTATCTGCTCAATATAATTACTCTCTTTATAAGCCAGACTATTTAGGGAGGAAAGATGTTTACTGCTTTGTAACCTTCCTGCTGCCATAAGCCGTGTTCTGGCTTACAGTTCAGAGCTGCCAGTGCTGAGAAAAGGCTTTCCGTGCATAAGTCACAATGCCCTCTCACAATACAGTCTACCGTTTTCTTGCTTATGTTTTGCTAAAGTATGAATGCTGCATATTTTTCTACAGGAGAGGGAGTTTGAGTGTAAAATCAAAGGGCAGAAATCTCTCTCAGGCTTTGGTACCATCTCTGGTAAACCTCCAATACTCTGGGCAAGAGATTTCCTCTAGAGAATAAGGAGGTTGTCAATTTGCTCTTTGGGTAAAATATTTTGATAATCTCCTATAAAAGAAAGACACTATCAGATTGTAATACTTTATAATTTCTGAATTATGCCTGTTCTGAGCCTGTTCTGCCCTTATTAAGAGTAGAGGGCTATTAAACAGTTTGGTTTGGACAGATTTTTTTTCTTATTGCTTGTCAGTGGGAGCTGTTATTTTTTGTTTCCTTTACCGTGTTTTTCTTTTTCTTTAGTGTCTCCTTATCATCTGTTGTCCCCATGCCCTCTCTTAGGAATTTCTGCTGCAATTTCCCTTCAATTGCAAGTTTCTTTAGACTTATTTTAAAAGGGAAATATAATAGTTTTCCTTAAATGCATGAGATCCAAAGAGAAAAAGGATTTTTCTTCTTAAAGAAATTACCAGCTAGGTAAATAGTAATATCACCTGTATTGAGGTTGTAAAACCTTGTCTGTCTCAAGCATTTTAGAATCATACAGTCATAGAATGTATTTTTTCTTTGTACATTTCTTTAAAATGTTAACATATTTCACATATGTTCACCTCTCAGTGCTCATTAAATCTGTCTGAGGTAGGGTGAGCCAAGCATTTCAAGTACTATGTTCACAGAGTGATCAAGGAATTCATCCTGGCAGCGGTCCTGCTGAAATCAGATGAGAACTTTGATGATAAAAATGATACTGACTGTCCCTTGTCCTTGATGAGTGAAGAACCCAGTCATAGTGTACACTTAAGAGAGGGGAGAGAGAGAGGGTTAGGCAAGTTACCCAGCCTCTCTGTGCCTCAGTTTCCTCATCTTAAAATGAATTTAAAAAAAGGAATACATATTTCATAGAGTTATTGTGAAGGTCTCCATGCACATCTAAAGTACATGGAAAAGTACCTAGAACATAGCAAGAGTTCAGTGAATGCTGCTGCAACTACTAGTACTACTAATGAAATTATAATTTGTTTCATTGAGGCACCAGTGAGTCTGAGTCTAAACTCAGATCCCTAAAAAATATGACACTTACAAAACTGATAGGGACTTTTGTGATGGTCCAGTGGTTAAGACTCCCCACTCCCAATGCTGGGGGCCTGGGTTCGATCCCTGGTCAGGGAACTACATCCTGCATGCCTCAACTAAGAGTCTGCATGCAACTAAAAGATCCCTCATGTGGCAATGAAGATCCCATGTGCCACAACTAAGACCCGGCGCAGCCAAATAAATAAATAAATTTTTTTAAACTAATAGCATTTAAATTTTTCTTTAGTTTTTTAAAATCCCGGCCATTCTAGGATGTTATAAGAATCAGAACTAGAAATCATCAACCATTCCATGATTCTCAGTATCTTATATGCATACATAAATATATATACATGAAAATTTGATATATATGTATATACACATATATACATATATACACACACATATATGTATGTATAGTTGATTTTTACACAAATGGGCAAACCACACCTACAGTTCAGTATCTTATGTTTTTTATTAACAATATATCTTCAAGATTGGTCTATATAATTTGTCTCATTCATTGTAAAGGCTGAAAATTATTCCATTGTATAGATGAATCATAATTTAACTTCTCTCCTATTGATGGAAATGTAGGTTCTTTCCATTTTTTTGCTTTTTTGAAAACAAGGCTGGAATAAACATCCTTGGACATAGGTCATTTCAAATAAATGTGCAAGAATATCTCTTGACTTTCTTATTATTCAATTTGGTACAGTTCTTCCTCATTTTGCAGGAAATTGTAGCCTTCCTTATTGTTTAGAGTATTCCTACAGTTATTTTATTTTGTAATATGTATATACAGTATGTTAAATATATTATATATTATATTATATATGCCAAACATGTAGCAAAAATAAAGTACATAAACACATGGGTAATGTCTATAAAGATTTCCTATGAAAAGATTTCCAATTCTGATGTTGATTCTTTTAAGTTTCAACCCTGTAATCCAGGTGTTTAATCCCTTTAATGACTATAGCCTCCAGTCATGTTTTATCCTAGATCTGCAGGCTATCTTGGAGTTGGACTCATTGGGTATACCACTAGATCATCTCCTAGTAGTATTCCATTGTATGAATGTACCACGATTTATTTGTCCTTTTACTAGTTGATGGACATTTGGATTGTTTCCAGGTTTTGTTTTGTTTTGTTTTGTTTGGCTGCGTTGGGTCTTTGTTTCTGCGCGCAGGTTTTCTCTCTAGTTGCGGCCAGCAGTGGCTACTCTTCATTGTGGTGCAAGTGCTTCTATTTGCGGTGGCTTCTCTTGTTTCAGAGCACAGGCTCTAGGCACGTGGGCTTCAGTAGTTGTGGCTCACAAGCTCTAGAGTGCAGGCTCAGTAGTTGTGGTACACTGACCTAGTTGCTCCGTGGCATGTGGGATCTTCTCAGGCCAGGGATCAAATCCATATCCCCTGCATTGGCAGGCAGATTCTTAACCACTGCGCCACCAGTGAAGTCTCTTGTTTCCAGTTTTTGGTGATTTTGAATAATGTTGCTATGAACATTGATGTACAAAATTTGGGTTGGGTATCTTCATTTTTGGGGGGTAGATACCTAAATATGGAATTGCTCAGTTGTATGGTAAAGTGCCAAAGATTATTTTTAAAGTCAACTTTATTATTTGCATATAATTTAATGTATTATTATATATAACAGATATAATTTATACATACTACACATAAATTATTTTGTATTTCATTTTTGTAACTTCTCTGTTATTCTGGGCATTTTAAAGGTGTGGAACCCAGGCTTAGAGGAAATACTCTGAAAAAGGAAGTGACCTATGATTCTGCATGTCCTCATGTTCTTAGCAAAGCACATTTCTTCATGTACATTTAACTCACAGCTCATTACAGCACTTCTGCTTAAGTATCCTATTACACTTACGCACTGAAGTAGCTGTTACATCCATTTTTACACATTACCGAACCCATCACATGATTATGAACTCTAACATTGTTTCTCAGAGATTGTCTGAAAACAGGAATTATATAAACCTTATTGTTAATAATAGCTATTAGTTACTATTCACTGAGTGTTTACCAAGTGCCAGATACTTGGTTAGGTGCTTTGCATGAGTCAACTCATAATAATCTTTAACCAATTCTGTGAAATAAATAATGCTATCATCCCCATTTTACAGATGAGGAAACAGATTAGAGAGATTGTCCAAGTTTTGTTAGCTAGCAAGTAATTTTTAAAAATTAATTAATTAATTTGTTTTTATTTTGGCTGTGTTGGGTCTTTGCTGCTGTGCGGGGGCTTTCTCTAGTTTCAGCAAGCAGGGGCTACTCTGGCACGTGGCCTTCGATAGTTGTGGCTCATGGGCTCTAGAGCACAGGCTCAGTAGTTGTGGCACATGGGCTTAGTTGCTCCACGGCATGTGGGATCTTCCTGGGCCAAGGATCGAACCCGTGTCCCCTGCATTAGCAGGTGGATTCTTAACCGCTGCACCACCAGGGAAACCCCAGCTAGCAAGTAATTTTCATTAACTACACCAAGAGCAGTGAAAAAACTTTGAAGAACATGACTCTTGACCAGCATGTCAGAAGGATTCATATTTTCTACTTGTCACTATGAAATGAAATGGAAATTTGCCCATTAAGTTAATCACTATAAGTAGCTTAATTAGGTAATACAGGACTACAGTTTGGATGCTTAAAGTAATAAAATACCCAGGTATTAGACATATATTAATAGGAACACTCATGTCTCCATTAAATGTTCCTTGTTTCATTTTTTGATCAGAGTTTAGTGACATAATCTGAGCAAGGAAAATGGGAGAAATTCTTTGTGATCGAAAGCATAACTAGATATAATCACCTAATTCTTGTCCTCTTAACAATGAGCAAATACCTAAAGTCACATTAAGGCAGCTTGGGTTTTTGTTGATGAGGGTTAGATCAGTGTCTCTGGTAATGTACCTCTTTGCTCAGATATACCCTGAATGAAGCAATCTGTAAAGAGATCATAGACCAGCATGGGACTGCTCCAGGTTAGCTCACCTGTATCAGGGAGACTTTTCAAACACTATTTGCTGAGATTCTTTAATAAGATGATCCCAATTCTTGATTTTTTTAAAAAAAAGATATGAATGGGAAAATGACAAAGTAAATACATCAAAATCAGTTAACATTTGCTGGTGGTACTACAAGAAATGTTTCTTAATTTCATTGTGCTTTTCTATATTTTCAAACATTTTTATCTTAAACAAAGAAAAACAGCAAGAAATATTTTTTCAGAATACTGTCATTTTCTAGTTGCTGCATTCCTTAGGTAAAATTGGAGGGGGTGGGTAATGAGGGAGAAATCAACCCAAAGTCCCAATGGTCATCAGCCAATGGTATCATTTCATTTGGGTAATTGCTAGAATCTAGGATTGACATTGTTTTCACCACAAAGAAGAAAATACTTTTTAAGGTCAAGTAGTAGGGAGAAGGAATACTGAATTATACTTTAGTTTACCCAAATCCACTAGGCTTTCACAGTTGGTATCAAAAGTTTCAGTAATGTTCAGTCAGAATCAGGAACTTCCTCAGCCAGAGTGGATTAAAGAGAGGAAATGTCCACAGGTGCAATTTTTTTCCTTCTCAACCAAATCAAGTATCACCTGAGTATGTGTTAGAGCAGCACATTCTAGGCTCTTACCCTAGACCTACTAAATTAGAGTCTCTGTAGGTTGAGCCCAACAATATGGTATAACAAGCCTTTCAGGTGATTCTGATGTACACTTAACTTTGAGAACTACTGGTCCACCACATGGTAGCAGTTTAGAGCATGAACTTTGGAGTCGCACTACATAGATGTGAATCTCATTTCTATCATTTACTAGCCCATTAAAGAAGCTGAATTTAGGCAAGTTATTAAACCTCTCTGTACCTCAGTTTTCTCATCTGAAAAATGGGGCTAATAATATTCTTTTCATGTTTGCTGAGACTACAAAGCAGTTAATATTTATGAAGCCTTTGAAACAGTCTATGGCACATAATAAATACTCTGAAAGTATTTCCTATTGCTATTCTTCTAGGATTGTCAGAATATCCTACTTAATGTTACTGGAATCTACAAATCCCAGTAGGGGAGCAAACATTTATCTCACATCAAACAAGTATCATATTTATTTATGCATTCATTTATCAAACATTATTGAAAATTTACTAAGTTTAAGATATGATTTTATGTTCTGCACTTTTTTTTTCTTTTTTTGCGGTACGCGGGCCTCTCAGTGTTGTGGCCTCTCCCGTTGTGGAGCACAGGCTCCAGACGCGCAGGCTCAGCAGTTATGGCTCACGGGACCAGCGCTCCGCAGCATGTGGGATCTTCCCGGACCGGGGCACGAACCCGCGGCCCCTGCATCGGCAGGCGGACTCTCAACCACTGCGCCACCAGGGAAGCCCTATGTTCTGCACTTTTAAGGTACTAACTCATAATCTTAAAAGACACACTTAAGACGCATTATATTAGTCAGTAGACCAGATAATGATACTGGATCAGGATGGGAAGGATAGAAATGGTTAAAAAAAAATCCTACATTAAAGGAAAGAGTATTGGTTTAAACAAAATAGAAAATATACATAATATTCCCCATCAGTGAGGATTCCCAGCTTTGTCTTAACTTCCTTCCGAATTGTAATACTATTTTCTAGGCGACAATGGTAGACTAACTAATGTGTATTCTAGTTTAGTTTTGTTTACCATGCTTAGTTAAAAGGAAGTGTACAACCCAATAAAGATATATTTGTATCCTTTATTCAACTGATTTTGCCCTTTCCATTTTATTTCCACTTTACTTTGCCTGGTAATCTTGGTTAATGGGTGGAAACTTTGCCTTTATGAATCAAAAGCTATCTCAAGTATTGGGTTGTAGGTTCTTTGTTTATTTGTTTGCCATTTCTACCCTATCCCACTCTGATCCAGCTACCATCATCTAGTTTCCTGGCCAACATAATTAATTCTTTTTTTTAGCTTCTCAATTTATTATATACGTTTCTCTGTTGAACAAATTGATTTGATCTAATGTAATATTCTTTGTTAGAGCTCCAGAAACACAGTCCCAGAGTGTAGTATTTCACATAAGGTAGTCATACATCTATTTTCAAGTAAAATAGTTTAGACAGGCACTGGTATATATACAACACACACACACAGACACACACAAACCCACATACATGCACATCAGAAAATATCTGGAAAGATATACATAAAATGTCATGTGGTAGGAATATGGTATATTTTTCTTTTCTTTTCTTTTTAAGGATGTGTCTTTTCTTTCAGATTTATTTATTTATTTATGGCTGCATTGGGTCTTTGTTGCAGTGTGCGAGCTTTCTCTAGCTGTGGTGAGTGGGGGCTACTCTTCAACATAATTAATTCTTAAACATGGCTCCTAAGGTGATGAGTTAATACTTAGAAGTATGCAGCATAATGTCTTAAGTCTAGTGTATTTCCAATAAATATTTGATGACTAAAAGTACAAATGAATGATATATGTGCTTGATATGATATGATACTCTTCTATTGGGATTATGTACATTGTTTCTGTCCTTTTACTTTTAATGTATGTATATCATTATATTTGAACTGAGTTTCTTATAGGTGGCATAAATTTAGGTCATGTTTGTTTTTTAATCCATTCTGAAATTTCCTGTCTTTAAATTAGTATGTTCAGATCATTCACATTAATGTTATTGTTGATATGTTTGGATTTAGATTGATGGTACTCCAAATCCTGGTGTTCTTCCCCAATCTGCCTGTTGCTATTTACTTTCCAGAGTCTTCAAGTAGTTGTTCCATGCATTCTGTCCAGGTTTGGTAGTTACATTCAGTGAGAGAGAAGATATGAAATGTGCTTACTCCATCTTACCTATAAGTGGAACTCTGGGAATAATTATTTTTAGAGCTTCTCTGAATCTGAGGATCAGATCCCAAATCTCTGACTGTCATGTTAAAGTTCTTATCAGATCACAGAATCTTGAAGTTGCCATTAATCCAATATACTTAAATAAGTATTTTCCTTTAGCAATTAAAAGAAAAATCCTAAGCACTACCAGAATGTGCTGCTCATAAAGTGCTTTCCAGTTTGCTGCTGTAGCCTCAGAAATTCCCCACAGTTCAGAGATCATTGGGGTGAGCATCCACAATGATACAGACTTTTCTAAGACCAAACCAAAAAATCTCTAAGCTAGGAGATGGCTGATGTCACAAAATAATTATATCTATTATTTTTTCAACAAATATTATGGGTCAGATCCTGTTCTAAGTGTTGGGGATGTAATAGTGAACAAGAAAATGGCCTTTACCTCTAGTGGGAGGTGGCGGGGAGAGGAAGAAAGTCAATAAACACATTGACAAATAAATGCATCGAATGGTTTGTTAATGGTAGTTCTCTGAAGAATAAAAACAGGATAATGGTCTAGAGAGTAATGGGATTGGAGAGAGGGGCAGAGTGACTACTTTACCCGGGTGGTTGGGAAAGGCTGTCTAGGAAATGACATTTGAGATCATTTGGGATCTGAATGTTGATAAGGAGGGAACCTAGGAAGGTTTGGGGGACAGAAGTTTCCAAGAAGAGAGAAATGAATTGCCTAGGCTTGGTCTACCCTTTTCTACATTCTCTTCTTCATTTCTGACCACAGAATTTAAATATAGATAAGGAAAATTTGTGTTATTTTTTCCTGCAGCAGCTGGAGACCTTATTGAACCTCAAACTATGCATAGGTAATAAAAGCCACCCCGGAATTTGATTGATACAACCCATTCCCTCAATAATATTTTTTGAAAGCCCAAGTTCTGGCCCAATATTAAGGAATTAAGAATGGTAAATTTTAGCTAGGTATGATGTTTAGGATGAAGGAGATAGACCATTGGATTGTGGATAAAAAAATCCAGATTTGCAGTCTCATCCATTCATAAGAAACACCAAAACATATAATTTGCATTTTGAGTTATATTTTTAAACTATGAAAGTAAGCATGCAAAGACCACGTACAGACAATAGACGGCAGACTGTGTCTACAAACTAGTGGGTGGTTCTGTGCAACCTCACAAATATTTGGTACAGGAGATGGGCCCCAGCTTCTTGCATACAATGATTAGACCATTCAAAGGGTATATATCAAGGATATATACAAATTTTGGAAGAATTTGGAAGTTTCTATAGTCTGATACCACTGAAATTACTTCCTCACAGTAAATAGAGGCTCTGGGTCCTGAGAAATAATATTTTTCACTCTCTAGGTTGAAAGACAATAGGTAATATGCTCAAGCACTACAGTGGGAAAAGGCAGTAAAACCGTCAAAAATGGTACTTTCATAAATGGCATGATTTTGTGACATCAGTCATCTGCTAATCTAGAGATTTTGTTTGGTTTGGTCTTAGAAATGTCTGCATCACTGTGGGTGCTCACCCCAAGCATCTCTGAACTGTGGGGAAATTCTGAGGCTGCAGCAGCAAACTGGGAAGAGCTTTAAGAGCTGCCCATTCCAGAAGTGCTCGAGAATTATTTTTTTAATTGTTAAAGGAAAATATTTATTTAAATATGTTGATTTAATAGCAACTTTGAGATTTTGTGATCTGATAGGAACTTTTTAAACAAAATTTTATTGGAGTATAGCTGATTTACAATGTTGTGTTACTTTACTGTGTACAGCAAAGTGAATCAGTTCTACATATACATATATCCACTCTCTTTTAGATTCTTTTCCCACATAGGTCATTACAGAGTATTGAATAGAGTTCCCTGTGCTACCTATTTTATATATAGTAGTGTGTATATGTCAATCCCAATCTCCCAACTTATCCCTCCCTCCCCCCTTTCCCCCTTGGTAACCACAAGTTTGTTCTCTACTGTGACTCTATTTCTGTTTTGCAAATAAGTTTATTTTTACCATTCCTTTAGATTCCACATGTAAGTGATATCATATGATATTTGTCTTTCTCTGTCTGACTTACTTCACTCAGTATGACAATCTCTAGGTCCATCCATGTTGCTGCAAGTGGCATTATTTTGTTCTTTTTTATGACTGAGTAATATTCCATTGTATGTATGTATGTACCACATCTTCTTTATTCATTCATCTGTCGATGGACATTTAGGTTGCTTCTACGTCCTGGCTATTGTGAATAGTGCTGCAAGGAACATTGGGGTGCATGTATCTTTTCGAATTATGGTTTTCTTGGGTATATGCCCAGAAGTGGGATTGCTGGGTCATATGGTAGCTCTGCTTTTAGCTTTTTAAGGAACCTCCATACTGTTCTCCATAGTGGCTGTACCAATTTACATTCCCACCACCAGTGCAAGAGGGTTCCTTTTTCTCTATACCCTCTCCAGCAGTTATTGTTTGTAGATATTCTGATGATGGCCATTCTGAGTAGCGTAAGGTGATATCTCATTGTAGTTTTGATTTGCATTTCTCTAATAATTAGTGATGTTTAGCATTGATAGGAACTTTAGCATGACAGTCAGAAACTTGGAATCTGATCCTCAGATTCAGAGTAGCTCTAAAAATAATTATTCCCAGAATTCCACATATATGTAGGATGGAGTAAGCACATTTCATATCTTCTCTTTCACTGAATATAACTACTAAACCTGGACAGAATGCATGGAACAACTACTTGAAGACTCTGGAAAGTAAATAGCAACAGGCAGATTGGGGAAGAACACCAGGATTTGGAGTACCATCAATCTAAATCCAAACATATCGACAATAACATTAATGTGAATGATCTGAATATACTAGTTTAAAAACAGGAATTGTGAAAATGGATTTTAAAAAACCATGATCTAAATTTATGCCATCTATAAGAAACTCAGTTCAAATATAGTGATATGCATACATTAAAAGTAAATGGATGGAAACAATATACCATGCAGACACTAGTCAAAGGAGAGCTGAGTGGCTATATTGATATCAGAGCTAGGGGGCTTGAGAGAAAATAAAATTACTGAGGATAAATACTGTTAATTCACCAAGAAGTCATAACAATTCTAACTGTGTATACAACAACAGAGCTTCAAAATACAGTAAACAAAAACTGATGGAGCTGAAAGTAAGAGAAATCCATAATTAGAATTAGAGACATCAATACTCCTTTCTCAGTAGTATAGATAATAGATAAAAAATCAAGAATATAGAATAACTGAACAATACTATCAACCAACTGAACCTGACATTTGAAAAACACTTCACCTAACAATAGAAGAAATACATTCTTTTCAGTTCATATGGAACATCTACCAAGATAGACCATACCCAAAGTCATAAAGCAAACCTTAAAAAAATTGAAAGAATTCAAAATATACAAAGTGTGTATTTCAGAACATAACGGAATTAAACTAGAAATCAGTAAAAGAAATATAGCAGAAAAATATCCAAGCACTTGAAGTTAATCAACATACTTTTAATTAATCCATGTGTCAAAAAGGAAGTCTCAGGATAAATTATATAAAATATTTTGAATAAAATGAGAATGAATATAACATCAAAATTTGTGGAGTGCAACTAACATAGTGCTTAGAGGAAATTTTATAGCATTAAAATGCTATGTTAGAAAAGAAGAATGTAATCAAATCAATCGGTTGCTTTTACCTTAGAAAATAGAAAAAGAAGAGCAAACTAAACCAAAGGCAAGGTAGGATGGAAAAATAAGAATAGAAATCATTAAAATTGAAAAACAGAAAATTAATAAAGAAAATCAAACTTAAAGCTGGTTTTGAGGTCAATAAAATTGATTAACTTCTAGCAAGACTGACAAAGAAAAACAGACAGAAGATGCAAATTACCAATATTAGATTGAAAGAGGAGAGATCCCTATAGACTCTGTAGATGTTAAAAGGATAATATAAGGAAATACTATGAACAATTCCACGCTCAGAAATTCAATACCTTAGATGAAATGGACCATTTTCTTAAAAATCATAAACTACCCAAACTCAACCATGATGAAGTATGTAACTTGAATTGTTCTATAAATATTAAAGAAATTAAATTTGTAGTTTATAATCTTCCAAAAAGAAATTTCCTAGTCCAGATGCTTCCACAGGTGAATTCTAGGAATGTTTAAAGGAGAAATAGAGCACAGTTCTACACTTCTGTCAAATAGGAGAGGGAACACATTCAAGTCATTTTATGAGGCCAGAGTTACTCTGATACCAAAAGCAGGCAAAGGCACTATAAGAAAAGATAACTACAGATGAATATTTCTCATGAACATGGATGGAAAAATGTTCAACAAAAATTACCAAATTGAATTGAGGAATATATAAAAAGAATAATACAAGACACTAAGTGGAGTTTATCCCAGGATGAAAGGCTAACTCATTACTCAGAAATAAATCAATGTAATCTACCATATTAACTAATTAATTAATTACTAATTAATCTAAAGAAGAAAAACTTTATGAGAATATCAATTAATGCAGAAAATTATTTGAGAGAATCCAGCAACTATTCTGTATAAAAACTCCCAGCAAACTAGGAATAGAAGGGAATTTCCTCAACTTGCTAAAGAGTATCTATTTTTTTTTTAAATCTACAGCTAGTATCATACTTAATGGTAAAATGCTTTCTCCCTAAGCTCAAGAATAAGTCACAGTTGTCTTCTCACCACTCTTATTCAACATTGTATTGGAAATTTTAGCCGGTGCGATGAGGCAAGGAAAAGAAGAACACATACACGTTGAAAGGAAGAAACAATTATCCTGTTAGTTATCCTATTCTCACATAACATAATTTTCTATGTAGAAAATGTCAAGCAATCTACGGAACTCCCAGAACTAATAAATGTGTGGGACAAGGTCACGACCACTCAAAAACCAATCATATTTCTATATACTAACAATGTAAACTAGAAGGCAAAATATTTTTAAAATACAACTTACAGTAGCTCAAAAGATCTAATGCTTTGCTTTCAATCTAACAAAAGATATACAGGATCTGCCTGCTGAAAACTACAAAATGCAGATAAAACAAATGAAAGAAGGCTTAAGTAATGGAAAAATATACTGTATTCTTGAATTGCAAGACTCAACAAAGGAAAGATATAAATTCCTCCTAAATTGAACTATAGATTTAATGCAATGCCAATACAAACACAAGAAAGATTTTTTGGTAGATATTAGAAAAGCTGATTCTAACATTTATATGAAAAAGCAAAAAAAAAAAAAAAAAAAAAGGAAGTAAAGCAAGTTTTTAAAGGGAAGAATAAATTTGGAGCAATCCGTAGGAAAAAAACTGTACTCCAATGGAAAACCATGCATTGTCTATAACATATCTTTCCACTTTATCAGATTTTGATTCTAGGGGAACTATTTTACTCTGTAAGATAGAGAGGCATTCTCTTTCATCTGGTAGAGGTTCAAATGTCTTCTCTCACACCCTATGGAAAAACCAGTTTTGTTTCCATTTGCGACTCATTTCAATATTCCTTTACTCCAGTGTGCTCTTTTGACCTTCCCTTTGATTGATTTTAACATCCGTTTGGTTCCCTTACTAGCAAGTGAATTTCACATGTGTTCATTTTTATACCTGTATGAGAGTCATACTTTTACATTTTTTAATGTTTTAACATATACTACCTGATTTAAATACTCACTATAAAGCTACAGTAATTAAGACAGTGTGGTATTGTTGAAGGGATAGACACATATATCAATTATTCATCCATAGATTAAAAAAATATATATCTTGAACTAAACCTCACGCAGTACACAAAAATTAATTCAAAATAGATCATAGAACTAAATGTAAAATGTTAAACTATAAAATTTTTAGAAAAAAATAAGAGATCTTGGATTTAGTGATGAATTCTTACACATGGAATCAAAAGTATGATTCTTAATGAAATAAAAAATGATAAATTGAGCCTCATTACAATAAAAATCTTTTTCTTTGCAAATACACTGCTAGGAGAATGAAAATGTTTACAAATTACATATTGACAAAGAACTTCTATTCACATTATATAAAGAACTCTCAAAAGTCAACAATAAGAAAGCAAACACCTAATTAAAAATCCACCAAAGACGTGAATGGACACTTCACCAAAGAGATAAAATGGGTAGCAAATAGGCACGTGAGAAAACATTCAATATAATTAGCTATTAGGGAAATGAAAATAATCAATGAGATAGCACTACATTTCTGAGTAGTTTTTTAAGAATTGCCAAGGCCACCAAGTGCTGGTGAGGATGTGAAGCAATCAGAACTCCATGGTAGGGACTTCACTGCTGGTCCAGTGGTTCAGAATCCATGCACCCAATGCAGGGGGCCCAGGTTTGATCCCTGCTCAGGGAGCTAGATCCCGCATGCCGCAACTTATGATCCCATGAGCCGCAACCAAGACCCAGTGCAGCCAACTAAATAAATATTAAAAAAGAAATAAAAACCTCCATGGTAATGCAAAATGGTACTGACATTCTGTAAAACTGTTTGATTGTTTCTTATAAAATTAAACATAAACTTCACTCATGGTAACTGCTTTAACAATTTAAAATGTATATCCACAAAAAATCCTATACACAAATGTTTATCATAGCTCTATTCATAATTGTCCACAATTGGAAATGACACAATTTCCTTCAGTGGGTGAGTAAGCTAAGTGTGGTAATCTATATTAACGAATACTACTTAGTAGTAACACATAACAAACTCTTGATACACATAACAATGTGGATGAATCTCAGAAGCATGCTGAATGCAAGAAGTTGGTCACAGAAGGTTACATACTGTGTGGTTTCATTTATATGACTGTCTTGAAAAGACAAAGATGAAGACCAGATTAGATGTCAGGGTTTATAGTTAGGGGGAGGTAGTGACTATTAAAAGATAGCTCAGAAGGTTAAGAAATGCATTAGAAGGCATTAGGGCTAATTTGACCATGATCCATTTCCCCTTTAAATCAGGGCGGCTGGGAAGAGACTATCAAAAACTGTGAAAGAAAAGTCTTAGTGTGAAGGGAAATGGTTCTAAAACCTCACCCCCAACTCCTACCACAACTATATTTGCACCCTAGGGGGAAAGCACCTCTGACTTTATCCCATAGATAGTCCAAATGGTGCTAAGAGAAACCCAGAAGGTGGGAGTGACAAGGAACAGAGAACCGGGGGAAGGAGACGAAAAACTCATCAACCAAAGGAATGCAAATTCAGCTGACAGAGTCTTGGTGCTCCAGCTGGGTGTCAGGCCTGAGCCTCTGAGGTGGGAGAGCCGAATTCAGGACATTGGACCATAGACACCTCCTGGCCCCATGTACTATCAATCGGTGAGAGCTTTCCCAGAGATCTCCATGTCCACGCTAACACCCAGCTCCACTCAACGACCAGCAAGCTCCAGTGTTGGACAACCCATGCCAAACAACTAGCAATACAGGAACAAAACTCTACCAATTAGCAGAGAGGCTGCCTAAAATCATGATAAGGTCACAGACACCCCAAAACACACCAACGGACATGGTTCTGACCACTAGAAAGACAAAATCCAGCCTTATCCACCAGAACACAGGCACCAGTTCCCTCCACCAGGAAGCCTACACAACCCACTGAACCAACATTACCCACTGGGGGCAGACACCAAAAACAACGGGAACTACAAACCTGCAGCCTGTGAAAAGGAGACCCCAAACACAGTAAGTTAAGCAAAATGAGAAGACAGAGAAATATGAAGCAGATAAAGGAGCAAAGTAAAAACCCACCAGATCAAATAAATGAAGAGGAAATAGGCAGTCTACCTGAAAAAGAATTCAGAGTAATGATAGTATAGATGATCTAAATCTTGGAGATAGAATGGAGAAAATACAAGAAACGTTTAACAACAACCTAGAAGAACTAAAGAGCAAACAGACAATGGTGAACAACACAATACATGAAATTAAAAATTCACTAGAAGGAATCAATAGCAGAATAACTGAGGCAGAAGAACGGAAGAGTGACCTGGAAGATAAAATAGTGGAAATTACCACAGAGCAGAATCAAGAAAAAAGAATGAAAAGAATAGAGGACACTCACAGAGACCTCTGGGACAATATTAAATGCACCAACATTTGAATTATAGGGGTCACAGAAGACAAAGAGAAAAAGGAAGGGACTGAGAAAATATTTGAAGAGATTATAGTTGAAAACTTCCCTAATGTGGGAAAGGAAATAGTCAGTCAAGTCCAGGGAGTGCAGAGAGTCCCATACAGGATAAATCCAAGGAGAAACACGCCAAGACATATATTAATCAAACTATCAAAAATTAAATACAGAGAAAAAATATTAAAAGCAGCAAGGGAAAAACAACAAATAACATATAATGGAATCCCCATAAGGTTAACAGCTGAAATTTCAGTAGAAACTCTGCAAGCCAGAAGGGAGTGGCAGGACATATTGAAAGTGATGAAAGGGAAAAACCTACGACCAGATTACTCTACCCAGCAAGGATCTGATTCAGGATTGACAGAGAAGTTAAAACCTTTACAGACAAGCAAAAGCTAACAGAATTCAGCGCCACCAAACCAGCTTTACAATAAATAGTAAAGGAACGTCTCTAGGCAGGAAACACAAGAGAAGGAAAAGGCCTACAATAACAAAGCCAAAACAATTAAGAAAATCGTAACAGAAACATACACATCAATAATTACCTTAAATGTAAATGGATTAAATGCTCCAACCAAAAGACATAGACTGGCGGAATGGATACAAAAACAAGACCCATATATATGCTGTCTACAAGAGACCCACTTCAGACTTAGGGATACATACAAACTGCAAGTGAGGGGATGGAAAAAGATGCATTTCCATGCAAATGGAAATCAAAAGAAAGCTGGGGTAGCAATTCTCAAGACTATTACAAGAGACAAAGAAGGACACTACATAATGATCAAGGGATCAATCCAAGAAGAAGATATAACAATTGTAAATATTTATGAACCCAACATAAGAGCAGCTCCATACATAAGGCAGATGCTAACAGCCATAAAAGGGGAAATTGATAGTAACTCAATAATAGTAGGGGACTTTAATACCCCACTTTCACCAAGGGACAGATCATCCAAAATGAAAAAAGAGGGAAACAGAAGCTTTAAATGATACAATAAACAAGATGGACTTCACTGATATTTATAGGACATTCCATCCAAAAACAACAGAATAGACTTTCTTCTCAAGTGCTCATGGAACATCCTCCAGGATAGATCATATCTTGAGTCACAAATCAAGCCATAGTAAATTTAAGAAAATTGAAATTTTATCAAATATTTTTTCTGACCACAATGCTATGAAACTAGATACCAATTACAGGGAAATAACTGTAAAGAATACAGACACATGGAGGCTAAACAATACACTACTTGATAACCAAGAGATCACTGAAGAAATCAAAGAGGAAATCCACAAATACCTAAAAACAAATAACAATGGAGACACGACGACCTAAAACCTATGGGATGCAGCAAAAGCAGTTCTAAGAGGGAAGTTTATAGCAATAAAATCCTACTTCAAGAAACATGAAACATCTCAAATAAACAACCAAACCTTACACCGAAAGCAATTAGAGAAAGCAGAAAAAAGCCCCAAAGTTAGCAGAAAGAAAGAAATCATAAAGATCAGAGCAGAAATAAATGAAAACGGAAAGAAGGACGCAATAGTAAACATGAATAAAACCAAAAGCTCGTTCTATGAGAAGATAAACAGACTCATCAAGAAAAAAAGGGAGAAGACTCAAATCTATAGAACTAGAAATTAAAAAGGAGAAATAACAACTGACACTGCAGAAGTACAAAGGATCATGAGAGATTACTACAAGAAACTATATGCCAATAAAATGTACAACCTGGAGGAAATGGACAAATTCTTACAAAAGCACAACCTTCAAGACTGAACCAGGAAGAAATAGAAAATATGAAAAGACCAACCACAAGCACTGAAATTGAAACTGTGATTAAAAATCTTCCAACCAACAAAAGCCCAGGAACAGATGTCTTCACAGGCGAATTCTATCAAACATTTAGAGAAGAGCTAACACCTATCCTCCTCAAACTCTTCCAAAATATAGTAGAGGGAGGAACACTCACATACTCATTCTAAAAGGCCGCCATCACCCTGATACCAAAACCAGACAAAGATGTCACAAAAAAAGAAAACTACAGGCCAATATCACTGATGAACATAGATGCAAAAATCCTCAACAAAATAATAGCAAAGAGAATCCAACAGCACATTTAAAAGGATCATACACCGTGATCAAGTGGGGTTTATCCCAGGAATGCAAGGATTCTTCAATATATACAAATCAATCAGTGTGATACACCATATTAACAAATTGAAGGATAAAAACCATATGATCATCTCAATAGATGCAGAGAAAGCTTTTGACAAAATTCAACACCCGTTTCTGATAAAAAACCCTCCAGAAAGTAGGCATAGAGGGAACTTACCTCCACATAATAAAGGCCATATATGACAAACCCACAGTCATCATTGTTCTCAATGGTGAAAAACTGAAAACATTTCCACTAAGATCAGGAAAAAGACAAGGTTGCCCACTCTCACCACTCTTATTCAACATAGTTTTGGAAGTTTTAGCCAGAGCAATCAGAGAAGAAAAGGAAATAGAAGGAATCCAAATCGGGAAAGAAGTAAAACTGTCACGTTTGCAGATGACATGATACTATACATAGAGAATCCTAAAGATGCTACCAGAAAACTACTAGAGCTAATCGATGAATTGGTAATGTAGAAGGATACAAAATTAATGCACAGAAATCTCTTGCATTCCTACACACTAATGATGAAAAATCTGAAATAGAAATTAAGGAAACACTCCCATTTACCATTGCAACAAAAAGAATAAAATACCTAGGAATAAACCTATCCAAGAAGACAGAAGACCTGTATGCAGAAAACTATAAGACACTGATGAGAGAAATTAAAGATGATACAAACAGATAGAGAGATATACCATGTTCTTGTTTTGGAAGAATCAACATTGTGAAAATGACTCTACTACCCAAAGCAATCTACAGATTCAATGCAGTCCCTATCAAACTACCACTGGCATTTTTCACAGAACTAGAACAAAAAATTTCACAATTTGTATGGAAACGCAAAAGACCCCGAATAGCCAAAGCAATCTTGAGAAAGAAAACCGGAGCTGGAGCAATCAAGCTCCCTGACCTCAGACTATACTGCAAGGCTACAGTAATCAAGACATTATAGTACCGATACAAAAACAGAAATATAGATTAATGAAACACAATAGGAAGTCAGAGATAAACCCACACACCTATGGTCACCTAATCTATCACAAAGGAGGCCAGAATGTACAATGGGCCAAAGACAGTCTCTTCAGTAAATGGTGCAGGAAAACTGGACAGCTACATGTAAAAGAATGAAATTAGAACTTTCTCTAACACCATACACAAAAGTAAACTCAAAATGGATTAAAGACCTAAATGTAAGAATAGATACTATAAAACTTAGAGGAAAACATAGGCAGAACACTCTCTGACATCAATCAGAGCAAGATCTTTTTTGATCCACCTCCTAGAGTAATGAAAATGAAAACAAAAATAAACAAATGGGGCCTATTGAAACTGAAAAGCTTTTGCACAGCAAAAGAAACCATAAACTAGATGAAAAGACAACCCTCAGAATGGGAGAAAATATTTGCAAGTGAAGCAACTGACAAAGGATTAATCTCCAAAATATACAAGCAGCTCAATATCAAAAAACAAACAACCCAATCCAAAAATGGGCAGAAGACCTAAATAGAAACTTCTCCAAAGAAGATATACAGATTGCCAACAAACACATGAAAGGATGCTCAACATCACTAATCATTAGAGAAATGCAATTCAAAACTACAATGAGGTATCACCTCCCACCGGTCAGAATGACCATCATCAAAAAATCTATGAACAATAAATGCTGGAGAGGGTGTGGAGAAAAGGGAACCCTCTTGCACTGTTGGTGGGAATGTAAACTGATACAGCCACTATGGAAAACAGTATGGAGGTTCCTTTAAAAAATAGAAATAGAACTACCATATGACCCAGCAATCCCACTACTGGGCATATACCCTGAGAAAACCATAATTCAAAAAGAGTCATGTACCACAGTGTTCATTGCAGCACTATTTACAATAGCCAGGACATGGAAGCAACTTAAGTGTCCATCGACAGATGAATGGATAAAGAAGATGTGGCACATATGTACAATGGTATATTACTCAGCCATAAAAAGAAATGAAATTGAGTTATTTGTAGTGAGGTGGATGGACCTAGAGTCTGTCATACAGAGTGAAGTAAGTCAGAAAGAGTACCGTATGCTAACGCAAATATATAGAATCTAAAAAAAAAAAAAAAAAAAAAGGTTCTGAAGAACCTATGGGCAGGACAGGAATAAAGACGCAGACGTAGAGAATAGACTTGAGGACACAGGGAGGGGGAAGGGTAAGCTGGGACGAAGTGAGAGATTGATATTTACATATATACACTACCAAATGTAAAATAGATAGTAGGAAGCAGCCGCATAGCACAGGGAGATCAGCTCCATGCTTTGTGTCCACCTATAGTGGTGGGATAGGGAGAGTTGGAAGGAGATGCAAGAGGGAGGGGGTATGGGGATATATGTATACGTATAGCTGATTCACTTTGTTATACATCAGAAGCTATCACAACATTGTCAAGCAATTGTACTCCAATAAAGATGTTTAAAAAAAAAGATAGCCCAAGTGATTTTTCTGGGGGTCTGGAATAATTTTGTGTCCTGATTATGGTGGTGGATACATGGATTTATACATGTGTTAAAACCTATATGACTGTATACCAAAAGGAAAAGGGCAATAACATTTTTCAAAAATAACATAAATAATATTATGTTATTATAATATATAATTATATATTATAATATTATTATAATATTATTCTCCATAATAATGTCCCTTCCCTTTGAAAAGTCCTTAAATAAAAGAAGGAAGTTGGCCCAATCGAAAAATGTGCAGAAGACCTAAATAGACGTCTCTCCAAATAAGATATACAGGTGGCCACTAGGCACATGAAAAGATGCTAAACATTGCTAATTATTAGAGAAATGGAACTCGAAACTACAATGAGGTCTTGCTTGAATTCAGCTCCAATGAGTACTTTCACATCAATTTAATTACCTTTTATTGGGTCATATTTTGTATTTGGGCATCTGATCCAGCTTAAAAATTAAAGTCTAAAATCTCAGTTACTGACTAGATTGATCCTTCTAGCTCTTTCCTGCCCAAACTCCATTTAGCCTCATAAAAACCTCTGGTACACTTGATCTCTCCATTTCCCTTTTGAGTTGGCTCTGCACTCTTCCCACTTCTCTTCTTTGCTTGTCCAGCTTAAAGTTCATGATTAATCATTTGACTTTTTTAAACACCAGCCCCTCTTTTTTCTTCTTTCATATTTAAAATGTTTCTTGGGTGGGCTTCTTCTTCCCTTGACCAGTGACCTTCAGTTCTGTCCAGTCCCCCTCCCTTTTCCTTTTTACATTCTTCATTTTTACTTCCTTATGCCCCATTAATTCATCCCTCACTGATTCTTTTTATCCTGCCAAGTCAATATATTGCTTTCAGGAGGGTCGTTAAGGTTGGTTCAACTCCAAAATTTAATGCACACAAAATTTCTTAATTTCCTGAATAGTTCTGCTGCATTTCAAACTGTAGATCATTCAAAAGGTTTCCATTCAGAAGAGATTTGTATTTTCTTTTCTGTGCATTGTGCTTTGCTAGTTTTTCTATTGGATTCTTGGCCACCTTCTTCTAATTTCTAAGAGCTACTTAACTGTAAATGGAAGGTAAAAAGCCCACTATCATAAATGTTGCCATTTTCCCTTCAGATTTGTCATTTGTTAACTTCGTTTATGCCATCTTTTTCTGTGCTCTAATTTTTAATACATATGTAGTTTTATTTATTAATCTCATAAATTATCATTTCTAATTTTAAAAAGCTTGAAATTCAGCTTTTCCTATTCCAAAATTGTACATACATATGTACACATACATACATTTATCTGTATAATCTTACATGATTTCTTGGTATACTCTAAATGATTTCATTTAGAAATATAAAATATTATTTATCTGAAAATTATTTTCGGTTGAAGTTCTGGTATATTCTTTCTAAATAGCTAGACAGACAGGGAGGCATAACTCTCCCAGACTTCAGACAATACTACAAAGCTACAGTAATCAAAACAGCATGGTATTGGCGCAAAAACAGACATAAGGGTCAATGGAACAGAGTAGAGAGCCCAGAAATAAACCCACACACCTACAGTCAATTAATCAACAAAGGATGCAAGAATATACAATGGAGAAAAAGTCTCTTCAGCAAGTGATATTGGGAAAGCTGGACAACTGCATATAAATCAATGAGGTTAGAATACTCCCTCATGACATACACAAAAATAATTTCAAAATGGCTTAAAGAGCTAAATATAAGACAGGACACCATAAAACTCCTAGGTGAAACATTCTCTGACATAAATTGTAGCAATGTTTTCTTAGGTCAGTCTCCCAAGGCAAAAGAAATAAAAGGAAAAATAAACTAATGGAACCTAATCAAATTTATAAGCTTTTGCACAGCAAAGGAAAACATAAACAAAATGAAATGGCAACCTGCAAACTGGGAGAAAATATTTAGAAACTATGGGATCGACAAGGGATTAATTTCTAAAATATAGAAACAGCTCATACAACTCAATAACAATAAAAACAAAAAACCTAATCAAAAAATGGGCAGAAAACCTAAATAGACATCTCTCCAAAGGAGACATGCAGATGGACAACAGGCATGTGAAAAGATGCTCCACATCACTAATTGTTAGAGAAATGCAAATCAATACAATGAGGTATACCATCACACCAGTCAAAATGGCCATCATTAAAAAGTCCACAAACAATAAATGCTGGAGAGTGTGTGTAGAAGAGGGAACACTTCTACACTGTTGGTGGAAATATAAGTTGGTGCAGAGACCATGGAGAACAGTATGGAGGTTCCTTAAAAAACTAAAAATAGAATTACCGTATGATCCAGCAACCACACTCCTGGACATACATCTGGAGAAGACTCTAATTCAAAATAATAATGCACCCCAATGTTCATAGCAGGACTGTTTATAATAGCCAAGGCACGGAAGCAACCTAAATGTCCATGGAAAGATGAATGGATAAAGAAGATGTGAGATACACACACACACACACACACACACACACACACACACACACACACTGGAATACTACTAAGCCATAAAAAAGAATGAAATAATGTCATTTGCAGCAACATGGATGGACCTAGAGATTATCACACTAAATGAAGTAAGTCTGACAGAGAAAAGCAAATATCATATGATATCACTTACATGTGGAATCTAAAACAGGAGAAGAATATATATATATATATATATATATATATATATATATATAAACCTACCACTTTGGTGTGCACTGGAAATTAACAAAACATTGTAAATCAACTCTACTTCAGTAAAAGGAAATGTTTGGGCTTCCCTGGTGGTGCATGTGTCTTTTTGAAATATGGTTTTCTCTGGGTATATGCCCAGTACTGGGATTGCTGGGTCATATGGTAATTCTATTTTTAGTTTTTTAAGGAACCTCCATACTGTTCTCCATAGTGGCTGTAGTAATTTACATTCTTCCTTTTCTTCAGACCCTCTTCAGCATTTATAGTTTATAGATTTTTTTATGATGGCCATTCTGACTGGTGTGAGGTGATATCTCATTGTAATTTTGATTTGCATTTTGCTAATAATTAGTGATGTTGATCATCTTTTCATGTGCTTTTTGGCCATCTGAATGTCTTCTTTGGAGAAATGTCTATTTTATATCTTCTTTCCATTTTATGATTGGGGTTTTTTTTTATATTGAACTGTGTGAGCTGTTTGTATATTTTGCTTTGGGTTTTTTAAAATTAATTTTTATTGGAATATAGTTGCTTTACAATGTGGGGTTAGTTTCTGCCATACAACAAAGTGAATCAGCTATATGTATTTTGCCTCTTTTGGATTTCCTTCCCATTTAGGTCACCATAGAGCATTAGGTAGAGGTCCCTGTGCTGTACAGTAGGTTCTCATTAGTTATCTCAAACTCTTCCAAAAATTTGCAGAGGGAGGAACACTCCCAAGCTCATTCTACGAGGCCACCGTCACCCTGATACCAAAACCAGACAAAGGTATCAGGAAAAAAGAAAATTAAAGGCAATATCACTGAAGAACATAGAGGCAAAAATGCTTAACAAAATGTTTGTATATTTTGGAGATTAATCCCTTGTGGGTCACTTCATTTGCAAATATTTTCTCCTAATCTGTGGGTTGTCTTTTTGTTTTGTTTATGGTTTCCTTTGCTGTGCAAAAACTTTTAAGTTTCATCAGGTCTCATTTGTTTTTTTGTTTGTTTTCATTTTCATTACTCTAGGAGGTGGATCAAAAAAGATCTTGCTGTGATTGATGTCAGAGAGTGTTCTGCCTATGTTTTCCTCTAAGAGTTTTATAGTATGCAGTCTTACATTTAGGTCTCTAATCCATTTTAAGTTTACTTTTGTGTATGGTGTTAGAGAATGTTCTAATTTCATTCTTCTACATGAAGCTGTCCAGTTTTCCCAGCACCACTTATTGAAGAAACTGTCTTTGCTCCATTGTATATTCTGACCTCCTTTGTGATAGATTAGGTGACCATAGGTGTGTGGGTTTATCTATGGACTTTCTATCCTGTTCCATTGATTTATATTTCTGTTTTTGTGCCAGTACCATACAGTTTTGATTAGTGTAGGCTTTGTAGTGTAGTCTGAGGTCAGGGAGCCTGATTCCTCCAGCTCCGGTTTCCTTTCTCAAGACTGCTTTGGCTATTTGGGGTCTTTTGGGTTTCCATACAAATTGTAAAATTTTTGTTTTTATTCTGTGAAAAATGCTATTGGTAATTTGGTACGGATTACATTGAATGTGTAGATTACTTGTGTAGTATAGTCATTTTTACAATGTTGATTCTTCCAATCCAAGGACATGGTATATCTCTCCATCTGTTTGTGTCATCTTTGATTTCTTTCATCAGTATCTTACAGTTTTCTGAGTACAGGTTTTTTACCTCCTTAGGTAGGTTTATTCCTAGGTGTTTTATTCTTTTTGATGTGATGATAAGTGGGATTGTTTCCTTAACTCCTCTTTGTGATCTTTCATTGTTAGTGTATAGGAATGCAAGAGATTTCTGTGCATTAATTTTGTATCCTCAACTTTACCAAATTCATTGATGAGCTCTAATAATTTTCTGGTAGCATCTTTAGGATTTTCTATGTATAGTATCATGTCATCTGCAAACAGTGACAGTTTTAGTCTTTTCCAATTTGGATTCCTTTTATTTCTTTTTCTTCTCTGATTGCCGTGGCTAGGACTTCCAAAACTATGTTGAATAAAAGTGGCGAGAGTGGACATCCTTGTCTTGTTCCAGATCTTAGAGGAAATGCTTTCAGTTTTTTCACCATTGACAATGATGTTTGCTGTGTGTTTGTCATATATGCCCTTTATCAGGTTCAGGTATGTTACTTCTATGCCCACTTTCTGGAGAGGTTTTATCACAAATGGGTGTTGAATTTTGTCACAAGCTTTTTCTGTATCTATTGTGATGATCATATGGTTTTTATTCTTCAATTTGTTGATGTGGTGTATCACACTGATTTGTTTGCAGATATTGAAAAATCTTCACATCCCTGTGATAAATCCCACTTGATCATGGTGTATGATCCTTTTAATGTATTGTTGGATTCAAATTGCTAGGATTTTGTTGAGGATTTTTGCATCTATGTTCATCAGTGATATTGGCCTGTAGTTTCCTTTTTTTGTGATATCTTTGTCTGGTTTTGGTATCAGGGTGATGGCGGCCTTATAGAACGAGCTTGTGAGTGTTCCTTCCTCTGCAACATTTTGGAAGAGTTTCAGAAGGATAGGCATTAACTCTTCTCTAAATGTTTGATACAACTTGCCTGTGAAGCCATCTGGTCCTGGACTTTTGTTTGTTGGAAGATTTTTAAATCACAGTTTCAGTTTCATTACTTGTGATTGTTCATATTTTCTATGTCTTCCTGGTTCAGTCTTGGAAGGTTGTAGCTTTCTAAGAATTTTTCCTTATGTTCTAGGTTGTCCATTTTATTGACATATAATTGCTTGTAGTAGTCTCTTGTGATCCTTTGTATTTCTGTGGTGTCCATTGTAACTTCTCCTTTTTTTTTAATTTCTAAATTTATTGACTCGAGTCTGCTCCCTTTTTTTCTTGATGAGTCTGGCTAAAGGTTTATCAATTTTGTTTACCTTCTCAAACAACAAGTTTTTAGTTTCATTGATCTTTGCTATTGTTTTTTTCATCTCTATTTCATCTATTGCTGCTCTTTATGATTTCTTTCCTTCTACTAACTTTAGGTTCTGTTTGTTCTTCTTTCTCTAGTTGCTTTAGGGGTAAGGTCAGGTTTTATTATTTGAGAGTTTTCTTGTTTCTTGAGGTAACATTGTATAGCTATAAACTTCCCTCTTAGAACTACTTTTGCTACATCCCATAGGTTTTGGATCATTGTGTTTTCTTTCTTTTTTTTAAATTTAATTTTATTTATTTATTTATACAACAGGTTCTTGTTAGTCATCAAGTTTATACACATCAGTGTATACATGTCAAACCCAATTGCCCAATTCATCACACCACCACCACCACCCCCTGCAGCTTTCCCCCTTTGGTGTCCATACATATGTTCTGTACATCTTTGTCTCAATTTCTACCCTGAACACCAGTTCATCTGTACCATTTTTCTAGGTTCCACATGTATGTGTTAATATACGTTATTTGTTTTTCTCTTTCTGACTTACTTCACTCTGTATGACAGTCTCTAGATTCATCCACGTCTCAACAAATGACCCAATTTCGTTACTTTTCATGGCTGAGTAATATTCCATGGTATATATGTACCAGATCTTCTTTATCCATTGGTCTGTTGATGAGTTTTAACGTTGTTTCCATGACATGGCTATTGTAAATACTGGTGCAGTGAACATTGGGGTGCATGTGTCGTTTTGAATTATGGTTTTCTCTGCCCAGTAGTGGGATTGCTGGATCATATGGTAAGTCTACTTTTAGTTTTTTAAGGAACCTCCATACTGTTCTCCATAGTGGCTGCATTAATTTACATTCCCACCAACAGGACCAGAGGGTTCCCTTTTCTCCACACCCTCTCCAGCATTTTTTGTTTGTAGATTTTCTGATGATGCCCATTCTAACTGGTGTGAGGTGATACCTCATGGTAGTTTTGATTTGCATTTCTCTAATAATTATTGATGTTGAGCAGCTTTTCATGTGCTTCTTGACCATCTGTGTGTCTTCTTTGAAGAAATGTCTATTTAAGTCTTCTGCCCATTTTTGATAGGGTTGTTTGTTTTTTTAATATTGAGCTGCATGGGCTGTTTATATATTTTGGAGATTAATCCTTTGTCCATTGATTTGTTTGCAAATATTTTCTCCCATTCTGAGGGTTGTCTTTTCATATTTTTTATGGTTTCCCTTGCTGTACAAAATCTTTGAAGTTTCATTAGTCCCATTTGTTTATTTTTGTTTTTATTTCCATTACTCTAGGAGGTGGATCAAAAAAGATCTTGCTGTGATTTATGTCAAAGAGTCTTCTTCCTATGTTTTCCTCTAAGAGTTTTATAGTGTCCAGTCTTACATTGAGGTCTCTAATCCATTTTTAGTTTATTTTTGTGTATGGTGTTAGGGAGTGTTCTAATTTCATTCTTTTACATGTAGCTGTCCAGTTTTCCCAGCACTTATTGAAGAGACTGTTTTTCTCCATTGTATATCCTTGCCTCCTTGGTCATATATTTGTTGACCATAGGTGCATGGGTTTATCTCTGGGCTTTCTATCTTGTTCCATTGATCTGTTTCTGTTTTTGTGCCAGTACCATATTGTCTTGATTACTATAGCTTTGTAGTATAGTCTGAAGTCTGAAGTCTGATTCCTCCACCTCTGTTTTTTCTCCTGAAGTCTGCTTTGGCTATTCAGGGTCTTTTGTGTCTCCATACAAATTTTAAGATTTTTTTGTTCTAGTTCTGTAAAAAAAATTTCCATTGGTAATTTGACAGGGATTGCACTGAATCTGTAGATTGCTTTGGGTAGTATAGTCATTTTCATAATGTTGATTCTTCCAATCCAAGAACATGGTATATCCCTCCATCTGTTGGTATCATTTAATTTCTTTCATCAGTGTTGGGTGCATATATATTTATTATTGTTATATCTTCTTTTTTTTTTTTTTTTTGGTACGTGGGCCTCTCACTGTTGTGGCCTCTCCCGTTGTGGAGAACAGGCTCTGGACGTGCAGGCTCAGTGGCCATGGCTCATGGGACCAGCCGCTTAGCGGCATGTGGGATCTTCCTGGACTGGGGCACAAACCCGTGTCCCCTGCATTGGCAGGTGGACTCTCATCCACTGCACCACCAGGGAAGCCCATATCTTCTTCTTGCATTGATCCCTTGATCATTATGTAATATCCTTCCTTGTCACTTGTAACAGTATTTATTTTAACATCTATTTTGTCTGATATGAGTATTGCTACTCCAGTTTTCTTTTTTTCTTTCTTTTCTTTCTTTTCTATTCCCTCACTTTCAGTCTGTATGTGTCCCTACGTCTAAAGTGGGTCTCTTGTAGACAGCATGTATATGGGTCTTGTTTTTGTATCCATTCTGCCCGTCTGTGTGTTTTGGTTGGAGCATTTAATCCATCCATATTGAAGGAAATTATCATTATGTATGTTCCTATTACCATTTTCTTAATTTCTTTGGGTTTGTTTTTGTAGGTCTTTCTTCTTCTCTTCCTCTTTTGTTCTCTTCTCTTGTGGTTTGATGAACATCTTTTTTTTTTTTTTTCGATGAACATCTTTAGTTTTGCTTCTGGTTTGCTTTTTCTTTTGTATGTGTATATCTATTGTAGGTTTTTGGTTTGCTGCTCCCATGAGGTTTTGATATAGCAGTCTATATATGTACAAGTTTGTTTTAAGTTGCTGGTCTCTTTCCCACATAGTGAAGTTCCTTTAGCATTTGTTGTAAAGCTGATTTGGTGTTGCTGGATTCTTTTAGCTTTTGCTTGTCTAAAACTTTTGATTTCTCTGTCAAATCTGTATAGAGCCTTACTGGGTAGAGTATTCTTGGTTGTAGATTTTTCCCTTTCATCACTGGAAATATATCAATCACTCCCTTTTGGCATGCAGACTTTCTGCTGAAAAATCATCTGATAACCTTATGGGGATTCTGTTGTATGTTATTTGTTGCTTTTCCCTTGTGGTTTTTAATATTTTTTCTTTGTCTTTAATTTTTGTCAGTTTGATTAATATGTGTTTTCATGTGTTCCTCCTTGGATTCAGCCTGTATGGGACTCTACATTTCCTGGACTTGAGTGAGTGTTTCCTTTCTCATGTTAGGGAAGTTTTGGGCTATAATGTCTTCAAATATTTTCTCAGGCCCTTTCTTTATCTCTTCTCCTTCTGGGACCCCTATAGTACAAATGTTGGTGTGTTTAATGTTGTCCCAGAGTTCTCTGAGGCTGTCTTCATTTCTTTTCATTCTTTTTTGTTTATTCTGTTCTGAGGCAGTGATTTCACCATTCTGTCTTCCAGGTCACGTATCCATTCTTCTGCCTCAGATATTCTGCTATTGATTCCTTCTAGTGTATTTTTCATTTCAGCTATTGTATTCTTCATCTCTGTTTGTTTTTCTTTAAATCTTCTAGCTCCTTGTTAAACATTTCTTGTATGTTCTCAATCTGGGCTCCTATCTTTTTCTGAGATTTTGGATCTTTTTTTTTTTTTTTGGTGGTACGCGGGCCTCTCACTGTTGTGGCCTCTCCCGTTGCAGAGCACAGGCTCCAGACATGCAGGCTCAGCGGCCACGGCTCACGGGCCCAGCTGCTCTGCAGCACGTGGGATCTTCCTGGACCAGGGCATGAACCCGTGTCCCCTGCATCGGCAGGTGGACTCTCAACCACTGCACCACCAGGGAAGCCCTTTGTATCATTTTTACTATCATTACTGTGAATTGTTTTTCAGGTACATTGTCTGTCTCCTCTTCATTTAGTGTTCTTATGGGTTTTTATCTTGTTCTTGTGGGGTTTTATCTTGTTCCTTCATATTTCTCTGTTATCTCATGTGTCTAACTTTCTGTGTTTCTGATATTCTTTCCACAGGCTGCAGGATCATAGTTCCTCTTGCTTTGGATGTCTGCTCCTGGTAGTTGAGGTTGGTCCAGGAATTTATGCAGGCTTCCTGGTGGGAGGGACTTGTGCCTGCCCTCTGGTGTGTGGACCTGGGCCTTGTCCCTCTGATGGGAAGGGCCCTGTCAAAGAGTGTGTTTTGAGGTGGCTGTGAGCTCAGTATGACTTTAGGCAGACTGTCTCCTGATTGGTGTGGCTGTGTTCCTGTCTTGTTGTTTGGCCTGAGGCTTTCCACCACTGAGGCCTACAGGTTGTTGGGTGGAGTCAGGTCTTGGTGCTGAAATGGGGACCTCTGGAAGAGCTCATGCTGATCAATATTCCCTGGGGCTTCTGCTACCAGTGTCCTTGAGCCCACAGTGAACTATAGTCCACCTTCGCCTCCCCAGGAGATCCACCAAGACTCCTATGTAGGTGTCACCCAAGATCCTATGGAGGTACTTCTTTGTGCTGGGTCCCAGTTCATGTGAGGCCTTGTGTGCACCCTCGCAGAGTTGAGTCTCTGTTTCCCCTTGCCCTGTGGAGCTCCTACACCCAAGCCCTGCTGGGCTTCAAGGCTTAATGCTCTGGGGGTTCTTCTTCTCAATGCCAGACACTTAGACTGTCTTGGCGGGCTATTTTTATGTGGGAACATCCCTGTATAACCTGAGTAGGTTTAATGTTTTTTGGTGCAAGGGCTATTTTTAGTACAGATGTCTGCCACCTCTTTCCTCAGTGTATGCTGGTCATTATCCCCTTGTTAGGAGGTGTAACTGATGTTATGGTGACCAGAGCCTGCACTGGATATTGAACAGGGCATCCCCTTTGCTCTGTGGTTGTCACTGCCCTGACAGAGGTGGGGTCTGTTCCTTAGTTGTCGTAGTATAGGCCCCAAGATCTGTTCCTTAGCTGTGTTTCTGATCTGTGGTGCAAGGTAGGCAGGATTGGAGCACTCCCACTGGGAGGGAAGCCACTCAGTATTCCTCTTCTGGAGCTGTTCACCTGTAGGTGTGCTCTGTCATGTCACCTTTCACCCATTGTGTGAGCTCTCAGATTACACTACTGTTGGCCCCACTCTTGGCCTCACCTTAACCATAGGTATGCTGGCAATTGGCCCTGGTGTCTCTCAGACATCGTTTTCACCATGCCACCAGCATAGATCCACTAAAGTCAGGTCCCAGGATTGCAGTAATCATGGATTTGGACCTGCTGTGGGCGCTATGTGAGCAGCTCAGACTGTGGCCTGACCTGACACCCATATGTATGTGCCCACAAAGTCTACAGCTGCTAAAGCTAGACCTGTCTTGGCTGGGAGCATTCGTTGTCCATTCAGATGTTCTGTAGGTGCTGAGTTTACAAAGCCAGTCGTGGGAGTGTCAATTTGCTGTTTGTGCAGCTGTGAGGAGAGATGTCAGCTTTTCTTCCTTAGCTACATGGCCCCTGGGGCTCAGCTGTGGTTTCAGCCCCACCTCTGCATGTGGGTCACCAACAGGGGTCTGCTCCAGAGGCTTCCCTGTAGTACATGAGTCCACCCCAGTGAGGAGGGGGCATGGAGGTTGTGGCAGCCAGGGTTGCGAGAGTGCTCCCCATGGGGGACACTGGGTACAGAGGAGGAGGTGGTGGCCACTGGGGTCACAGGAGCCCTGGTGGGGACGGGTCCCGTGGGAGAGCTGGTGGCTTCAGGAGGGAGAAACTAGCCATTTTCTTAACCATATCTCTTAGTCACTGAAACCAACTTTACCATATATTAATTTTCTATATGCATGTATGCATGTTTCTGGAATTTATATTCTTTCCCCTCATTGATCTCTCTATTCATGAACTATACAAAACTGATTTAACTCCTGAAGAGCTATAAAAATCACCAAGTTAATATATATACCTATTTTTGTGCCTTTAGTAGATATATTATTATTTTTAGAAATAATATAGAAAAATCTTTTATTTTCTTAGTCATTCACAAAATAACTTTTGCATCTCTTTGACTTTCCATGAAGTAAGAAGCAATATATGATAGAAATTTAGATGCTTCTCTGTGCCTTGCTTTCCTTATACTGGGAAATTAGATGAATTAATTCATGTTTATCTCTTAGAGTGGGCATATAATAAGTACCCAGTGTTAGCTATTATTTTTAAAAATGAGTAAATTAAGACTCCTATATTTCTCTCTACCTCTTTTACCACTATTCTATCCTCATGCCCTTCTGCCAACTTTTGTGAGGTTTTATCATCTCTTCTGTAACCATAATTAATCCTTTCATGGTGTGTCCATTGGTTGAGTCTAAAATTGAAAATATCAATACACATTGTTTCCATTATTGTGATTTGTTAATATTGATTTCAAAGTGTCTTTAATTTAATTTTTAATCATGTGTCTTCATCAAGTCACTAATATTATCTATCTTCCTAAACATATTCTATTCGTGGTAAGGGATGCAATGTAATTATTGTAGATACATTACCCAGAACCCTCTGAATTTTTATTTCAATCTGGACCAGGTGCTCTCTGGGATAGATGCCAACCTGTCATCCTGACTTCTTGTCCTGGATTAGAGTCAGTTATCTTGGATCTCCAGTCTTTACCTTTCTTGAATTTTATTCTTGTTTTGGCTAAAGAATATCTTCAAAAGTAATTTTCTTAAAAGCATGCATGAGGAATAAGCCTACTGAATTTTTACAAGTCTGAAAGTGACTTAATTTTCCCTCTCATTTGATTGACATGTTTACTGGATATATAATATTAAGTTCATAATTATTTTTTTTCTCAGAATTGAAGCTATAGCATCCAGGCATTTTTGTTTTTGTTGTTTATAAGCAATATGAATTTATTTAAATACTTTGGAAACACCCCCCTGCCCTCACAAATGATGCCTGCACCTAAAAGTTACATAAAAATGACCCAAAATATTTTAAAATAATAGATTTGAAGGTCATTTGTAGTTTTTCCCTCTTAACAAGAGTGCATTCAGCTGGACAGTATATTACAAACCATATCAAATCATGTTAAGGCAGATGATGAATCTGGTTGCATTTGTTATGACTCCCAGGAGCAAGTGATATTGTGGGAGTTGGGCATTCTTCCTCCCAGGTGTGTGGTCAGTTGGCCCAGGAAAGGGCAGTCCTGGAGGCAGCAAGTAGAGGCCCTGCCTGTCTTGTCACTGCTCATTCTCAGTCACTTTTCTGTGACTGAAGTGGATATGGAACCCTGGCCCTTGTTGGCATCACTGATGCACACCCACTGCCAGTTGACTGACTCCTTCCACAGGGTCACGTTATTGTCTCTGCCTGAGATAGCCAGGACGTTGGCTGTGATGGACAAGCTCACATGCCATACAACATCATTGAACTTGTGCAACAGTTTAGGAGACCATGTATTGCCCGTGGCATCATCACAGGTACAACTGAACACTCGACCATCCTGGGAGCAGCTGGCAATGGTGCTGGTAGGCAGGCCAATGGAGCTGGCCCAGGCCATGTCTCAAACCCAGTCACTGTGTGCTTTCAACTTCTGCTCTTCCTTCCACTGGCTGTCCTCCTCCTCCTTCCACAGTTTGATGAGGTTGTCACAGCCACCTGATGCATATTTCTTGACGTAGTTGGACTTCTGCCCAGATGGCTGGTCTATGAAGCTTCCAGGCATGACAGCAGGGGCCCAGCTCACTGCTTTGAAGCCAGTAGTGTGAGCGTTATTGATCTTCTTCACTTCCCACTGGCCCAACATGGAATAGGTCAGTAGGGAGATGGCCCCATTGAAGCTCCCATAGGCCAGGATCAGGCCCCTGATACCCAACTGAATGTGCTGTAAAAATATCTGTGATTTTTATTGGTAACAAAATCACAGGTATTGCTATAACTCCTGTAGTTTGTGCCTACATTCAGAATGGATAGAAATGCTAAAGTTTAGAGATTAGAGAAAATAAAAATATGATTTATTTCCTTCCAAGTTCACAGACCTCCTAAATTTTATCCATGGACTTTTATTGATGAACCCGTGAGTTAGAGTAAAAGCTTTTTGAGGTGTGGAAGACTGTATGTTCCAAAGATGACAGCAATAATATTTCCCACCCCCTCATGCTCTTTCACTATATGACCTTGATACTCTCCCATCAGCAGGTAGAATATTTTTCCACCCCCTTGAATCTGGATGAGCCCATGACATTTTTGAACAACAGCATATGTTAGAAGTGATGCTATACTAGTCTGAGCATAACTCTTAACTGAGCTGTCCACTTCTGCTTCCTTCCTCATAGAAGCAAGACACCATGTAAGACGTGCAGTTATCCTAGATCACCATGCTGCAAAAAGCCCAAGCTATATGAAGAGGCCCTGGAGGATAAAATACCATATGGAGAAAAAGGTGACCAAGAAACACAAGTATCAGACCCCCAAGTGAAGAAGCCATCTTGGAAATGGGTCCTTTAGTTCTTGCCACCCTACTTGCTGCCACATGGATCAGAGGTGAACTGTCCCTCTAGGCTCTTCCAGGATTCCTGACACATAAAATTGTGGGCAAAATAAATTGCCTGTTTTAAGCCACTGAATTTTAGGGTAGTTAGTTTGGCAGTGATAGGTAATGGGCAATCATGTATCCTTCACATTGATTAGCAAACTGACAGGCATAAATGAGGGGCTCAGGAATGGTTGACAAATTGAGACTTGCGTGGCATTTTGGTGTCAGTAGGAACCACAGGGAGTAATATAATGTGATGAAAGTATATTGTCTAATAGATGGCCTATGGTTTGAAGGTACCTCAGCCCCCTTTCCAAGACCTCAGATTAGCCAAATCCTTCCCAAATGCTGACTCCTCGATTGGTCTCCAAAGGTTACAGTCTCTTCATAGAAGAGTATATATAGGATGATTAAAGAGCACATAATGAAAATGCACGTTAGAATGGTGTAGTTGTACTGGAAGCAATCTCTGTGCATCTGAAAACTTGGTCTGGGTCTGGAAACAGACCTCAAGGGGCACTATTGTATCATGGCTATGAGCACAGGCTCTGAAGTCAGTGTGTTATGGCGGAAATCTGGGTCAGCCATAGAGCCTGCTCTGTGACTAGGACATGCAAGCCTTTCTGTGTCTCAGTTTACACATCTGTAAAATGTATATAAAACAGTATCCTCCTCATAGATGTATAGTGAGATTCAAATGAGTTAATACATTTGGTTGGCACATATAGCTCCCACTGAAAACCAAATGGACCTCTCTTGAATACTTTCAGTGACTCTTGAATTATTTAGGTGGTTCCTAAATGCCACATGTGGTTTTTAGATACTGCACATATCAACTTTTTATGATAACGGTAGTCTATATTTAGTTTAATCTATATTAGAAAATTTATAGCCAGCATTTCTGAGTTCATATATAGGATAGGATAACATTATAAAATATATTAAGCCATAAATAGTATAGCTAATGCCCAAATGGTAAAGATGAAACTGAAATGCTTGAAATTGGCATGTGGGAGCTGCAAATCTGGGAGTCTGCAAAGGAGAGAGGAACAGAGAAATGAAGTCATTTATTCATGTGCAATGAACCAGCATCAAATGCCATCAATTCTTTGCCTCAGTCTATTTTATTTCACATTTGACCACTCTATAATGGGCACACTATTTAAAGCCTAGATCTGCCTTCCAAAAGAGCAATGTATCTTTAATGGGGAAAGCTGTAATATTTTCATTTCAGCATGTTTCCCTGGAAAAGATCATTAATTGTGGTCTACAGAACACTGGTCTACAAAATTATTGTGTTAATTTGGTAAAAGTAAGTTTTCATTAGATGGACTAATTTTATTTTCATGAGCTCTGGTGTTTGGAAACCTGTCCCTGTCCCTATCTTTTAGTTGCTATCCATTGCAGGGGAGATAGTTTGCATCTTGAATTCAACCAATTTAACTAACTGCTTAAAAAATACCCACAACTTTCTAGAGGAACATACTAGAATCCAGATCCTCTATAACATATCATTTACAATGTTTAAAACACAATCCAAAATTATTCTATATACAAAGAAACAGGAAAATGCAACCTAAAAAGGCAATGAATTAAGACTGATCGTGAGAGAACCAAGATGGTGCAATTAGCAAAAGAGAATTTTAAAGCAGTTATTAAAGATGTCTGTCGGGAAAATAGATATACAAAACTAGGAAACCAACACCAGCCATCCCTACTAATCTACAAAGTTCTTCATTTGTGGATTATGATTCACAAGAATTTGAGACAAACCTGGAGCATGAAAGAGAAGGTCCAAGATTAATAAATTCAAACAACTGAGCCCAGAGAAAACAGAGATAATTTAGGGAGCAGAGGAGAACTTGAAAAAATTCTAAGTAGCATTCTTGAAGACATTCAAGAATAGATTGCATTCCTAAAATAAGAAGGGGCCACAATGAAAAATGAACAATCAATGAATAGGGAAGAATTCTTGGAAATAAAAAAGAAATAATTGTTGCTGAAGACCAAGTTGGTGTTCTGGAAAATGAAATTTCTTAGAATGCAGAAAAATAAGACAAAAATCTGGAAAATGTGAGAGAAAATTGAGGCATGGAGAATACCAAGAAATTCAAGTTCTACACAGAGTTTCCTTGATATCAGACTTCTTGTCAGCAGACCTGTATGCTAGAAGACAACAGAATACTGAATTCAAATTCTGAGGGAAATGATTTTTCAATAGGAAAATTTATATCCAGCTGACTGATAGGTAAGCGGGAGGGCATTATATAGACATATTAGAACCAGAAAACTTAGAGCCCATGCACCCATAAAAAAAAAAAAACAAACTTCAAGGAAGGGGAAAAAGAATACAAGAAAGAGGACTCCATGGGTTATAAGAGCAGTAAAACATGTAAAAATTTCATAAAATAAAAGTAATTCATAAAATTCATGCTAATCGCTAGGAGAACTAAAACCAGACATTCTTGACAACATTGCCTCTGATGATTGGAAGTGTATAAGAAGACCTTTTATTTTGTATTTTATACTCTTCTTTATTATCTGCATTTATTTTTGTTTTGGATACAATTACTTGTAATAAAAATTTAATAAAACTTTAAAAAGTCACCCCCTCCCTTTGCAATATAGCAGTACTTATTTTCTACATGTGTTGTCAAATTCCTTCTTCAAACATTTAATAAGAAGAAAAATTAGTGTGCATGTTTGCATTAAACCTACTTAAGAGTTAAAAAAGAGATTTATTTATACCTTCTGATTGAGTCCTATTTCTTAAGAATCATCCTATATCATACTACTTCTAGTCTAATTTTTCCCATTATCCAGTCTTCTTTAATCTATGTCTTTGTCACCCCTTGTAAGCTTTTGCTCTTTGAAGGCAAAAGGCTGATTGGAATTTGACTTCTTATTTTTCTCTGGACATTTGTGCCAGAGAATATGACTATCCTTTGCAGAACAGTTTCCTTCCAGCTGAATGAGAAGCCCACACCAGGATGACCTGGTGTTCATTCATCAGTCAGTCTGGCAGCTGTCCCTGGGTCACTGTGAGTTCAGACTCTTCTCTAGGCAGGCTCAAAAGATGGGGTGATGCCCACAAGGTGAAAACCTGTCCTTTGAATGCTGCATCACTGAGGAATGCTGCAGCACAGGGGATTGGCCTGGCATGTCCGCCCTTATTCAGCCATCTGTTCAGATGTTTCCACAGAGTCTCTCTGTCAGCAGGGCCTGTGGCGGATGAGGATAAACAGCAGCACGATTAGGACACCAGACACCAGGCAAAAGACAATGGCAAGGATGATCCTTACAACTGTGAGAAAATACGAAGAACATTATTGTAAAGTAATGGATTAGGAAACCATGAAGATAATAAAATTAACTGATTAGGAAAATATGAAGATCACGTATCATTGCTGATTTCTGCCTTCATGTAAAATTTCAGTGCCATTTCTGAAACAGCCATGAAATCAGCATAGTGTGGTGAAAAGAGCACTGGACTAAGAAATAGGAAATGACCTAGGTTCCAGTTCCAGCATGACTTTTGACCTTTGGGCCTCAGCTCTTCCACTATAAAGTAAAGGTAATTGACTGAAGTATTTCTAAGGTCCTCTTTCAGCAATAACTTCATGCATTTTTCTACAGTTAAAATTATTGGGCCTCCCTGGTGGCTCAGTGGTTAGGAATCCGCCTGCCAATGTAGGGGACATGGGTTCGAGCCCTGGTCCGGGAAGATCCCACATGCCACAGAGCAACAAAGCCCGTGTGCCACAACTACTGAGTCTGCATTCTAGAGCCCGTGAGCCACAACTACTGAGCCTATGTGCCACAGCTACTGAAGCCCACATGTCTAGAGCCCGTGCTCCGCAACAAGAGAAGCCACCACAATGAGAAACTTTTGCGTGGTAATGAAGAGTAGCGCCCGATCACCGCAACTAGAGAAAGCCCATGTGCAGCAACAAAGACCTGATGCAGACAAAAATAAATAAATAAATTTATTTTTAAAAAGTATCAATTGTTCATGGTGTCAGGGTCAAAGGGAATTCTGAATACTGCCATCAGTAATTGGGTCTAAAATAAATGGAATATCAATACTCTTTGAATTTAATTTTCAGTAAATATCTTTTAGAGAAGAAACCTGAGCACATGTTGACTATGGTAAGAATTTTTAGGATAACTGTGTACTATTGCTATTTTGTACCTTTATTTACATATATCCCTTTGAAAGCTGACCAGTCATGAAGCAGATATATGGGGTTGTTTTTTATGAGATGCTATTCATTATTTCATCTGGAAAGATACTTCTCCCACCCAACACACACCCTAGTCCACTATAGTATATACATCATAAATACCTGCTTGCACTATCTCTAAATGTATGTCTGATTTTCATTGTAAAAATATGGGATTGCTAGTTGGTTTAGGCAATAGGAGAGGAAACATATTTCTGATCCTGGCAGCCCTGTCTACAGAACCCTACTGCTCCATGGAACACAGTTGAAAATCACATATTTAGCTTAACCTTATCATTGTAGAGATGAAAAAAATGAGAAGCAGAGAGATTAGATAATTTGGCTAAGATTAAGCAGATAATTGCATTTGGGTTGAAATACATTGGATCTTATAAGTCTCATGAATTTAAAACCATCTATTCACTAATGACTGCCAAATTTAAATCTTCCCCAAACTCAAGGCTCAGATATCCAACTGTTTATTCAACTCATTCCCTGGGACATCTAATAGGCACTTCAATCTCAACAAGTCCAAAACTGAGCTCCTAGACCCCTTGCTCCCCACCACCCTCCCCTGCCAAATCTGTTCTTCCCACAGCCTCCCCCATCTCAGTTGATGGAAACTTCCTACTTCTAGAATCTCAGCCCCCAAATCTTGGAGTCTCCCTTGATTCCTCCCTTTCTCTCACATCCTATACCTAATCTCTCAGGAAATCCTGTTGGTTCTACCAAAAACTATATCCAGAAACCAATGATTCAGCCACCAGTCTGGTTTGAACCACCATCATTTTTTTTTTTTGATGTGAACCATTTTTAAAGTCTTTATTGAATTTGTTACAATACTGCTTCTGTTTTATGTTTTGGTTTTTTTGGTCACAAGTCATGTGGGATCTTAGCTCCCCAACCTGGGATTGAACCCACATCCCCTGCATTGGAAGGTGTAGCCTTAACCACTGGACCACCAGGGAAATCCCCAACCACCATCATCTTTTTATGGGATCAGTACCATGCCCTCCTACTTGTTCCTAGCTTCTATCCTTTCTCCCTACAATCTATTTTCAACACAGTAGCCAAATGGCTTCAAGTCAAATCATGCCACTCCTCTACTTAAAACAAAGTCTGCAATGAATGCTCATCTCACTAAGAATGAAAGCCAAAATCCTGATAACAGTTTACGAGGCTCTATATCATCTTGCCTTATTAACCTCTTGGATTTCCTCTCCTACACGCTCCCTTCACTTACTCTCTTTTGGCCACACAGGCCTTCTTGTTCCTCAAACACACCAGGCATTCTCCCCCTTACCACCTTTGCTATAGTTGTTACCATTGTCTAGATGCTCTTCTCACAAATCCCTGCACCAGGTAACTCCACCACCTTCCTTGCTCAAATCTTATCTTCTCAACGAGGGCTTTCTATTTAAAAATGTAACCTATATGTCCTCTCCCCACACCTATCCCCACTTAACACTTGTGATCCTCACCTTCCAAAATACTTATTTATTATGTTTATTATTTATTATCCATCTCTCCTTCCCTCTAACAGAATGTATGCTTCATGAAGGGAGGAACATTTATCTTTTTTGTTCATGAACATACCCCAAGTGCTTAGAACAGTACCTCACACAAAGCAGGAGCTCAGTAAATATTTGTGGAAAGAATTAATGATCTAGAACTCATAGGTTCTCAATTCTTAGTTCAGTGTTTTTCTCATGATGTCAGGATGCCTCTTGGTGCCGTGAGAAGGTGAATATTAATCAAATTAGATCTTGGTGGACCAGTGCCATTAGCACTGCAGATGGAGTTAATGTAAAGTTGGAGGGAAATAAACAGAATTGAGGAAGAAAGGAAAGGACTAAATGAAAATGAGGGAAGAAGGCAAGAGACTAATGATTCTTTAAAATTAATGGCCATGGCTGACTTTCTGTATTTGGAAATTTATTTTCAATTTTTTTTGGTCTATGTTGTAATATGCTTTCCGAATCTTTTTTCTTCCTTTTCTCCTTCCTAGATATGCAGTGAGCACACAACATATGGCAGGCCAGCTGTGTGTTGGGTTCTGGGGTTTCATGATCCTTGCTCGTGAGGAGATAAATATCTAATGCGAGAACCAGATAGATAATTATGAGGTGATGTGATAAATAGTAAAGTAGAGGTGTAAAAGATATGCCATTGGAACAGAGAGAAAGTTGAAATGAACAAAAAGTGTTCATTTGGAAGAGAGTTTGGAAAGTCTTCTGAGAAAATGATAAGATTTGAGCTGGCCTTTGAGGTAAATAAACTTTTGTCATGAGACAGAATGAATTGCACAAGAGTGTCTTTGGGCAATAATGAGCAATTGCCTGTGCCTGGAATATAGGTTGTGGCGAGGTGAGACCAGATATGTAGGTTGAGGCTCAGGTTTTAGAAGGTCTGGTTTATCATGGGGCAAATGGAAATCATCAGCAATTATTACACATGGAAGTGACATGACCCAGCAAAACTGGAAAAAGAAAAGATGGTGGAGATATTCTCGGCCTGATAGCTATTAAAATGCCTTTGACAAGATACTGAGGGCTCAGCACTGGAAGTGTGGCCCTGAGAATGCAGATGAGGGAATTCAAGAGATGCTGCTAAAGTATAATTGAAAGGCTTTGTCATGGACTAAATATACTGGTAAAGGAGATGTTGTGGTCAAGGCCACCCCATAGGTTCCAGGTTGGGTGAATGAGAAGATGATTAAGCTGTGAAGTGAGATTGAAAGCACATTAGGAAGGATCCATTTGGAGTAGAGGAGATAATAAAATTTGTTTCAAATGTAGGATTGAGATGGGTTATTATCCTGGTAGAGATGATCAGTAGGCAGCTGGAAAAAAACAGGTCTAGAATTCTATATATAGATATGAAAATAAGGATTAGAGAAGTAGAAGATAGAGTCCTGGGTAATACTGATGCATGGTGACTGGAATAAGAAAACAAGGGACACCATCATTTAGGGAGTTGATAGAAGTTACCAATCCAACAGAAACTCAACAAAATTCTGAGAACAAAGAGAAGACTCAGAAGAGGTTTTTTCTCTCTCTCTCTTTCCTTCTCCTTCATGCTTATTTTTAAAAATTATATGCTCCCTTGTACTGTAAAAGATTTTGTGAGTTTGTTTAGAGGAATGTCCTGGAATCTGAGAAAAGAGAGTGATTAATTGTATCTTATTTCAAAGAGGTCTAATGTGGGTAATGACTGACAAGATGTCCTACTACATGGGGAAAGCTGCTGAAGGCAGTGTGAATTGGTACTACTTTTTGGAAAACTATTTTGGCAATATGTGTCAAAAGCCTCTTCCTGGTGCCATTAATCCCCAAGTCCAGTCTACTCTACTTTTCTCTCTTTGAATATTTTTGCTTTTCTCCTTCACTTTTACCAATTTTTTTGATTATTTCAACAGCTTCCCAACTGTTCTTCCCCCACCCACTTTTCTTCAATCCATTCTCCCACTAGACCCAAAGAGGTCTGTCTAAAACAAGAGGCCAGTCACATCATCTGTCCGCTGCCTAAAATCTTTTAATGACCAGAACTACTCAACTTGACCTACGAGACACTTAATGCCTGCCTTTCTAGCATCTTTGCATTCTCACTAGAGATACTTTTTCCAGTACCTAAAATGCCCCATGCTGTCTTTAGCCTCTTGGCCTTTATGTATTTTCCCTGTTTGTCTATAACATTCTCCTCTCTCATTTCCACTCACCTAGTTAATTCCTTGTCTCCTTCAGGTTTGTGTTTAAACATCTCCCACTTTGAAAAGACTTTTCTGACCCCTTAGAATTAGGCTAGTTGCCTCTGCTATATGTTTTTATAGTTATCTGTGTGTTCTTCATTATAGTACTCACCATGCTGGATTGTTTGAGCTTGTCAAATTCTCTATCTCTCTGTCCTCCTTGCCTGCCTCCCCACATCTGTAACAAAGTCTACAAGTCACATAGGGAGATTTTGCTGGTCTTGCTGCTGTTTCCTTATCAAACTTAATGCCTGGAGAGTGTTATAGGCTTGAATCTCGACACTACCACTCATGGTTCTTTTGTGACGTTCAGTTTTCTTCCCTATAAAATGGGGATGTGTGATTTTGACAGGAAAAGGGAAAGAGGCCACTGAATTAGGCATGGATGACTTTCAAAAGGGAAGTTTCAAAAAAGAGATGAAGGAAGGATGAATATCATTTTACAGAATAGTTCAGGAGTGAGAAGGAGAGGAGGAAATAGAGTTGGAGAATGTAAATTTTTAGTTTGAGAAAATTGGGGTTGACGAGAATGAGATGGAGCAGGCACTTGAAGGTGCTCTTGATAAGAGACTTGAATATTTTCTTAGCAGAGGGGACAGAGCCAGAGCAGAGGAAGAAAATGAAGCTAACTAGGAGATTCATCGAGGTCCAAGGAGACTGTAGAGGTGGGATCATATGCCTGAGGAGAGGAATTAAGTTATTCAAGGAGGAGCATGTTTTCCTGAGGGACAGCAGGAAAGACAGGTGAAAGCTACTGAGATATTTTGAGGCAGTGACAGGAGAACTGAAAGAGTTTTCAGTGGATTATTTTGATCTTCTCAGGACACTTCATGAGAATTAAAGAAAAGATGGAATTAGAAGTTTGGGAAAATCCACAAGACCTTCTTGTAGAAAACAGGGAAAGAGTCCAGTAAGGGTGAATACATTTATCATGCTGTGTTGAAAGATCCAGCTGAGGTTGGACTAGAAATGTCCACATTCATAGTTTGAAATGGTGATAGTTGGTTTCATTTAGCTACACTCATCAGATCAGAATGAAGAAGCTGTGTGGTTGATTTGATCTAGGGGTGGGTATCAGTGAAGCAGTCAGTGTATGGGGAAGGCCATTATTATGACTGTCAGAATTGCCTAGGTTGAGGGCAGAGTGGGGGTGATGAGTGAGTTGGGGTTTACCAAAGCAAGTTACCAATGTCACTAATGAATGATGAGACATCTCCTGGGAAATTCATGATAATAACAAGGATGTGAAAAAGGTATAGTAATCAGATGGCCTCATCTCTGAGGAAGTAGGGGTGCTGGAAGGGACATTATTGAACAGGGACTTTAAATAGAAATGGGAGAACAGGAGAATGCCAAAGTGACTATGCTGGAAACAGAGGCCAAAGACACAGACACAGTGGTATAAATATACAGATATATAGTCAATGAGTGGGTCTTTACAGTGCAGTTACATTCAAGGCTCATTCATAGCTTCTCTCCCCCATTTATTGAACAACTGACATCCAGGCTTCTGACATCCGGGCCCAGCCATGAGGAAATCAGGCTAGGTATGGAGGGTGGAACATTTGTTCAATTAGCAAATATTGATTAAAGGCACCAGGTTCTCAGCATTGCCTACTGGCTGAAGATTCAAGGAGGAAAAAAGTATGGATCCTGCCTGTAAGAAGCTCATGGTTAAATCTTGGGCATGTGTTTATGTGCTATAGATTCTCAGCTTTACAAAGATTATGAGGGGAAACTGGAACCTCCTAACAGTAAATCTCTTTCCTACCAAATAACTGGAGTTGGAGATTGAGGTAGGGTTGGGAGAATGCAAGTGAAGAAAGTCTGACTATGTTAGTAAAATTTTGGAATTAAAGAAGCATTTTCTAAAACAAGAATTTTATTACTTTCAAGTAACATAGTATGAAACTTAGACTTATGAATTTCCCAGCAAAGCCTCTGGTTAATTTAATTGATATGAGAATGAAGTTAATTGGGCCTACCAGCACTAGGTGAAAACACTGCTCATAGGTATAAGGAGAATTTCATGGATGGAAATACCCTAAGGAGTAGGGTGGTCAGGCATTCTGTATATACAGGATATGTCCTGTTAATGGTTTTGTACTGCTTCCTCTACTGGCTTTCTCAGGGCACTGTTAGTGTCTCAAATTCAGCTTTTTTTCAATAAATTATAAAAATTCAGCAGTTAGAGCTATTTATCAAATTTATCTGGGCATCCTGTACTTTTATTTGCTATATTTGGTGGCCCTACTAAAGAGTCATTCAACCCCTACCACCTTCCATTCTTCAACCTGCTCTGTAGAGTCTCTGCCAAGGCAAGTGGGCATCCACCCCAATGGACATTTCTGGTCCCAGGGATTTCCCAGCATTGAACACAATCTGTCTTCCTGAAATGTTTACCTGCTGCCTCTCACATCACTCTTGGAGACCATATAGAACAAATCGAATCCTTTTTTCCTTAAAGAAGTTCAAATATTGAATTCACTTTGTTGGAGACCACTTTGTGTTACAAACTTCCTATGAACTAAAACCAGTGGTGTGCTGGTAAACTGGATTTAAAAAAAAAACCCAAAACATAAAACAAAACTCTAATTTGTGGGATATGCTGTTTTCTGTAGTGAAAATACTCCTATATGACAGCATGACCAATTTCAAACTGCCAAAGTGAAGTCATTGATCTCAGAGTTGGGAAGTGATACATACTTTCTACACTTGAGATCTGTATGAACTAGATCCAGCACACCAATCCCTAAGTTTTCTTTTTATTAACATATTCTTCTGCTTAATTATATTTCACTCTACTTGGACATTGGATTGTTGATGTTGGTCTTTTGAGGAAAAGAATTCTACAAACATACTGCAGGTAGATTTGATAAGAAGAGGTGACAGATGGCTTTGGAGAATGAAGGAGAGAGTGATAACCAGATAACTCCCAAATTACTGGGTATTGCTACTAATCGAGATAGAAAGAGTAGGTTCAGAGAGGAAAGATAACTAATTTATACCATCATGAGCAAATATTTATTGAGCACTAATCCATGCCAGGCACAGGCACTTCTGGGTGCTGAGAACCAATACAAGAGAGAATACCACAAATAAAAATCCTTGCTCCTGTGGAGATGACATTTTATCCCATTAAAATTGGCCCCTTGAAGGAAACCTGTGGAAATCTCTTTGGATCCTGAATCTTCTGCCAAGTAACTCCTCTATCCTTTCCAACTTCAAGCCACTAGTACATTTGATAAAGGCCTTTTGAGCACCTTGTACCACACCATTAGAAGAAACCTTCCAAATTGATTCCGTATGCTGTCAACCCTTGTAGGAAGCCTTCCCTGATGCTTCTTGCTTCCTCCTTCCCTCCAAATCCAGGTAACTCTATTCCCATAGCAACCCCTGGAGTCATTAGACGTAACCTTGTAATATGTATCTCTTTACTTCCCCACTACATTGTAAATTTCCAGAGGTTGCTTTCTTAGCCAGTTCCATCTTAAATAGATGAAGCAGAGCTATCCATCAGCTTAGCCTTTATCTGAAGTAGCAAAGTCCAAACTAAATACACTTTTAATTTAGAACATTCATTTAAACCAAAGTCACTTTACTTTACATTAATATTTTCCCTCTTATTACATTAAAATAAAATCCCAAACAAAAATATAGCCCCTAAAATCTGTCCTTCAGGAATTTAATTCTAAGTACATACACACAGTTTTTTAAAAAAAAAAATTATAAAAGTGGTGCTTTTGAACTTCCTAAAATGACTTTATTCATTATTTTTCATTTGGCTTACATGCATGGAGGAGAAATGATAATTAAATGATGGCCCCACGGCCAAATATTTACTTGGAAAAGAAAGAACACAAACACATCAATTGATGTCATATGTCAGTCATCCCATGACCAACTAGGAGAGAGAATAGCTTTGGTCTAGACTCTGGCATCCAGTAGAAATCATCTCTAGAAACTGTTTCATCTTTATTCCTGCTGGTAATGTAGCATGGTGTTCTCTAGGCAAGTTACATCTGCACATGGCAAATCTACAGGACTCTAAAGGGGGTTATTTGAATATTTCTTCATTTATAGTAAGTGGTTTCAGTAGGACCTGTGAGTTTGCTTAGGTTTTCTGAAGATACCAGAATCGAAGCCTTATACATTCCTTTTGTCCTCAGAACAGATATCACACCCACACTTTCAACATTCCAATAAGTTTTTTTATTTTAATATTTTATTTCTTTTTTTAAAACATCTTTATTGGAGTATAATTGCTTTACAATGGTGTGTTAGTTTCTGCTTTATAACAAGGTGAATCAGTTATACATATATACATGTTCCCATATCTCTTCCCTCTTGCGTCTCCCTCTCTCCCACCCTCCATATACCACCCCTCTAGGTGGTCACAAAGCACCGAGCTGATCTCCCTGTGCTATGCGGTTGCTTCCCACTAGCCATTCTGACTGGTGTGAGAGGATATCTCATTGTAGTTTTGATTTGCATTTCTCTAATGATTAATGATGTTGAGCATTCTTTCATGTGTTTGTTGGCCATCTGTATATCTTCTTTAGAGAAATGTCTATTTAGGTCTTCTGCCCATTTTTGGATTGGGTTGTTTGTTTTTTTGTTATTGAGCCACATGAGCTGCTTGTAAATTTTGGAGATTAATCTTTTGTCAGTTTCTTCATTTGCAAATATTTTCTCCCATTCTGAGGGTTGTACTTTGGTCTTATTTATGGTTTCCTTCACTGTGCAAAAGTTTTTAAGTTTCATTAGGTCCCATTTGTTTAGTTTTGTTTTTATTTCCATTTCTCTAGGAGGTGAGTCAAAAAGGATCTTGCTGTGATTTATGTCATAGAGTGTTCTGCCTATGTTTTCCTCTAATAGTTTATAGTTTTTGGCCTTACATTTAGGTCTTTAATCCATTTTGAGTTTATTTTTGTGTATGGTGTTAGGGAGTGTTCTAATTTCATACTTTTACATGTACCTGTACAGTTTTCCCAGCACCACTTACTGAAGAGGCTGTCTTTTCTCCACTGTATATTCTTGCCTCCTTTATCAAAGATAAGGTTACCATATGTGCGTGGGTTTATCTCTGGGCTTTCTATACTGTTCCATTGATCTATATTTCTGTTTTTGTGCCAGTACCATACTGTCTTGTTTCCTGGAGCTTTGTAGTATAGTCTGAAGTCAGGGAGCCTGATTCTTCCAGCTGCATTTTTCGTTCTCAAGATTGCTTTGGCTATTCGGGGTCTTTTTTGTTTCCATACAAATTGTGAAATCTTTTGTTTTAGTTCTGTGAAAAATGCCAGTGGTAGTTTGATAGGGACTGCATTGAACCTGTAGATTGCTTTGGGTAGTAGAGTCATTTTCACAATGTTGATTCTTCCTATCCAAGATCATGGTATATCTCTCCATCTATTTGTATCATCTTTAATTTCTTTCATCAGTGCCTTATAATTTTCTGCATACAGGTCTTTTGTCTCCTTAGGTAGGTTTATTCCTAAATACTCAATACATTTTTCCTGGGAGATATTCAGAACATTCTTACATTTCTTTTTTTTAAATTTATTTATTTTATTAATTTATTTTTGTCCACCTTGGGTTTTCATTGCTGCGTGCGGGCTTCCTCTAGTTGCGGAGAGGGGGGGCTACTCTTCATTATGGTGCGTGGGCTTCTCATTGCTGTGGCTTCTCCCGTTGTGGAGCATGGGCTCTAAGCAAGTGGGCTTCAGTAGCTGTGGCACGTGGGCTCAGTAGTTGTGGCACGTGGGCTGTAGAGTGCAGGTTCAGTAGCTGTGGTGCAACGGGCTTAGTTGCTCAGTGGCACGTGGGATCTTCCTGGGCCAGGGCCTGAACCCATGTCCCCTGCATTGGCAGGTGGACTCCCAACCACTGCACCACCAGGGAAGCCCCCATTCTTACATTTCTAATTTTGTTCCAGTTTGATATGTGTTCCCCGAATTGCAATTCTTTGATCCCAAGTAAATGTTTTCTGCTTCATTACTGCCTCCTGGGTTTATGTAGGTTGACAAGGTTTATGGCAAGTAGGAGCAGGGCCAGGTAAAGAGGTAGGAGTTGCCTGAAGTTGAGGTCTCTGAAACATACAATTATCACCCCAAACCTATTTCCCCCAAAGATGGGGTTGAAGCCAGTTTATATTCTCAAAGCACCAACCGTCTGGAGAAAGGGTATTCTGCCCTCTCTGCAGAGCTCTGTGTGCACCCTAATCCATAGCGTCCTCAGTACCTTCATGGTTGCTCATGGCACACTCTGTGGACCAGTCTTGGGAGATCACAGGGGCAACCAGCTCAGCAAACTTTGTCAGAGGGCAGCTGGGGGTGCAGCCAGGCAGCGTGAGGGGATGTGGTTCATGCTGCGTCTTATTCCGATAGTACATCTCTATGAAGTACTCCCTGGTGAAGGAAGGTAGAGGAACAGGAGGAAAGACCTCTGTTAGTTCTGTGTTGTTGAACTTCCATTGAATTTCTTTCTACTTAGCCTGTACCATGTCAGCTGAAGGACTAGTGGAAGAATTTATGGGAAAGAGTAGATATTAGCCAATTTAGCTGTGGGAAGAGGGGGACTGGGGCAGGTGGGCCAGATTGGGAGGGTGGAAATGGGAGGGCTGGTTTGTTAGATGACCAGGGGCATGCGAGGCAGGGACCGGGATGCTTAGTCAGAGAAGGAGCTGAGGGGCAATGGTTGGGGGAGTTGGGGGTGATTTGGTGAACTTTCAAGTAAGAAGTGGGGCGCAGGTGGGTTGTTGGGTTTTCTTTCTCCTATTCTCTCTCTTTCATGCTTCACATTTGCTCTTTCCTTTTCTTTTTCCTCTCTCAATATTTCTTTCAGTCTTCCCCCTGAATGAATGTATCTTCCCTCTCCTTAACCAGGCCAGAAACATGGAACTGAATAATATATAACATATGTGCTTGAATATACAGCAAGACTTATAAAAATGATACCTCAGAAGGAGGGGGTGGGTGTGTATTCAAGTCCTTACATTTGCTCGTGTTGAGGAGGGCTCTCTCACCACTTTATTTAAAAAAAAATACACTGTTTAGGGAAGGACCACTGGCCCAAACCAACCTTGTAAAGCTAGTACAAGCTGCCTATGGAAGTCATTTGCCAAAGAGACAGGAGAGAAATTCAAGTATAGTAACCTCACAACTGCAACTTTTGGATGTTGTTATAAACAAGCCTTTCAAATAAATCACTTTAAGAAACCATATAAACAGTAGTAACCACAAATATTCATTTATATGTTTCTAAAAACTTCCCTAATATTATATGAATGAGCACTTATATCTTGGAATAACTTTTTCAATGACAGTATCCTTTATATCATGATAATATGTCAAAGATGACTAACAGTCAATCAAAATTCATGATTCTCTTTACATAGAATAAAGTTACAGATGAGAAGTGAGTACGCTTCCCAGACTCCCTTGCAGTCAGGAGGCACCAAGTGACTAATTTTAGCTAGTATCGTAGAATGTAAGTAGAAGTGACATATGCCCCTTCGGGGCTGAGGTGCTTGCTAAGCAGATTGTCTTCTCCACCCTCTCATTCTTTCCTACAAGCTCTCTGCAGGTGAGCACAGCACTCTTGAAGACTGTAGGTCCAAAAGATGGAATCCTGGGTCCCCAAATCACCATGTGTGAATCACACCATGGATGAGTCACTTCCTATTGGCCAGGAACATCTGCATTGGACTGTTAGATGAATGAGAATGAAATCTCCATTGAGTTAAGCTTCTGAGATTTGAGGTTCATCTGTACAGCAGCCAAAATTACCCTTATTAATTAATATATTTGGAAAACATTTTTAGGGGACTCAAAATTGGCTCCGGTGGTAAAGACACAAGTAAAGGTGCATACAAAGAGTTTGAATAAAAGTGTTTCATAAAATATGAAAGTGAGAAGAAGCACTATTTAACTTAGTGAATTATTTTATATAGTATATGATTTTAAGTTTATGTACGTAACCAAAAATGGAATAGTTTTAGAATATATTTAGCTATCTTTTGTGTGTGTGTGTGTGTGTGTGTGTGTGTGTGTGTGTGTGTGTTACGCGGGCCTCTCACTGTTGTGGCCTCTCCCGTTGCGGAGCACAGGCTCTGGACGCGCAGGCTCAACGGCCACGGCTCACGGGCCCAGCCGCTCCGTGGCATGTGGGATCCTCCCGAACCGGGGCACGAACCCGCGTCCCCTGCATCAGCAGGCGGACTCTCAACCACTGCGCCACCAGGGAAGCCCTATTTAGCTATCTTATCTACAAACTTAAAAGTTTGTATGTTTAAGGTGGATAAAAATCTAAAAATTCTCTTTTTCTCTCTTTATTTTCTCATAGGGATAAAGTGGAATCACCTTACACAGAGGATCCCCTAATTTGCTGGTATATACATATGCCTATATTTGTTAACTTGGGTTCTCCTTGTTCCTAATCTATAAGCAAGCAAGTTTAACTTTTGATACTCCTCTGGAGTGTTAAAAAAAATCTTAATATAACAACAAACTTGACTTCTGCCTGTGAGTGACAGTTGGTTACTTTTTTTTCTGTTGTTCAGTGTCTCTTAGTTGAAAAATACCCCACACTTAATTCATAATATGGATTTATTCAAGGTGGTGAGAGAATGATTCAGTGGGACAAAATGCTTCAGTGACCTAAATAAAAGCAGGCTCAGGACTACTGGGTACAGAAATCAGAGAGGAGGGAGGCTCGAGGAAAGTGGGTAGTTTCTTTTGTCTGATCCCGAAGAGACAGAGCCTACTCCTAGAGCTGATTCTGGAATTTTCACTGGATTTATTAACTCTGTGCCTGAAGCCAGTATTGACAGAGCACTTGTCCACAGTCTTCTCATTCCCATTTTCAGCTCTGTTTGGATTTTCTCCATGTTATGGGATTTGTCTCTCCATTCTGACTCTAGATATTTGAGAGCAAAACTTGCTAAGACCACATTTCAGTTCTATTTCATTGTGCTTGGCACCCAGTTAGAGGTTCAACAAAGGATGAACTTACCTTTCCCTAACTGTGCAGAACTCACTTTCTTTGTAAGCAGTGAAGATCTTGGTAGAGAATAGGTCTCTGTGTTGCTATTTTCCTACTCTACAAATTCAGGTGGCCAGAAACCTATAGCCAGGACTACAATTTGCAAAAAGAAATGCAGGGTGCCTTGTTTAAAAATTATTAAGAATTTCAGAATGGCGACACTGGGTCATTAAACCAAGCACGGGCTCTTCTGAGCACAGGGCCCTGTGTAATTGTAGTCAAGATCGTCCTGACTGCGGCTATGGTGAATGCCGTAAGGGGAGAGCAAAATGCACCTCCCCAGCTAATCCTGAAACAAAAATTTGGGGTCCCTGCCCTAACTTAGCCCCTGCCTTGTTCTTATTCCATCAATAATATTCAAGAGGTCTCTTCCTCCCAACGAGAATGCCGGTGTCACAGCAGGTACAAATTTTTGGTATGACCTTGGCTATAGTGACCAACTCTTCCTGGTTTGCCCAGGGCTTTCCTGGTTTTAACAATGAAACTTACATGTTCTGGGAACCTCTCCAGTTCTGGGTAAACTAGGACACTTGGTCTCTCTAAACTTGGCCTTTCTAGTGGGCTTGAGCCAAGCCTTGGTCAGCTGGGGAGGGCCACACCAGATTGCAAAGTGGTGAACACTGAGCAGAGGTTGTACTTTAAGAATCCTACCTGACGGATATGTATTGCCAGAAGCTGCATGGATATGTTTGACATCTTTAATTGAAAGAACATTATTTATAACCATCAACAAACTTAATTTTTCTCTTGGCATCTTTTACCAGCCTGTGTTTTCCAAGAGAACAGTGTAATGTCCTCATCCTTCTTAGAATACCTTAATCTTTTTTTTAAAATGTAATTTCTGTCACTTAGGGTGGTTCTTTCAAATTTTTCGTCTACTGTGTCTGTACATTATTTCCCAATAAAGGTCGTCATGAAAACAAAGAAAACGGAGGTCATGACTAAGCAAAGATAGTGTTACTCACCACCATTCTTCCCTCTGAATATAAAACCAAACCAACCAGACAGACAGACAAAACAACTCTTAAGTCAGTAACAACAATAATGATAACAAAACCTAGGATCCAGTGATATTAATTTTAGACACTTAGACACTTCTTAGACACTCTCTTAGACACTTAGACACACCTCTTAGACACTTACCCCTTCTCAAAGTACAATTCCGTCAAGTGGCAGGACGCATAGGGAGGAAGGATTCCGTTGTAAACATCTAGCGCCATCTGTAGGGCACTCACAGTAGTGTCATGCTACAGAGATTTGAAACAAACATTTTTTATCTTTATCTCTGGTTCAAATTTACAGTCAACAGACGTGTATCAAGCATTTGTAGAGCACCATGATGGTTTCTGATTCAATTAAATTGTCCATACCTCCAATGACTTAAGAAGTAGAGAGGTAAAGGACAAATTTTGATTGTGCATCTACTGGGTGCTAGGCAGTGAGATTTACATACATATAATTATTTCCTTTCAAAAGATGAAGAAACTGAAACCCAAAGGAATTAAGTTACTTGGGTGGAATTCCCTGGCTTTCCAGTGGTTAGGACTGTGCACTTTCACTGCTGAGGGCCCGGGTTCAATCCCTGGTAGGGGAACTAAGATCCCACAAACCTCATGGCATGTCCAAAAAAAAAAAAAGAAGAAAAGAAAAGAAAAAGAAATTTAGTAACTGGCTTTATGTCATATATCTCCAAAGTGAAAGAAAGTAAAATCCGAGCCAAGCCTTCTGATTTTGTCCTATGCCTTCCCCAGTAGAACATCTCTCTCTTTTAGCCTGTTTCATTGATTTTCATTAAATTTTAAAATAATTTGGCATATATTAATGCTAGATTATATATTTTTTTACAGATTAGCATCATCTGTGATTTTAAAGTTGGGGAAGAATATATGAAGTTACAAATGTTTAGACAGAATAAAATGTAAGGAAGTAGAGTGTGTAGCTTAAAAAGAATTGTTAAAGGTTTATCTCAGAATAGCTGGAAGGCATGAGACTGGTTTTCAGCCCCAGTTTTGCCACCTATTAGTTATCTAATCTTAAGAAATCCTCAATTTTCATATCTACAAAATGGGCATAACATTTGGTTGCCTAAACTCTATGGCAGCATATACATACTCAAAGGGGTTAGAACTGATTTACTAGAGAAAAAGAAAAAAAAAGGAGTGACAGATTTATGACTTGCCAAAAGTCACACAAGTTAGAACTGGAAACCAGATTAGAAACTAGAAACCCTGAAAGAATCAATTAACTTCAGGCCTGCCTTTATCAAAGAAGCACTGCATTCTGTTCCCTCCATGAGCTCGTTCTCTAGTCTATACCATTTAGAACCCCAGATGATAGACTGCCTGTATCTTTAATAATCTCTTCCATCTTCTTGCAGAATGAAACCATGGCTTTCTCCAGCCAGACCACATCTAAGAAATCCTCTGTCCTGCAGAAGTGGACGGGAGACCGACTTATCCCTCCCTGTCCTGTTTCCCTGCTCATCCCAGACTCAAGGGACACCCATTTCAGTGCATAGTACATCTCTAGACTTCTCCCCCAACAATGCCTCTTTCCCTGGCTCCTGCTCCGAGATGGATGCCTTCTCCAAGATCTCTCTCTCTTTCCTTTCTACACCCAACTGTAGCTCTGACTTCAAGTTGTAGATTTCCTTCCCTTTCCTTCTTATATCCCCTTTACTATCTGAAGTTTCCTCTTGGATGCAGCTGGCATTTCAAACCCAACTGCCTAATGGTATATTCATCTGACCCATGACCACCTCTATTAATGGTTCCACCCTCCTTCCAGTCATTGAGACTTGAAACATTTACCTTCATCTGTGGCTTAGCTTCCAGATCATTGCCCTCCGCCCACATTCCAATTCATCACCAAGTCTGTACACTCAGCTTTCCTTGTAATTCTCCTATCACTTTCCCTCTCCTGTTTCTGTTCTGGTTTTAGTTTGGAACAGAAGTGATGTTTCCCTTCTCTGAGGCACCAAAGCACTGGCTTGTATGACACTGCGATTCTGCTTTGCATGGTATTTATGTGCTTACTTTTCTTCTTGTCAGTATTGAACTGTAAATTCCTTGAGAGCCAGAATTATGTATTTAATTTTAAAGAATTTGAACAGGGAAATGATGATGAAGAAGATGAAGGCCCCTCCTGAAAGAACTCACACACTTGAATAAACAGATGCTGAATGGGAACAAAATACTTACTGCAGAATATATAATGAGTTTTCTGTGGTTCAATGGCTGTGTTGCACTCTTCATGTGATAGAGGATTTCTTTGACCAGGACACCTTAAAGAAGATAGATCAACAATTGAGCTGAACCAAATATGGGCTTATATTTTAGTTCATAAGCTTTTTGCTCATTCATACAGAGATTCTCTCTGCCAGGATTCTTAAGACTTAAGAAGAGAGGGCAAGAACTCATTTTGGTGGAGCATCTGCTGTGTGCTAAAAGTGTGATTTGTATACATTATTTCACTGAATCCTGACTTCTATCCCCATTTATAAGTGAGGAAGCTGAGGCTCAGAGCCATTAAGTGACTCACTCAGCTGGGGAAGGAGAGCTGGATTGGCATGTTAGGACTTTAGTATACCAGATTTTGTTAAAACTCAAGTTAGGAGGTTGATGAACTTGGAATTTCAGACAGGTTTTTACAGATAGTTGTTAGCCATTGCTCTTGTCCAGGGCAGGTCTGAAATCACAGGGTGGCATGCACCTCTCTGTCTTCATCCCTCTGGCAGCCACACCTGTGAGAGGCCAGGGGAGAAAGCAGCTCTCTGGATGTCTGCAAGGGTGCAGACTGTCTTCTGTGGACCATTGCTCCAGGTTACTCTGGGTGTCACTATTAGGGGGGCAGCCAGCACTTTTAGTTTTCATCTGAGGTCTCCATCTGTCATCAATAGAGGAAAGCTTTTGCCCTTTGCATTTGTTGCTCCTGAGGTGGTAAAAGGCACACAGACACAGCACAGAGTCTCCATCCCATCAGCAGACACTGGGGCTGAGGATACCTCGTGGTGCAGGTGCTGTCCTGAGGACGTGCTGCCCCAGGGGCTTCCACACCATCCACCGAGGACTCCTTGTGTCTCTGTTGGTCATCTCTCTACAGTGCATGTGGTGTCCTCACTTAAGGATGACCAGTTTTCTTTTGTAATGAGCAGGGCATTGATGTTAACAAAAGATTATGATCCCAGACTCTGTGGTCCACTCAGCAAATCACGCACTGAGCAGCTACGATGGGTGAATCAGACATGGTCCCTGTCCTCAAAAAGCTCATAAAACAGTGAGAAGAGACTGTCTATTGGTCTGTGTACCAATAAGCACAATAAAAGAGGGAGGTGATCTGCTCTTTCCGTGGGTGCTAGGGCTTCCTTGACTAGGAATAGAGGGAACTATAGGCTGCACTTCCCACAGGTCTGCACCTTTCTGCTTCAGGGAAGGTTGCCTTCTGGGAGCCCTTCAGAGCTTAGGCTTGATCTTCGGGCCACGATGGAACTAAACTCTGTGGCCGAGTTTCTGGGAGTCATGACAGCCACCTTCAATCAGCAACTTGTCCCTTGTCAGCAGGTGCCTTTGCAGCAGCTTTCAGTGTTGATGACGGAATAGATCAGCTCTTGGTTCTGGGGTGCTTGTGCAACTTGTCCCAGGAGAAAATAGGGGTAACTATCATAATAATCCACAGGCTCTGGCATGCCAATAGTCATGGTGTTTTCTTTTTGTTTGTTTGTTTGGTTTTTTTTTTTTTGCGGTATGTGGGCCACTGTTGTGGCCTCTCCCATTGCGGAGCACAGGCTCCAGACACGCAGGCTCAGCGGCCATGGCTCACGGGCCCAGCTCCTCCGTGGCATGTGGGATCTTCCTGGACCGGGGCACGAACCCGTGTCCCCTGCATCGGCAGGCGGACTCTCAACCACTGCTTCACCAGGGAAGCCCACTAGTCATGTTTTATAGGAGGGGAAGCTGAGGCTCAGAGAGGTTCAGCAACTTGTCCAAGATCATACAACTTGTAAGTAGAGGGGCTGAGTTTCACTGAACTCAGCATGTCCAGCTTCAAAACCTTGGTCTTAATTATTAGGCCTCACTGTAGCTAGCTTCTAAGTTCCCTGGTGCATCATTTATTAAATCTGCATACATTAGACAGAATATTATTGATTTGAAGACATAAACTTCACTTCTGTCACTATTGGGCTATATCAGGAGTTGGCAAACTTGTTCTATAAAGGGCCAGTAGTATATGCTTTAGGCTCCGTGGGCCAGGTGTTCTGTCACAACCATTCATTCTCAAGTGGAAGCACAAAAGCAGCCAAAGATACTACCTAAATGCATGAGTGTGCCTGAGCTTCAACAGCATTTTATTTACAAAAAATAGGCAGCAGCCTGGATTTGGCCTGCAGGCTGTTGCCTGCCAACATCTGATCTATAGCAAGAAGCAATTTGCATTAACACAAACAGGACCAGCCATATATTCCTAAATTAGCCTTAGGAATTAGCCTAGAGATTTTCTTGTGTGTATGGGGGTGTGTTGTGGGGGAAGGCAATGGGAGCAGGATATTACTGAACAGTGTCACCCTTGAAACCAAGTGATGGAACAGAAGTTTTGGCAAAGGTAAGAAGATGCCAGTCAAAGTCCTGATGTTCCCTTGTGACTCTGTCTCCCAGACTGTACATGCTTTCTCTGCAGGGTTGGGTTCAGGTGCTTCATAACAAGTGTGTAGTTGACAAATCTCTCTTGCCTTGCCAGATCTGAACAATATGCTGAGCTTGTGTCTTGGCAGGAATCACTAAGGAAACAATTTCCTGGCTTATCAATAGCACTGGGCTTCCCCTAGAAAATAGGACAGGTGTATGCATATGAGTGCCAGTCCTTATAGAGTCCAAGACCCAGAGACCACCTTAGGGAAGGACTCTGATAGACAAATCTAGTTTAGTGAACTCATCAGATGGGGAAACTGAGACCCAGAGAGGGGAAGTGACTTCCTCAAAATGCAATCTCTAGTAGCCAAGGGAAAAAAGTCAAGGAAATATGAAGCAAGCTGCTGGGAAAACTCCCATCTTATATTCGGATACAGGCCCCTGCATTTATTAACAGATTCTAGTCAACCCCTACCTGGCTTTCCCTGCCCTTTTCTTCACCATCTCCTACATCTAGAGAAGTGCTTCTGAAACTTTATTGTACATGTGAGGTATCTAGGGATTTCATTAAAATGCAGATTCAGATTCAGCTAGTCTGGGGTGGGGCCTAGGATTCTGCATTTCTTTCTAGGGGCTTGGCGATGCTGACGTTGCTGGTCCATGGACTGCATCTTTAGTAGTGAGGGGATGAATTCCTGAGCCCATCATGACTAGGTTGGGGAAATGAAGAATCTTGTCTCTACCATCTGATGCATTTGGCCACCATACTGCTGGTTCCTGCTGGTTCAGGAATGAGATCTGGTGCTTATGTGGCCAATGAGGCCCAACTTTCACCCTCTGCATCCTTTGTTGTTTGGTACGTAGGATTGAGTTGGGTCTTGGGCTCTGTTCCTACACACAGTCTGTGTCCTGCCTGCTAATTTTTCCTAAGACACCAGATTCCATCTATGACTCATCTCTGGATGCTCTCCCATCCCCAGGGTCTGGGTCTTGTGGTTCATGTCCTCAGCACAGAGTGAGGACTTGTACATTTTCATCAAGTCTCTCTCTGCACTGTGCAACCAGGGCTCTGTAACAGCAGGTCTGCAACACTATTACATCATTCATGACCACTGCCCTAAATTATTTGTCCCAAGGTACTTTGTTCACCTCATATGAAATTACTCCCAACCATACTGACTTCATACCTCATTAGCTGTTCTAGTTACAGCTTACTTCACTCTTTATATGAGCTTTTGTAGCTATAATTGACTCCTCTCCTGGCTGGTGACTTGAATTCTTTCTCTAGCTCTGCAGCCCTGAGTGAACATCCTCCCAGTCTGCTCCAACCCCCAGGATGCTTTGTCTCTGTATTCTCCTGGGGGTCTGCTGAACTTGTCCAACCTCATGGTGAATAGTGTCTGGCAATTGTTGGAGTCCTGATGTGATTGTATTGTTTTCTTCAAAGTCTCTAGAGTATATGACTCAGAACATCTCCTGTGACTTAAATTTTCTTCATTGTTATGACAGCCTGGCATAATAGACGTCTTTCTCTCCATCTTTAGTTTTAATGTCTACATTAACAACACAGGTTCAGACCTGTCATATCCTCAGGGGTCTTGGCCTGCCACTCAGCTGCCCTCAGAGCCTCAGCATTTATCCCCATCCTGCCTGATCTTGGCTTCTTTCTTCGACACATCTATCCTGATTACAAGGGCTGGGCTCCTTCATTATGATTAGATGTCCTGTTCTACAGAGGGCCAAATCCAGCTGAGAAGAGGCATCACTGAGAAGCAAACATCTTTCAACACCAATGGAAAAATTTAAGCTGTGTCATAAGCTTGTCAATTGCAATAGGTATTAATCTACAGGGCATAATTAGCCTGCAAAGTAAACTGTATTGACTTTAACAGTGACTACCGCCAAGGGTTTTAGGAAAACAGGCCACTTTTGCTACACCTCCCACTTGAAAAATTCACCCTATAGTCCACCAGACACAATTGATTTTTATGTGTCTCAGATATAAAATCCATGATTCTTTGATCTGGAAAGGATGAAAAGTATCATTTAGCTTTAGCCCAAAGCTTCTGTTTTCCAGACGGGAAAACTAAGGCTCAGAGTGGGTAATATTAATGATCATAAAAACACATAATGTTTGATAGTGTATTATGTATCAGGTGCTATTTGTGGTAAGCCTTTGGAATACATACATTCATTTTAATCCTTACTACTAAAGAAGTGGGTATTATTATTATCCCCAATTTGCAGAATGGAAACTGGTACAGGGGTGATTACCTGTCTAATTCAAGGTCACATAACTTATTAACGGTGGGACCAGGACTCAGACCCAGATCACTTAACCACAATGCTTCTCTCATTTTTAAAATACTTACCCCCCTGCAGTCTAGATTTCTCTTTCTGCCTATGAATTCCATAGAGGGACAGGAGGGACAATTCTGATATTTCTTTCAACTTAGTCATGGTGTCCTCTGTGGCCCAGGAGGGTAAAGTGAAATTGTGAACACCCTGTAGCAAAGACAAAGGAAGAAAATGTATATTTTTATTTCTGACTGTCCTCTGTATTGACTTTTTAATCCCCCTTCCCCCACAAAAAGTACTGAGTCCAGCCTTTCTTGGGAGAGAGGGAGATTTCATGAAAGAGGAGACCAAAGTGAAGTAGCCTACAGAAGAATTAAGTGAGAGAGAAGTAAAAAAAAAAAAAAAAAGTAATGTGGCCACAACTTGGAATAGCTCAGATCAAAATGTAGTAAGGGAAAAAAAACCCCAAGACTTGAACCAGAAAGTGGGTTATTGTTTTTATTGAAGACTCTTTTATAAGACTAACAAATCTTCCTTGAAACAGATGCTGATGATAAAGTGAAAATATTGGGAATGTCGCGTGTGCTTGGGTCAATGAACTCTAACATAGAGGGGTGCAAACTGTGTCATTTGCTATCAAGATGGAACTATGAAAGTAATTCTCGTCCCCAGACACTCACAATGACCTCAAAATCAGAGGTGTATAGGAGTCTTGTGGCTGGTCAGAATTTTGCCCCAAGATTCAGTGAACTGGCTGGGAAAACAGGATTATAGAGTTTTCCTTTTGGCCAGCAGGTGGAGAATGGTGATTGAGAAAAACATCATGAAGCCCTGAAAAAATAGTAATTTATCTAACTAAAAAGCTTATTTCACATGCATTGTATAGCAAAAGAGAAATTCTTTCCTGATAAAGCAATTTTAATAGCCTGGCTTAAAGTTAGCTTGCTTATTTCTACATACAGAAATCAGGTAATTTTTTTTCTTCTTCTTTCTGTACAACACTATTGCTATTTTCATTAAAGTCTATTTAATGAAGTGGAGCCCAGCGTTCCTGAGTGACTGAAAAATAAGTTAAGTGGTAAGGCACAGAAAAAGCAATTTTGCCTAAATTTTCTTTTTTTTTAAGATTTTTTTTTTTGATGTGAACCAGTTTTAAAGTCTTTATTGAATTTCTTACAATATTACTTCTGTTTTATGTTTTGGTTTTTTGGCCATGAGTCATGTGGGATCTTACTTCTCCAACCAGGGATAAAACCCACACTTCCTGCATTGGAAGGCAAAGTCTTAACCACTGGACCACCAGGGAAGTCACTGCTTATAATTTTCTAAAGGGTGTATACGTAAATAAGAGAGAGAAGAAGTCAGAATTTTCAAGTTAATATAAAGAAGTCTTGACTTATGTTTCAATGTCAAAGGAAGTCTAAATAATACATCTGTATAAAAGCAAAAGAAAATGTATTCATCTGTTTCAAAATAGGCATAAATCATAAAATCAGATGGTAAGTTAATCTTTGATATTTTTTCTTTTACCTCACAAAATAAAGGGTCGTAGACTTTACTCCAAATTCCAAAAAGGTCCTGGTCATGGTATCCTGTAAATTTTGGCAAGATTTCTATAAAATCCTGAAACACACACAGAGGGAAAAAATTTTTACACCAGCGTTTCTCGACTTGGGCATTATTGATATTTGGGCTGGATAATTCTTTGCTGTGGGGTTGCCCTGTGCACTGTAGGATGCTCAGCAGCATCCCTGGCCTCTACCCACTAGATGCCACATCATCCCTAGTCCCTCAGTTGCAACAACCCAAAATGTCTCCAGACATTGACAAAGGGTCCCTGTGAGGCAAACTTGCCCCCATTGAGAACTGCTGTTATTCACATGAAAGTGCACCAGTAATACTGGCTAAGTGCACCAAAGATTTTTACAAATGCTAATTGATCATTTCTTATTATTACATTAAAAATGTGGGCACCTGCTGGCTTACTGCCACATGTTCCTGGTTTGTCCTGGAATCAGACTGAAGTGCACTGCATCAAATTCATCTTGGAAGTAGGTGAAGTATAACTCACATGTAAATGAGTGGAAGGTGAGAAGGGAAAGCATGTCTCAGACCAAAGCACCCCAGGAAGACACAACAGAAACTGGGTCTGGTATCTGGCTATAAATGTGGGATTTGGATGGGATGCAAACATTTCTCTAGGTTCTGTATTATTTTTGGATTGTCATGGTAATGAGACGCATTGGTCAGCTGTCTGCATGATGAATTGGTAGCAATTTCTGGGAAGCCTTTGGAAGATACTGTTTGTCTGATGAATAAATTTTCTAGGAAAATATAATTTGCTAATATTAACCCAAATGGATTTCCATAAAATAAACAGAAATAATTATTAAAGAGCCCACAACCTCCCCCAACAAAACAGAACAAAACAAAACAAAAGCTCCATGGCCAGGTAATTTTATTGGGAAATTCTACCAAGCTTTGTGCTATTTTAACTGACCTGGAGCATAATAAAAGAAAGAAAACTTCCAAAAAATTTGTATAAGCATTGATACTGACAAAGACTGACCAGAAAAGAAAACTATTGTCCAAAGTTACTTTGAATATCAGTGTAAAAAGTCTAGGTAAAATATTAACAGATAATTCAATATCATACTAAAACAAGGGGGGCTTGAATCTAGACATGTAAAGATAGTTCAATAATAGTAAATCTATAAATATAATTAATCTTATTAATTGATCCAAGAGAAAAATAACTTGATTTTACTAAAAATGTTGAAAAGACCTTTAAAAAAATTAAACACCAATATTGACAAAAACACTTAAGAAAATAGGAAAGATAGCTAATTCCTTAACTTGATAAAAGTATGTCTATTTGGTCCAAAAGCCAGAATGCTTAATAGGGAAATACTTCTAAAATCAGGAGTAAGACAAGGATACCCACTACCAATACTATTATGTAATAATGGACTGTAAGTACTGGCCAGTACAAATAGGCAAAATAAATCAGAGGTATAAATATTGGAAAAGTAGACGTAAGCCATGATTTTTTTGCAGGTCTTATAAGCCTGGGACAAACTTAACAAAAAATATAAAGACCTATATGAAGAAAACCTTAAAACAATCTTGACGATAAGAACAAATAGGAAAATGTATCATGTTCTTGGAAAGGAAGACTCAACAAATTTGCAACAAAGTTGCAAATTCTCCCTAAGTTAATTTATATATTTAATATAACCCCAACAGAAACACTGAAAAGTTAAATGAAAACTCAGAAAAAGTAGAGAATGAGGGAGAGAATATGTAATATGCTTTAAATATTAAAGCATATAAAATTTGTAATAATTATAACTGTGGTTTTGGCTAATAAAATGAAAGAATAATTAAAAAGAAAAAAATTCTAGAAATAGACCTTATACATATGGGAATTTTAATATGTAACAGCTCAAATTAGTGGGGAAAAGATGAACTACTCAATAAACAGTGATAGAGCAATTAGGTAATATTCTGGAAAAAACTTCAGCAGGATACATACCTCACATGTAACACCAGTATAAACTGTAAATGGGTCCAATATGTAAATGTAAAAATGAAGCTATAGTAGAATTATAAGAAAGCATTGCAGACTTCCTTTATAACCAAGGAGTGGCTAAGGCTTTTCTAAATATGGCTACAAATATACAAACCATAGATGGCTATATCAGCACACTTACAACCATGTGGCAAAAACGCTGTAAACAAATCAATAGGCAAACAATAAAAAGAGGGCCATTTGTATCCCAGGAAAAAAAAAAGTTAAGAGAGAGAAAGCTCCTAAAACTTTATAAAAAGAAGAAAGCCAATAACCCAAAAGAAAAATGGTGAAGGGATATGAACAGAATAGGAAATACAAATGGCTTTTAACTAGACGAAGATACCCAAAGCTCACTCATCGTAAGAGAAAAGTACTACAGCACAGTGTTCTATAATAGTAATGATACTGATCTTTCTTGTCTCATTCCTGATTTTGGAGGGAATGCTTCTAGTGATACCATCTTTCACTTACAGATTGGCAAATATCCTCATAGTTGTCTACACACTGTTCGGAAGGCTGTGGAGAAACAGGCACTCTTATGTATTTCTGATGGGAGTAGAAATTGGTATAACCTGATTGAAGGGTAATTTGATAATATTCAAATTGTCCCAGAATTTCCACTATTTCTGCATACCACTAAATAACACATTTTTTAACCTTATAAGGATGCAGCCTCTTTTGGAATTCCTCTGATTTCAAAGTCTTCCTCTCAAGTTCTTGAAAACGAGAGCAGTTCCTGAAAGGCAGGTATAGCAACTGAGGAAAAAGAGAAATCGTAAATTTTGTATTAGTCAAAAGAACTAAAGAAGCTGCAGCCATTAGGTGTAAAGTGACCTGAGTAAAAGATTCAAATGTGTTTTGAGCTGAATGGAGTTCTAAAATTGAGGAAAAAGAGATCAATGATCGTCTGGTCTTAAATAGTAGGATATATACCCAGAACTCAAAATCTATCTTTTTCATTTCATGAACTTGCCTAAATAGAACTGTGCTATTGGTAAATATTCACACTTCCCAGTTTTTCCTGTGAAATGATAACAATTATCTTGCTTCCTTCCAGACCTCTTTCATTTCTAGCACTAGATGTACATCTATGTGCATGCGTGCACACACATACACACATACAAACACAAACACAAGTACAAAGAAGTGAATTAGAGGTTCCAGAAAGAATCTTAAGAGATCGATTCACTGAAATACGTTCTTGCAAAGTTGCAGACTGTTAAAATAAGGGAACATGATAAACACATAGAAAAATATATTTGAAAACCTATTATGAGGACAAAATAATCATCCAAAAATGAGTTTAAATTTGACAATCTTTTGTAGTTTTAATTATAATCTATAGGCTGGTGACTCCCAAGTTCATTTTGTTGCTCTTACTTTCCATCTGAGCTAGTCTTGTGTTTTCAGCCTTTGGTGGATATCACCAGTTGGATGTTCTCTTCAGCCTCAAATTTGACATGTACAAACCTGAACTCCACTTCTTCATTTTTAACAATTTCCTTTTTGTAATCTCTCTACTTTTGCCAATGACGAAATTTATCATCCTGCTTCATAGACTAATCACTTTTGCCTGTCTACTTTCAAAACACAGTTGACCTTGAACAATGCAGAGGTTATGGCGGTTAACCCACACACAGTTGAAAATCTGAGTGTAGCTTCACAGTCTGTATCCACTGTTCTGCATCTGGAGGAGTCGACCAACTGGGGATCATGTAGTACTGTAGTACGAATTTATTGAAAAAATTCACATATAAGTGGACCCGTGTAGTTGAAACCCTCGTTGATCAAGAGACAACTGTATATCCAAAATAGACCCATTTTCTTTACTTTCATTGTCCCCTCCCAGTCCAGACCACCATAATCTGTGTTTCAACTACTGTAAGAGCTTCCTATGTGATCAATTTGCATCACAATTCATCCTCCACACAGCAACTACACTAATCCTTTGTATTTTATTTTTGTAAATGCTAGTATCAGTATTTTAAAACCATCAATCAGATCATGCCATTCTGTAGTTTATAACTTTCACTGGCTTTCCATTTTACTAGGAATAAAATCCAAACTCATGCCCTAGTGACCTTTTTGTCCTGCTTCCTACTGCTGCCCCCTCACTCACTCCTCTCCAGCAACACTGGGGGCCTTCTTGCTGTCCCCTTAACACACAGGCTGGGGGTCTCTGTGTTCCCTGCCTGAGACACTCCCCCCACTCCAGCTCTTCTAGACATCCTGCCCAGCCACTATCACATTACCTTGTTTTATTGCCTTCAAGGAACTCACTGCCATTTGAAATTATTGTATTTATTTTCTTCTTTATCATCCTATCATTCCTATAAAATATAAACTCGAGGATATCCAGAGTCTTGTCTATCTTGTTCACTGCTGAGCTGTCAAAGCCTAGAACAGGGTCTGGCATATTAGTACCTACTCAAAAACCATTTTATTTTTGTAAGTTGCTTCCTTGTCACCTTCTTCTGTGTCGCCTTGTCTTACCTCGCCTTCCTTCCCCTGATGTCTTTACCATCTAATTTCAGGCCTTCACGTCCTCACTCCTGCATGACTTCAACAGTTGTTTTCAGAGAGCTCAGTATTTTCCCTCCAAGCCACTGTCAGACAAATGCCCCAAAGCACTGCTCATTGTGTGTGTGCACAGTACTGAGGGAGGTACGCAGTTTTTCTATGTCCCCTGCTTTACATCTAAATTTCCCACCCTGGCTTTCACAATTTTCCACAGGAGAAATGACACTGTTGAGGGGAAAAGCACAGAACTATTAATTTAAAGGTCTAGGTTTTAATGAATTACTTAACCTTTCTAGACTTTCGTTTTCTCATCTCACATATTGAAAGAATCAGGCTGAAAATGTAATAATCACCTAACCGTCTGTCCAGAATTTTGCAGGTTACAAAGTCATTTCCTTTTCTTAACTGAGGTGGTTTTCACAAATCCCTGTGAAGAATTTAGGTGGGTACTGTTGTTCCCATTTTACAGAAAAGGAAACTGAGGTGCAGGGAAGTTACTCAAGGTCAAGTATCTGAAGTGGTAGGTGGCTCTCAGACTCAGGTTTTCCCAGCTCTAAATTCAGCCCTCCATCTACATCACGCTGCCTTTGTCTCAAGATTCCTTCTGGCTATTAAATTTGGATTCTCTAACCTGTGCCCGACCACTTATTCAGTCTTATTTTCATTCTTTCTAAATATGAACTCTGAACATAGACGGACAAGCACTCTACCTTGACTCAAAGCTAAGCTTTTGGGCTGCGCTGCTCTCCTTTCCTACCCTCCTCCAAGATCTGGTTCAAGTTCTCACTCTGTCCATGAAGACTTGAATGACTGCCCTGTGGTAGCTCCGAGTATGTCTTATTCTCTGAATTCCTCCAGCATGTGCAGCTTGTTCTTGAAATCGTTGCCCTCCACTTGCATTGTATTCTACACACTTCACAAGTGTGAATATTTTTTCATCAAATGGATTATAAATTAGGGAAGAAAACTGGCCTCATATTTCTCTTCTATTTCTGTATAGCAGTTAGCAAAGTTCTAGGAATAACTTTGGTTGATTGATTGATTTTGTTAAATTTTCTAGTTGATGTTAGAGAGAATTGTTTTCATCTTAGTAGGTAGCAGGAAGCCACAGGTAGACAATCTTACTTGTTTCTTTCTCCCTCTTCCTCACTCTCCCTGTTTTTCTTCCTCTTGTAATAGCACCTGCATTCTCTTTACTATGTAATTTAATCATTATCTTTCAAGATTAAAGGTTAAACAGCTACCCTGGTCTATATTGGCTAAATTTGGTGCTTCCTTCCAGTCTTTGTAGAAAAGGCTGTGGTCAAAGTGAAATTTTTTCTTTTTGGAAGAAAATATTCACAAGCTCCTAAGAACACTGATAATCATAATGATTCCTTCTGATTCTTTGATGGAAAGAGGCATAAATAAATCATCCTATCTTTTCAGGAAACAGCAGAAAATTTGACTGGAGTAGATTTACCTAGAGTGAGGTTGACCGGGTTAAGCTCTTTCTACAAAGCAAGTGGGAAAAATTCTTAAGTCACCAGTTTTGGCAATTGTCAAATTTCTTGGTAACCCACCCCAGAGCTCTCTGAGCAACATTCTAGGTCTGGTAGTCATGCTAAGCCTCAGTCATAAAGAGAGAAGATGGTCATGTTATAATGTGACTGCAGGGGAATTAGGAAGGGTTCCTTGTCCCAAACTATTTCCTTCACACAGTCCTAAATTCCACATCTGGAAGATTAGTTAGACTTATTTATTACTATTTTAAAAAATAGCAATACCTCTGAAAAGATAAAAGAGTTCTTGGTCAGTCCCACCTAGTGTAAATAAATTTGAGAGTTTCTCTCAAACAACCTCATTTAGGCAACTTGGTTTATGGTACTTGTTCTCAGACTTGGCTGTCCACTAGAATCATCTAGGGAGATTTTTTAAAAATATTGATGCCTGGGTCCCACCTTCAGAGATTCTGATTTATTATGGCATGTGCCCGGGGCATCAGGATTTTAAAAAATTTCCAGGTGATTCTAACAGGCAGCTAACTTTGAGAACCACTAGTTTACACTAAAGGAAACTGCTCTGGAATGAGATCAGCCTGGTTCTAGTCTCAGTAGTGATGTTTATCAGCTGTGTGACTTTGGATCTATTTTGTTTGACTTCTCGAGCACTTTTTTCCCTGGCTGGAAAAGAAGGACAATAATATTGTCCATTCAAGATTGTTATGAAAGGTAAATATGATGACACATATAGCGTGTTGGGCACTAATTACATAATCAGATCTTTCTTTTTTACCCTGCCTAGGAATGGGGATTGCCAAAAGTTGAAAGACTAGCAAAACAAAGTGGATAATAAAGCTCTAAAGAGAAATTCTGTTCCTACTCCCTTCTGTTAGGACTTTCTATGTCCTTTGCACCTTTATTTAGGAAAGAATTAAGACTGCACAGCCCATGAAGTGTCCAGACTCCCAACTCCACAAGTCCTGAGCAGCCTGCCTTCCTTCTTCCAGAACCAATGAAATCCCCGTTTTCCATAATACTGACCCGATCTTCAGAAACCGGGACTGTGTGCACTGGGATGGGCTGCCAGGGTAGGCTGGGATTCCAGACGCTGATACCTTCTGGGGGAAATAGGGCTGCAAGGCTTGTCATAGCACTCATCAAAGCCCGGTCAATATCCGTGCTTCGAACAAAAACCTAGAGTGGGAAAATCAAAGGAGAATCCAATAGAGAGGAACTGCGGGGTTTTTTTTTTTCCTGTGGAGCTAATAGTGTATTTCAGAAAGGGCAGAACACCTACACCAAAATATTAGCAGACACTGTGGTAGCATCATGATCATAATACCTATTATGGAAGAGATAATATTATGAGCATGCCATGGCATAAAGCAACTTGGTATGCCAACAGCTGAATTGACAAAAGAGACCAATCAAGTGGTGGCTACTTGCCAAGCCTAAGTATTTACTGTAGGTGTCCATGTTGAACTTACTTATATTCATACATTTTTTTTAAGGAGTACATTTGTAAACAAGACATCTGACTTTTATAAGTTCCTTGAGAAACAGGGAATTTTTACAAATACATTATGCTAAACTATTTCAAGGGGCAAGGTTCCCACTATTAGCTTCCCAACTTACCTGTTCATGTTTATAGGACTTGTTCAAGAATTTTTCATATCGTTTCCTTATATATTGTCCAAGTTCATAATGCTGCTCCATGCCCAGCTATGAGAACAAATAAAAGCAAAAATTAGTGAAAGTAAGTTCTGTGAAGCTATATGTCGATCAAAACAGGCAATTCTATACAATTTTCCTACAGTTACTAGTCACTAGGGGTGACTTGATCATGATCAGAAATTGTTGAGGCTAAGCATTAGTGCTTCTCTTTCCACAATCAAAACACATTTTACACTTTTTAGATCCCAGGTAACTGTGCAAAACACTTTCCCAGATATGAGTAAAGTAGTTATATGGTTTCAATAATGTAACAATCCCACAGAGTTTCCCATGAGACTCATCAGTAACTTGGTGAAATCCAACCAACCTGAGTGAGTTGGCCAAATCCTTGTGGCCATGAGGATTCCTTAATGGGGTCGTTAGGAAAGGTTTCGATGGGACTTCGGTCTCCATGCCTAAAAACCTGAAAATAGATTGAGGTAGTAATGTTACAAACTTAACTTAGGTGTTTTGCCTCTGCTCATAATGATAGATTTTTCTTCTAAACCTCTGGTTCTCCACCTTGGCTATTCATTGGAATCACCTGGAGAGTTTAAAAAAAATTCTGAGGACTGGATCCCACCCCTTGTGATTCTAGTTTAATTAGTTTGGGATGCATCAGGGCATTAGGATTTTAAAGACCTCCCCAAGTAAATCTCAGGTTAAGAACTGCTGTTCTAAGTTCAGTAACACGTTCTAAAGGCTCATCATCTTGTTATTCACATTACATGAAACACAGGAAAACTGTTAGTGAACTGTTATTGTTTCAGGTAATGTGAATAACAAGATGATGAGCCATTAGGAGTCAGGCGACCCACACATGGAGACCGGTTTACACATCAGACAGGACAAGAAGGAACACAAAGCTTAGCAAGATCACTTTATTGTCGAAAAACTCTGATGAGAAGTATTCCTTCCTGAATTATGATTACAGTAATAATAGTGTTAACATTTTGACATATCATAATAGTGGCTTTAAAATGCTACATACAATTTGTGACCATCTTGAGCCAATGATTTATTAGTTTTTAGGAGGTTAGAGATAAAGGACTTGCCAGTGGAAGATTAAAAAATCTAATTTTCAACAATTTAAGATCCTACTGAATTTGTATGCATGTCATCATGCTTTTTTTTTAACACCTTTATTAGAGTATAATTGTTTTACAATGCTGTGTTAGTTTCTGCTTTATAACAAAGTGAATCAGCTATACATATACATATATCCCCATATCTCCTCACTCTTGCATTTCCCTCCCACCCTCCCTATCCCACCCCTCTCGGTGGTCACAAAGAACCTAGCTGATCTCCCTGTGCTATGCGGCTGCTTCCCACTAGCTTTCGGTTTTACATTTGGTAGTGTATATATGTCCATGCCACTCTCGCACTTGGTCCCAGCTTACCCTTCCCCCTCCCCATGTCCTCAAGTCCATTCTCTACATCTGCATCTTTATTCCTGTCCTGCCCATAGGTTCTTCAGAACCTTTTTTTCTTTAGATTCTATATATATGTGTTAGCATACGGTATTTGTTTTTCTCTTTCTGACTTACTTCACTCTGTATGACACCTCACTCAGTTTCGTTTCTTTTTATGGCTGAGTAATATTCCATTGTATATATGTGCCACATCTTCTTTATCCATTCATCTGTCGATGCATACTTAGGTAGCTTCCATGTCCTGGCTATTGTAAATAGAGCTGCAATGAACATTGTGGTACACGACTCTTTTTGAATTATGGTTTTCTCAGGGTATATGCCCAGTAGTAGGATTGCCGGGTCACATGGTAGTTCTATTTGTAGTTTTTTAAGGAGCCTCCATACTGTTCTCCACAGTAGCTGTATCAATTTACATTCCTACCAACAGTGAAAGAGGGTTCCCTTTTCTCCACACCCTCTCCAGCATTTATTGTTGGTAGTTTTTTTTTTTTTTTGCGGTATGCGGGCCTGTCGCTGTTGTGGCCTCTCCCGTTGCAGAGCACAGGCTCTGGGCGCTCAGGCTCAGCGGCCATGGCTCACGGGTCCAACCACTCCACGGCATGTGGGATCTTCCTGGACCGGGGCACGAACCCATGGCCCCTGCATCGGCAGGCAGACTCTCAACCACTGCGCCACCAGGGAAGACCTGTTGGTAGATTTTTTGATGATGGCCATTTCAGACTGGTGTGAGGTGATACCTCATTGTAGTTTTGATTTGCATTGCTCTAATGACTAGTGATGTTGAGCATCCTTTCATGATTTTTTGGCAATTTGTGTATCTTCTTTGGAGGAGTATCTGTTTAGGTCTTCTGCTCATTTTTGGATTGGGTTGTTTGTTCTTTTCATATTGAGCTGCATGCGCTGCTTGTAAATTTTGGAAATTAATCCTTTGTGAGTTGCTTCATTTGCAAATATTTTCTCCCATTCTGAGGCTTGTCTTTTCATCTTGTTTATGGTTTCCTTTGTTGTGCAAAAGCTTTTAAGTTTCATTAGGTCCCATATGTTTATTTTTGTTTTTCTTTCCATTTCTCTAGGATGTGGGTCAAAAAGGATCTTGCTGTGATTTATGTCATAGGGTGTTCTGCCTATGTTTTCCTCTTAAGAGTTTTAGCATGTCTGGCCTTACATTTAGGTCTTTAATCAATTTGAGTTTACCCCAGGAATGCAAGGATTCTTCAATATATGCAAATCAATCAACATGATAGACCATATTGACAAACTGAAGGAGAAAAACTATATGATCATCTCAATAGATGCAGAGAAAGCTTTTGGCTTGTCCTCACGGTGAGCCTCAGCCGCCCCCCCCCCCCACCTCTGCAGGAGACCCTCCAACACTAGCAGTTTCCTTTACACAAGTTGGAAAGATGACTACTCCCCAAATTACAGCTAAAACCATATGACAGCTTGCTCAATCATCTTCAGTCCCCATTGCCTACCAATATACATCAGAAATACATCTACACATGGAACAACTCCTACAGAACACCTACTGAAGGCTGGCAGAAGACCTCAGACCTTCCAAAAGGCAAGAAACTCACCACATACCTGGGTAGGGCCAAAGAAAAAAGAATAAACAGAGACAAAAGAATAGGGATGGGACTTGCACAAGTGGGAGGGAGCTGTGAAGGAGGAAAGGTTTACACACTGCGAAGGCCCTTCACGGGCGGAGACTGCGGGTGGCGGAGGGGGGGAGTTTCAGAGCTGCGGAGTAGAGCACAGCAACAGGGGTGCGGAGGGCAAAGTAGAGAGATTCCCGCACAGAGGATCGGTGCCGACCGGCGCTCACCAGACCGAGAGGCTTGTCTGCTCACCAGCCGGGGCAGGCGGGGCTGGGAGCTGAGGCTTGGGCTTCAGTCGGAGCGCTAGGAGAGGACTGGCAGCGTGAACGCAGCCTGAAGGGGTTAGTGCACCACGGCTAGCTGGGAGGGAGTCCGGGGAAAAGTCTGGACCTACTGAAGAGGCAAGAGACTTTTTCTTCCCTCTTTGTTTCCTGGTGCGTGAGGAGAGGGGATTAAGAGCGCTGCTTAAAGGAGCTCCAGAGACGGTTGCGAGCCGCGGCTAACAGTGCGGACCACAGAGACGTGCATGAGATGCTAAGGCTGCTGCTGTCGCCACCAAGAAGCCTGTGTGCGAGCACAGGTCACTCTCCACACCTCCCTTCCAGGGATCCTGTGCAGCCTGCCACGCCAGGGTCCCAGGATCCAGGGACAACCTCCCCGGGAGAACGCACTGCGCGCCTCAAGCTGGTGCAACGTCCCTCAGGCCTCTGCCGCCGGAGGCTCGCCCCGCATCCGCACCCCTCCCTCCCCCAGGCCTGAGTGAGCCAGAGCCCCCAAATCAGCGGCTCCTTTAACCCCATCCTGTCTGAGGGAAGAACAGACGCCCTCCGGCGACCTACACGCAGAGGCGGGACCAAATCCAAAGCTGAACCCCGGGAGCAGTGCGAACAAAGAAGAGAAAGGGAAATCTCTCCCAGCAGCCTCAGGAGCAGCAGATTAAAGCTCCACAATCAACTTGATGTACCCTGCATCTGTGGAATACCTGAATAGACAACGAATCACCCCAAATTGAGGAGGTGGACTTTGAGAGCAACATTTATTATTTTTTCCCCTTTTTGTGAGTATGTATATGCTTCTGTGTGAGATTTTGTCTGTATAGCTTTGCTTTCACCTTTTGTTCTAGGGTTCTATCCCTCCATTTTGTTTGTTTTTTTACTTTAAAAAAATTATTTTTCTTAATAAATATATTTTAATAACTTTATTTTATCTTACCTTATTTTATTTTATCCTCTTTCTTTCTTTCTACATTTTCTCCCTTTTATTCTGAACCATGTGGATGAAAGGCTCTTGGTGCTACAGCCAGGAGTGAGTGCTGTGCCTCTGAGGTGGGAGAGCCAACAGCAGGACACTAGTCGACAAGAAACCTCCCAGCTCCATATAATATCAAATGGCAAAAATCTCAGAGATCTCCATCTCAACAACAACACCCAGCTTCACTCAACGACCAGCAAGCTACAGTGCCGGACACCCTATGCCAAACAACTAGCAAGACAGGAACACAACCCTACCCATTACCAGAGAGGCTGCCTAAAATCATAAGTCCACAGACACCCCAACACATACCAGCAGATGTGGACCTGCCCACCAGAAAGACAAGATGCAGCCTCATCCACCAGAACACACAGGCACTAGTCCCCTCCACCAGGAAGTCTACACAACCCACTGAACAAACTTTAGCCACTAGGCACAGACACAAAAAACAACGGGAACTACGAACCTTCAGCCTGCAAAAAGGAGACCCCAAACACAGTAAGATAAGCAAAATGAGAAGAAAGGAAAACACAGAGCAGATGAAGGAGCAAGATAAGAACCCACCAGACCTAACAACTGAAGAGGAAATAGGCAGTCTACCTGAAAAAGAATTCAGAATAATGATAGTAAAGATGATCCAAAATCTTGGAAGTAGAATAGAGAAAATGCAAGAAACATTTAACAAGGACCTAGAAGAACTAAAGGTGAAACAAGCAACGATGAACAACACAATAAATGAAATTAAAAATACTCTAGATGGGATCAATAGCAGAATAACTGAGGCAGAAGAACAGATAAGTGACCTGGAAGATAAAATAGTGGAAATAACTACTGCAGAGCAGAATAAAGAAAAAAGAATGAAAAGAACTGAGGACAGTCTCAGAGAACTCTGGGACAATATTAAATGCACCAACATTTGAATTATAGGGGTTCCAGAGAGAGAAAAAGAAAGGGACTGAGAAAATATTTGAAGAGATTATAGTTGAAAACTTCCCTAATGTGGGAAAGGAAATAGTTAATCAAGTCCAGGAAGCACTGAGAGTCCCATACAAGATAAATCCAAGGAGAAACAGGCCAAGACACATATTAATCAAACTGTCAAAAATTAAATACAAGGAAAACATATTAAAAGATATTAAGACATACTAAAAGAGCAAGGGAAAAACAACAAATAACAGACAGGAGAATCCCCATAAGGTTAACAGCTCATCTTTCAGCAGAAACTCTGTAAGCCAGAAGGCAGTGGCAGGACATATTTAAAGTGATGAAGGAGAAAAACCTACAAAGAAGATTACTCTACCCAGCAAGGATCTCATTCAGATTTGATGGAGAAATTAAAACCTTTACAGACAGGCAAAAGCTGAGAGAGTTCAGCACCACAAAACCAGCTTTACAACAAATGCTAAAGGAACTTCTCTAGGCAAGAAACACAAGAGAAGGAGAAGACCTACAATAACAAACCCAAAACAATTAAGAAAATGGGAATAGTAACATACATATTGATAATTACCTTAAATGTAAATGGATTAAATGCTCCCACCAAAAGACACAGACTGGCTGAATGGATACAAAAACAAGACCCATATATATGCTGTCTACAAGAGACACACTTCAGACCTAGAGACACATACAGACTGAAAGTGAGGGGATGGAAAAAGATATTCCATGCAAATGGAAACCAAAATAAAGCTGGAGTAACAATTCTCATATCAGACAAAATAGACTTTAAAATAAAGACTATTAGAAGAGACAAAGAAGGACACTACATAATGATCAACGGATTGATACAAGAAGAAGATAAAACAATTGTAAATATTTAGGCACCCAACATAGAAGCACCTCAATACATAAGGCAAATACTAACAGCCATAAAAGGGGAAATCGACAGTAACACATTCATAGTAGGGGACTTTAACACCCCAGTTTCACCAATGGACAGATGATCCAAAATGACAATAAATAAGGAAACACAAGCCTTAAATGATACATTAAACAAAATGGACTTAATTGGTATATATAGGACATTCCATCCAAAAAAAACAGAATACACATTTTTCTCAAGTATTCATGGAACATTCTCCAGGATAGATCATATCTTGGGTCACACATCAAGCCTTGGTAAATTTAAGAAAATCGAAATTGTATCAAGTATCTTTTCCGACCACAACACTATGAGACTAGATATCAATTACAGGAAAAGATCTGTAAAAAATACAAACACATGGAGGCTAAACAATACACTACTTAATAACGAAGTGGTCACTGAAGAAATCAAAGAGGAAATCAAAAAATACCTAGAAACAAATGCCAATGGAGACAAGATGACCCAAAACCTATGGGATGCAGCAAAAGCAGTTCTAAGAGGGAAGTTTATAGCAATACAATCTTACCTTAAGAAACAGGAAACATCTCGAATAAACAGCCTAAGCATGCACCTAAAGCAATTAGAGAAAGAAGAACAACAAAAAAAACCCCAAAGTTAGCAGAAGGAATGAAATCGTAAAGATCAGATCAGAAATAAATGAAAAAGAAATGAAGGAAACGATAGGAAAGATAAATAAAACTCAAAGCTGGTTCTTTGAGAAGATAAACAAAATTGATAAACCATTAGCCAGACTCATCAAGAAAAAAAGGGAGAAGACTCAAGTATATAGAATTAGAAATTAAAAAGGAGAAGTAAAACCTGACACTGCAGAAATACAAGAGATCATGTGAGATAACTACAAGCAACTCTATGCCAATAAGATGGACAACCTGGAAGAAATGGACAAATTCTTAGAAATGCACAACCTGCCCAAATTGGCTCACGAAGAAATAGAAAATATGAACAGACCAATCACAAGCACTGCAATTGAAACTGTGATTAAAAATCTTCCAACAAACAAAAGCCAAGGACCAGATGGCTTCACAGGCGAATTCTATCAAACATTTAGAGAAGAGCTAACACCTATCCTTCTCAAAAATCTTCCAAAATATAGAAGAGGGAGGAACACTACCAAACTCATTCTACAAGGCCACTATTACCCTGATAGCAAAACCAGACAAAGATGTCACAAAGAAAGAAAACTACAGGCCAATATCACTGATGAACATAGATGCAAAAATCCTCAACAAAATACTAGCAAACAGAATCCAACAGCACATTAAAAGGATCATACACCATGATCAAGTGTGATTTATTCCAGGAATGCAAGGATTCTTCAATATACGCAAATCAGTCAATGTGATACACCATATTAACAAATTGAAGGAGAAAAACCATATGGTCATCTCATGGATGCAGAGAAAGCTTTCGACAAAATTCAACACCCATTTATGATAAAAACCCTGCAGAAAGTAGGCATAGAGGGAAATTTCCTCAACATAATAAAGGCCATATATGACAAACCCACAGCCAACATCATCCTCAATGGTGAGAAACTGAAAGCACTTCCACTAAGATCAGGAAAAAGAGAAGGTTGCCCACTCTCACCACTCTTATTCAACATAGTTTTGGAAGTTTTAGCCACAGCAATCAGAGAAGAAAAGGAAATAAAAGGAGTCCAAATCAGAAAAGAATAAGTAAAGCTGTCACTGTTTGCAAATGACATGATACTATACATAGAGAATCCTAAAGATGCTACCAGAAAACTACTAGAGCTAATCAATGATTTTGGTAAAGTAGCAGGATACAAAATTAATGCACAGAAATCTCTTGCATTCCTATACACTAATGATGAAAAATTTGAAAGAAAATTTAAGGAGACACTCCCGTTTACCATTGCAACAAAAAGAATAAAATACCTAGGAATAAACCTACCTAAGGAGACAAAAGACCTTTATGCAGAAAACTATAAGACACTGGTGAACGAAATTAAAGATGTTACAAACAGGTGGAGGGATATACCATGTTCTTGCTTTGGAAGAATCAACAATGTGAAAATGGCTATACTACCCAAAGCAATCTACAGATTCAGTGCAATCCCTGTCAAACTACCAATGGCATTTTTCAGAGAACTAGAACAAAATATTTCACAATTTGTATGGAAACACAAAAGACCCCGAATGGCCAAAGCAATCTTGCAAAAGAAAAACAGAGCTGGAGCAATCAGAGTCCTGGACATCAGACTATCCTACAAAGCTACAGTAATCAAGACAGTATGGTACTGGCACAAAAAGATAAATATAGATCAATGGAACAGGATAGAAAGCCCAGAGATAAACCCATGTCCATATGATCACCTTATTTTTGATAAAGGAGGCAAGGATCTACAATGGAGAAAGGCAGTCTCTTCAATAATTGGTGCTGGGAAAACTGGACAGCTACATGTAAAAGAATGAAATTAGAACACTCCCTAATACCATACACAATAAACATTGTACTTTTTTGATTGCACATTTAATCTTTGGGAAGAGTAGTCTATACTTTTGCAACCTTGGTTTTTTGATTCTACTATGCTTTCTGAATAGAATACCAAAGCAAACACAAAGCTATTTTATAAGCAAAAGGTAAGGAAAGAAAAAATAAATACAAGATGATGTCTGCACTGATGTCAGCAAAAATTTTTAATACAGCGGAGGGCTGCATAACACCTTGGATTTTCTGAAATTTCCTGCACTTGTCACTCTTATTACCTGGCTAAATTTCTCCATTGGAAAGAAAGCCAATAGGCTGCTCTTTTTAAATCCTGTTAAATAGTTCAGCAGACACAGAAGTGTCCTTAGAACCATATCAGACTTTAGTCATCTTTGAGATGGGATTCCAGGAAAATGAGGGAGGCTTCTAAAACCTGGATGATGTCTCTGGTGTCTGAATAAAACTTATCTTTTGTCCCCCTGAACTGGTGAGAAATTGAAATCTCAGTAGAACAGGCTATGGCAAACAGAGGGACAATGGTGTGGTGAATCTTAAGAAACTATTTTGGTCAGGTAAGGAATTATTGTTATAAATAGTCACCTCATGGCTGGAAGAAAGGCTGCATACTCTCTGATGAGCACGTACAGTTACTAGTCACTAGGGGTGACTTGATCAGGAGTTGTCGAGGCTAATCATTAGTGCTTCTGTTTCTACAATCAAAACACTTTTTACACTTTTTGGATCCCAGATCTGAGTAACTAAAGTTATTATATGGCTTCATTGAATTATAAAGCCCACATTATTTAGTTTCCAGGGTTTCTCAGCCTCAGCACTGTTGACATTTTGGCTGTGGGGGCTGTCCTGTGCATTGTAGGATGTTTAGCAGTATCCAAGGCCTTTGCCCCATAGATGCCAGTAGAATTCCGCAGTTGTGACAATCGAAAAGTCTCCAGACATTGCCAAATGTCCCCTAGGGGGCAAAACCACCCCTAGTTGAGAGCCACTGAGTTAGCCAAAGAGAAGTTGAATGAGAGACATTGTAGTAAAATAATTTACAACACTTCCTACCAGCCTATAACCACTATAACCCCTCAATACTTTTTGAAGGCTTGCTTTGTCCTAGAAGCTGTGCTAAGTGTTTCTCATACATTTAATCCTCTTATCAATTATACAAAGCAGTTAGTATTATTATCTTCATTTCACAAGCCAGGAAACTGACTTAAGTGACCTGCCCAAGGTCACACAGTATATAAGTGGTAGAGCAGAGGTGAAAACACAAGCTGTGTGAATCCGACACCATCTTCTGAACCCATGCAGAGGCTCGCTTCTCTCTGCTCAAACATACCCCTCAGTGTCCCACCAGTGGACGATCTGGAATCTGGGGCTTTTTTATGAACTAAGATTGGAAGCTGTGTGTGTGTGTGTGTGTGTGTGTGTGTGTGTGTGTGTGTGTGTGTGTGGCGGGGGGAGGGTTATGTTGCATCAGAGGAAACCAAAACCTTGATGTAAGAAGCATCCCCAAATATTATTTAAAAGATAAAACTGAGGTTATGCAACTAAATGACAGCATGGCCTGGGGAGAAAAACAAGTGCCGTCCCCTTAGAGGAATGTTTTAAAGAGCAGAGCTGGAACAAAACCATGGGACATGGGGAAGCTTTCCTGCTCTGTTTTTACAGGTCATTTCCATAGGTTTTCATGGTTTCTGAGGTAGTGGCTCAAACATGCTATGAACTCTATGGAAGGGGTGTTCCACAGAAACACTTAATAAACCATCTCCCACATCCAGTGCTAGAAATCAAAATGTGTGTGTGTGCTCACACACCTGTGCCTTCAAGCACACATAGGTAGTATTCTTGAGCTTCTGAAATATCTCCAGTTTACCTGGAGCCTTTGGACTATGCCCAGGCATTTTTTTTTAAGTCTGTGCAGGGCAATCTTCTTAACTGCTTTCCTGTCATATTTATAACCTCTGTTCTCAGTCCAGCAATCACACTCCAACAAATCCTTTAGAAATCTAAGACTATATTATTAGCAGTAAGACTATTTGCAGTACTGGTGGTAATTGCAAAAGGAAGACATCCAAAATAATAACAACCCCTTATGTTTGTGCTACCCTTCATGGTTTTGTACAACCTGCCATCTCTTTTAATTCTTACAACTCTGTGAGGACAGGTCAGCACTACTGCTGCACTGAAAAAATAAGGAAACGGAGGCTCAGAGAGATAGAGTTAGCCGTGCAGATCTCCTACTTCCCATGAATGCTAGCCCATTGTTTTCCCCACCACATCACATTCACTTCACCCTTTTAAATCACAGGTAACTTTTTAGAAAGAACCACGGTTTGGTACCCATGTGACTGATCCTGCTCCCTCGAGCTTGCTAACCAGCTTTGGTGCACTGTGTAGGATGTGGAGACCCTGATGACTGCAGGACATGATGTCCAGTCCCCCTTCCCTGGCAGCAGTCACGTGCTCTTTTAAAAATGTTAATCAGTATAGTCTCTTGATTGCTTAGAACTCTCTAATGTTCTCTCATTCTTTTACATTTTTCTTTTGCAGAAAATTAGAAAGATATAAAAAAAATAGAGATTTTTATAATGAGCCCCTATGAATTCACCATTTGCTCCAACAATGATCAACTCATGTGTGGCCAGTCTTGTTTAATTTATTCCCTCTCACTGTCAGATATTATATCATTTCCCATTACTCTTTGCATAAAATCCAAAGTCCTTACAGTGGCTCACTAGACCCTACCTAATATAGCCCTGCCCAACCACCATGTTCTCCCCTTACATTCTTGCTAAGCACACTTAGCCAAAGGACCCTCTGCTGTTCTATCCAATACATTGTGTTCCAGCCTCAGAGCCTTCATGTTCCATATGCCTGGGATGTCCTGCTTCTGCATCTCCTGGCACTTTCACTCGGTCACTGAATTCAGGTCTGTCCTGAAAAGGCAACCTCTGCAGAGAGGTGTCTCTTGACCACCCAGTATCAAGTAATGCCTGCTCCATCTCTTTCTCATCACGTGGTTTCATTTTTTTTCCTTGATATTTTCTTTTTTTTTTTTTAATTGTGTGTGTGCATGTGTTTTTAAGTATCTGGCTTCCTCTCCCCATAAACTTTTTTTTTTTTTTTTTTTTTTTTTTTTGCGGTACGCGGGCCTCTCACTGTTGTGGCCTCTCCCATTGCGGAGCACAGGCTCCGGACGCGCAGGCTCAGTGGCCATGGCTCACGGGCCCAGCCGCTCTGCGGCATGTGGGATCTTCCCAGACCGGGGCACTAACCCGTGTCCCCTGCATCGGCAGGCAGACTCTCAACCACTGCGCCACCAGGGAAGCCCCGCATAAACTTCTTGAAAGCAGAATCTTTGCCATCATGGACACCGCTTTATCCCCAAAACAGTGTCAGACACACAGTAAGTACACACACAATGTGCTTTGTTTTAATGAATGAATCAATCTTGGGTTGGGTCCAGCTACCTCTAGGTACATAATGGCTTTCTTTCCAATCTTCTCATTTCACAAGGGCTTTGAGTTTTCATCCCTACTTATCATCAAGGTGTGCTGTGTGTGCTCCTTTTTTCCTCCTTTATTTCACTCTCTTATCTTTCCCTTTATCCCCTGCATTTGTGACTTTGCTTCTAGAACAATGAGTCTGCTTCTAGATTAGATGGGAGTCCAATAAACCATCATGGTGTCCTTCCAGGTTTGGAATTCAAGACACATCACTCAACTTTGGGATGATTCTGGAAATTCTAAAAGGGACCTTCGCTCATGGCATTAAACTCCACTCCTTATTTTGTTAGGTATGCTCATGAAAAATCTCTTGATGCACAAACCTTGCCATGAATTAAAGTTTATTTTATTTTCTTCTTTTAGGAACTGAGAAATAACTCTGTTAGTAAAGAGAATTAAAAAGTGAAAGAGTTGGGTAGAAATGAATGAGTCAAGTAAATGAATGCCACTTCAGAGGTAAGAAGGGAAGCTGACTAGCTGTGAAAGGACTCAGGGTAGGAATATGCCCTGCACTCACCATGAGGAAGATCGAAAGGCCTGGCACGCTAATGAGAGGTATCCAGGGCATAGGAGAATACAGAGGCCTGCAGGAGAGGGGAGGGATGAAACTATGTGTTATATTGAGTGGAACTGCATGACATCTCAGAAAAGCTCTGGGCTTGAGTCGGTTAGACCTGAGACCAACACCTTGCCAGATGATCCTGGGAAAATGATTTAACTTAAACTTTTGCATGTCTCGACTTCCCTCACTGTAAAATGAGAAAATCATTATCTCCTATGCAGGAGGATCACGAGAATTAAATGTGTAATATATGCAAAGCCATCATCATAGTACTGAACACATAGGATGCACTCAGTACATGAGATTTGTTATTATGTGTGTTACTATTATTATTTTTTTTTTTATTTTTTGGCAATATGCAGACCTCTCACTGTTGTGGCCTCTCCCGTTGTGGAGCACAGGCTCCGGATGCGCAGGCTCAGCGGCCATGGCTCATGGGCCCAGCCGCTCCGTGGCACGTGGGATCCTCCCGGACCAGGGCACGAACCCGTATACCCTGCATCGGCAGGCGGACTCTCAACAACTGTGCCACCAGGGAAGCCCCTGTTACTATAATTTTGGTTGTTGTTATTATAAATATTATTCAGGCCTTAACTTAGATACTTGCTGTATTCCTTTCCTGCTGCCAAAAATGGGCAGCATATTAGGGCAAATAAGAACTACCCGTTGAGCAAAGGGAAATATTTCTCCTTCAGGAAATATTTCTATTAATTTCTAATCATCTCTCCCCCAGTTTTATTTCCCTGACTGAAAAGAAAAACTAATTCTTCCTTTGGATTTAGGGCGCTTTGAAAGCTTTCAAGAGCCCATGGTGGCAAGCTCGCTGACTGAAATGACATGAGCCCAATATAATGTCCCTGATCAGTTCACCACATTGAAAATTTGCAAAATGCATTGGCATAAAAGTGGGAGAGGCCTGTGAATGTAAACTGAAGTGACCTTCTACTTGTCCCAGTAGAAACCCTCAGTGCACAGTGGTCTGTCCAGCAAATGTCTCTGAAAGACCTGTAGGTCCCCATGGATGGCTTCACTGCTCTTTGGCCCTGGCGATTAGGGAGCCACAATGCAGGGGAGAGAGATGGAAGGGCTGTTTGTGAGCTGAGGCAAGAACCCTGGTTTTTGTTTTCCAGGGAAGAGTTTTATCTGGTACGGCTTCTATAAGCCAGTCCAGAAGTTGGAGATGTGCCACCAGAGAGTTACAGCACCAAGTATACCACAGCTCCTTTCCATTACTGTTATGTAATAACAAGACAATGTCACATGCCTTACTGTGTCATTAGGAGGATTCAAAATACAAAATACAAAGAGCCTGGCATCTAGTGGATGCTTACAGTATGGTAGCTGTAACTGTAATTCTTATTTTAATAGAAGTGAAAAAAAGGTTTATAGGACTTGAGAAGTTTCTGTCTGTGTTCAAAGGTACTGTTCAAATAACAATGAAGATGAAGACAAATAAAAGGGCAATCAATAATCTATTCTAGACAAAAGTTAAGAAGGACCAGTAAATCAACCAATTAGTAAGTCAAACAATGGTTGAAATGAATAAAATCTGTTTAACTTCTTGTCACATTTTAAATATATATATATTTTTCCAGATTTTATTGTGCCAGGGGCCAAAAGCTGGGAAGAAAACTCATCAATTTTAAATGAAAAAAGACATGAAAATACTTCATCCTTTGAGAATAAAAAGAATGAATAGAAAAAATTGACATTTTAATTAACTGGTTATGTGAACATTATAAACAACACACGAGATAATTGTGTGACTGTATATAGTCAACACAACACAATGGTTACAATGTTTTAGGCATTTACCATATAGGCTTCTAAGTACTTTTGTGTATTAAATCAGTTAAGCCTCACAATAACTCCATGAAGCACTATTATCCCCATTTTACTGATGAGGAAACTGAGACACAGGTAGGTTAAGTTACTCATCCAAAGTCACACAGCTTGGAAAAGGTTGAGCTGGCATTCAAACCCTGGTGGTCTGATTCATGAACCTGTACTTTAACCACTGTGCTGTATAGTGTTGTGTAATACATAATATTATAAATTTCTTTGGTATTTATAGCCCTTATTTCATTTCTTCTTCTTTTATTTATTTATTTATTTTTGGTGGTGCCACGTACCTTGCAGGATCTTAGTTCCTCAACCAGGGATTGAACCCTAGGGCCCCAGCAGAGAAAGTACTGAGTACCAACCACTGGACCCCCAGGGAATTCCCTCTCATATTTCTTTTTAAGAAGTTCAAATGTTAAATGCCTTTCATGTACCCTATCTCATGGCTTCATCATTTTTCCAACAGAAAACAGGGTTATTTTGACTTCTTTCTCTTCCTTAATATCCACAGTCAACCCACAGGGATTCTTCTGCCCTCACAATTTTTAAAAGAAACTCTTTTTTTCTTTTCCAATTCTACTGCTTTCTGATCCAACTCAGGTCTTCACTGTGCTTTTCCTGACCTGTGGTAGTATCCCCTCTCTATTCTCCCCTCCAGCTTCTCCCCTCCTCAAGCCGTACTTACATACAGATGTGTGTCTCCCCCAAGACAAAATACATTAGAATTCACAAGTGGGGGAGACTTGAGTACAAACAAGGTAAGCTGTTAGCCTGTGGTTCTAGAGGACATGATAACTATCTAATACCTTAAGTTTTCTTTGCTGAAAAATAATGAAGGATCAACTAGAACCTTAAGGACATTAAGTAAAATAAGCCAGTCACAAAAAGACAAGTACTGTATGATTCCACTTACACAAGGTATGTGAAGTAGTCAAATTCATAGAGTCAGGAAGTAGAATGGTGCTTGTGGGGGCTGAGGGGGAGGAGGCTGGGGAATTGCTGTTTAATAGATATGAAGTTTCAGTTTTGCAAGATGAAGGGAATTCTGGAGATGGATAGTTTTAATGGTAGCACAACAATGTGAATACACCTAATGCAATTGAACTGTACACTTAAAATGGTTAAAATGGAAAATTTTATGTCCTGCATATTTTACCACCATTTAAAAAATGTATAATTAAGTCTCACCTAGATTTTATCCAAAAAGTTGGAAAGTTTCTGTTTTAGACAGGTGACTAACAGCAGCACCTTACATTTGTATCATGGTTCACACTTACATATGTATATCATGCCATTTGAACCTAAAGACAACTTTGTGAAATAGAAATTATAGTTATGATCATTATCCCCAACTTTAAGTTTAGGAAATTTGAGGCTCAGATGGATTAAATGACCCGTTCTCAATCCTATACCTGGTAAATGATGCTAGAACTTGAATTAATGAAAGTTCGGTATTTTCCTAGGTATGGCTTTGAACTTTTATTTTAACACATAGCATTAGAAAATTGGTAACAGTATTAGACTGCCAGCCTGAGCAGTAAATTGTCATTCTGTTGCTTTCCTTGGAGGATTGAGGAGAAACCCAGAAGGTCTGCCATCCCTGAAAGTGTGTGATGGCCAGAACAATTTGAGTTTACCTAACCACAGTATGGAAGTTACCCATCCCAGTATAGAGATGATGTGCTGAAGATTTGGAGGCTATTTGCATCAAGGATATTCTATTACTTGAGCAGAAATTTTGCATGGTTAACCACGAAGAATGAGACTTTGTGACATCATCCCTTTCTTTGTAAAACCCAGGTAGAATGAGAAGGAATTATTCTCTTTGAGATCACCTGAACTTGTGGTTTTTCCTGGCTTAGGGGAGAGAGAATGCTTTAAAATGGCATTTCCCCATTTATGGGTGGAATAATGATGTATGGGATTACTTTTTAAAAGTCCATTAAGAGTGCATCAGCATATAGATGAAACAAGGTTGGCCATGAGTGATAATTACTGAAGCTGGTTGATGGGTACCTTGAGACTCACCATACTTATTATTCTCTCTATAAATTATAAAACAGCAATTCTCTAAGGGTTTTCTATGAGACGTTATGCAAAAAAAGAGGAGGTGTATTCTGTAGTCAAAATTTAGGAAATATAATTTACTAGATCCTTTCCTTGAAAGCCACAGTAAATATTAGACTATTAAAGACTCTGAAAAGTTCTGCCTTTAAGAGACCTTTAAAAACATTTTAACCCACGTTTTCTTCTCCAATCTGATTTGACTATTGAAACACCTGTTAACAACTTGTCAAACTAGCATTCCAATGGATGCACACTGGTGAACCTCTTTCAAAAGAGCATGTGGTGACTGTGTTCATGAGAGAGAACAAGAACCGGACAGTTTCCTGCTCTTTCTGCCAAGAATAGTTTTTCAGAACCGGGGAAGCTTTGTTTTCTTTTTTGTATCACGGTAGAAAAGCAAGGAAACCACTTGCTGACTATGAGTGAAGCCAATACACAGGATGGAGAAGCCTCAGCTTCATGTGCTGGGTTAGGCACACGCAGCAGGAACAGAATGTGTCTAGTGATTAAGGGCAGGCTTCTGGGATCATACAGCCTGGGTTCAAATCCTAGCTGTGTGACCATGAGCAAGTTGCTTAATCTCTTTGTGCCTCAATTCCTTCATCTATAAAACAGGGTTAATAGGGTTAATAAGGTTTTTACAAAAATGTTATAGAATGGTTTCCAGATTTAGCAAACAAAAATGCAGCATGCCCAAATGTTGCATGGAAACATAAACATACTAAAAATTTATTTGCTGTTTATCTGAAGTTCAAATTTAACTGGGCATCCTGTGTTTTCTGGTAACCTTATTTTATAGGGCTGTTGGGAGGATACTGTAACATAATCTATTGAAATTTCAAAACAGTGCCTGGCACATAGTAAAAAATTAAGTAACTATTGGTTATTGTCATTAATATTATCACTTTAATCAGAGGTACTTTCTTTTATTCTTGTTCTCCTAATAATTTTCTAGGGAATTTCCTCGGTATATAATTAAACCATTTATAGTCAGATATTCTCTTTAATCAGTAAAAAGAAGACAGTGGTATCTTCCAGCCAAGAAAGATGTATTAAGTTGCCCTTAATCTACCACTAATGGAAGAAATTTGAGGTAGGAAAAATTGTTAACATTAGTCATGTGTGGTAATTGTTAAATTTTTTTAGCTCCTAGAGAGTTACCTTTGTAAGGTTTTTCTTAGGTATTAACAACTTAGTATTAACTTGTAGTCCCTGAACACATGCTAACTGAGAGTGTAGAGGGAGAAAGGAAACCCACAACAGTTTGGTAGCTAAGGGAAGTCAGCCTGATGTTGTAAAACATGGAGGAAAGAATGGACCAGATGCTGTTAGCTGAGAGTTCACTGTAATATCCCAAAAAGGATTTTCCCTCAACCAGCTTGTCATGGTGTTGACAGTACAATTCCTGCAGAGTCCCTACACTTGCTTAATGCACATGTTTGCAAGGAACACACTGATATAAGTAAAAGTGTAACTTACATGGATTTCCCTATATAAAGTACACAGTGTTCTACAGCTTTTTTTTTTTCCAACACAGAAGCCTGACAGCTGGTGAATCATTCATAAATAAATTGATGATATATTTCTCTGGTCTCTCTCTCTCTCTCTCTCTCTCTCATTGCTGGTCTCTCTCTTTCTCTCATTGTTGACTCATAGTAAAGATTTATTGGACTAAAAATCATGATTTGCATAAACATATGGTTATGAAATTTTTCTTTAGAAGGTAAAGAAAGGAGTCCTGAGTACAGCAAGCTAAGAAAAATAAAAACTTCGTGTTTAATTTTTAAGTAAAAGTTGACTTTCCTTGAAATTATAAAAATAAATTTTGGATATTCTTTCAGAAAGAAAATGTACTTATCAGCATACTTTCACTCTACCAAATGAAAAAATGTGATGAAGAAAAAGAGATCAAGAAAGCCTGCAAATTTCAAGGAGAGAGTCAGAGGCAGAGACAGACAGTGAGTAAAACAGAAAAAAGAGAAATAGAGAAACAGAGAGAATCAAAGACCACACAGAAAATGAGAGATATAAAGGAATTAATTCCAAGACAGTAAAGTAGTAAATCCCCTTTACTTTGCAATCTCTCTCCCTATCTATTTTTTAAGGCGATGCCAACAGTATATTTTCTTTCCTTGACAACATACAGTAGCTGCCCCATCCCCCCTTTCCTAACTTGTCACACATACCATGGGTTGGGAAAAACATGATTTTAATGGTCAACCAAATCTATGCTTCAGGAAGTCATCCTACAACTCGAGTTTAGTTTTACTTTAATGCTTCAAAGACTGCTTATAAATATATCAGGAAAAAGGGAAAGGGCTACTTAATTTAGAAAATGACTGTTTTTTGGCTTGCCAACACATAGTCATTAAATTGAATGAAGCCAATTTAGCTTCTGGTGCTAAACAGACCTAGAGGAGGTGTCTCCTGGCCTCGAGTAGCTATCAAAAGGGATCTACATTCAAGGCATTGTAAAGTAAGTGAATAGATAAATAACATTCGTAAAGTAAAAAATAACCAAACCAAACGGGCTTTTGTCAGGACATGTTCGCTCTTCATTATGAGGAAGTTGCAAAACTTGCATATTCAGCTTTCTGAGTTTGGTCTTCAGGAGACTACACTAGGGTAAAATGAAACCTGACACTTGATTTTCACACCCTGCTGGTAACAATTTTATAGGAAAAGCAATGAGGAAAGTCTACTCACCAATGTCACAAACCTCAGCTCCTTGGCTCCTACACCTCGGTCCAGCCAGAAGGAAAGCAGGAGGCTAAGGCGAAGGCTTGCTGCCCTGGCCACAAGGAGGGTGGCAGCTCTCATTCTGGGGTGAGCTGCTTCTGGCTGGAGTTGGGACGTGCTGCTTCCAGGGCAAAAGCCATTAGAGGGGAAGCTATTTAACCAAGGGATTGAAAGGGAAGTGGGAGGAGCCAAGACTCGTGAATAGTAAAATCTCCAGGTGGCTTGGGGTGGGGTGTGGCCTGTGTCTGGTCAGATCATTTTTGGACTGGGTGTTAGAGCTTATGGTCTTCCGGATTTAAGTTAGAACACTAAGGCTCAGAAAGGGGAGAGCTGTTGCTCAAGGTCACAGAGCACATTACTAGATATTTCTTTTTTAGTTTATCTTTATCCTTTGTTTAGATGGAGTCTGATACAATGTTTGTTTTGTGGCTGTCACTTGGGAAAGGGATAGACCCTAAGTTTGGACACCTCCGGCCAGTGATTCCTAATTTTTTTGGCAATCTGGAATTATAGGGAGAGAAATATGAAAGGAACTGCAGATAATAACATATATTGGGTGTATTCTCCAAGCCAAACATGGCGTCCTTTTCTAAACTCTCATGTAGCCTATTTTTAAGTAGAAGAAAACTAAGAGCAACTTTATTTTGAGAATTTTTAGTCACACTTTGAGATATTTGGGGCTCATCTGAGGTATCTCAAAATTAGGATTACAATTACCTTACCTAACCTGACACAGTTAACAAACAACAACAACCACACACTAACCTACAGCCCTGTACTATTAGTCACCAACTCTGGCCAGGAGTCTTACAGTCTGGGCAAGTTACACCCTTGCTTCTCCAGCCGTGATCTAATCAAGGATGTTACAAAACAGGATAATCCGGACTGAGAGAATTTAGATTTCCATTTTCTCCCCGACCTGTCAGCCCCATATAGGCTAAAACAGGATTTTTTGTGCAAAGCTGCCTGTCGGGATGCTCCCACCTCATCAGAAGAGGGAACAACCCATTCTCTGGTACACTGCACTTGGGAGACCTCTGTTGTTATGTGATCACAGGGTGTCCTAGAATGTGGTACATAGGAGAGCTGTTGCTTTTTCCAGTGTGGGGAAATATGTGTGAAGAAGGAATGCATGTATGGTTGGGGTTTGATATTTAAGGGGACTTGTGACCCTCTATTTACCATCACATTCTCCACCTGCCAGTCCCCACTGTCATTTTTAATGGGTGAGATATTGAGGAGAAGAGTGTAGGGAAAAGGGGATGAAAACTAAGAGGTTGTCCAGGGCAGAGATGAAGTCACCACTTGGATTCCTGTTACATGTACCAGGCAACCTGAGAACGGAAGCTCCACCACCTACTTACCATCCACACAGGCTTAGTTCTGAACCAGGTGCTTTAAATTGTGTCAGATACTTGATTCTGTGCAATGTCTTATTTTCTCAAGAATCAGCCGGCTCCTTGTTCTCCTATCTTCTTCCTTGTCTCACCCTTTGATTGATACCTGGCAGTATTCTGGCTATAGCTTTAGTGCTTCCTGATAATGGTTCTAACCTATCTGTGCCATCTTGTGCTAGGTTGGATAAACCTTACTTCTGACACAGACCCTACTTTTTCTGTGTCACATCTTCTGAACTTCTTTTAGCCTTCCAAGTATGAACAACAATAACAGCAACAGCTTTTTATAGAGAGTGCCAGAAAAATGTTACTTGAATTGAACACATAAGTGAATGGCTTTTACTTCTACTCTATTTCAGTCATCATCCTAACTTCTACTTTGATCATCAAATTATAAAGGGAGACAGAGATCATTAATGTAGTTCTGAATACCATGAAGTTGAGGCTGAAAAGTCCTCTAAATTCATATGGATCTCATTTTAGGATCTTCTTTGGTCTCTTGAACCTTGAATTCATAAGGCCTTTGTAAAGACCTAAAATGTCATCGGGAATGAATATATGAATATGATATTATCGAAAGTGAGACTTGAAAAAATAGTGGGGTGTACTTATTGACATCCCAATGAACATGGCAATAATTTTAGTGTCAATAAGTAGCAGAACTTACTAGTGAAATCACTTTTGTCCCTCGTGGTACTCCTTTTGTCATATGTAAAGTGTTCAACCTCTAATTGGCCCAGTGTTAGGAAGTTCCATAAGCGGAGCAGATTGGGCTCATCAGAAAGCAAACTTCCAGGTGGAGATTTGCATGGGGGAAATTTATCAGGGAGTGCTCTCAGGATCAAAAACAGTAGGTGGAGGAGAAATAAACAGGACTGGGAAGAGAGAGAGGGCCTCAGTTGATGCTGCTAGTAATTCTGAAGCTGTGATGGCCTTTTGGAGTTGTCCTGAAGTGGGGAAAGTAGCCAGGCCTTTAATCCCTGCATTAGCCAGTCATGGGAGGCAGGCTGTTCCTGGCAGGGAGTGTGACAGTGGGTTAAAATGACTCTCTTCGGGAGGAGATTCTAGATGGCGGAAGAGTAAGACGTGGAGATCAACTTCCTCCCCACAAATACATCAGAACTACATCTACATGTGGAACAACCCCTACAGAACACCTACTGAATGCTGGCATAAGACCTCAGACCTCCCAAAAGGCAAGAAACTCCCCACGTACCTGGGTAGGGCAAAAGAAAAAAACAGAGACAAAAAATAGGGATGGGACCTGCACCAGTGGAGGGAGCTGTGAACGAGGAAAGTTTTCCACACACTAGGAAGCCCCTTCACTGGCGGAGATGGGGGGTGGCAGAGGGGGGAAGCTTTGGAGCCACGGAGGAGAGCGCAGCAACAGGGGTGTGGAAGGCAAAGCGGAGAGATTTCAGCACAGAGGAATCGGTGCCAACCAGCACTCACCAGCCCGAGAGGCTTGTCTGCTCACCCACCGGGGCGGGTGGGGGCTGGGAGCTGAGGCTCAAGCTTTGGTCGGGTCCCAGGCAGAGGACTGGGGTTGGCTGCATGAACACAGCCTGAAGGGGGCTAGTGCACCACAGCTAGCCAGGAGGGAGTCCAGGGAAAAGTCTGGAACTGCCTAAGAGGCAAGAGACGTTTTCTTACCTCTTTATTTCATGGTGCGTGAGGAGAGGGAATTAAGGGCACCGCCTAAACGAGCTCCAGAGACGGGCGCGAGCCGGGGCTATCAGCGAGGTCCCCAGAGACGGGCATGAGACACTAAGGCTGCTGCAGCCACCAAGAAGCCTGTGTGCAAGCACAAGTCACTATCCACACCTCCCCTCCCAGCAGCCTGTGCAGCCTGCCACTGCCAGGGTCCCATGATCCAGGGACAACTTCCCTGGGAGAACACATAGCCCACCTCAGGCTGTTGAAAGGTCATGCTGGCTTCTGCCGCCACAGACTCGCCCTGCATTCAGTGCCGCTCCCTCCCCCGCCCCACCAGTCAGAGTGATCCAGAGACCCCTAATCAGCTGCTTCTTTAACGCCGTCTTGTCTGGACCGGAACAGACACCCTCAGGCGACCTACACTCAGAGGTGGGGCCAAATCCAAAGCTGAACCCAAGGAGCTGAGCGAACAAAGAAGAGAAAGGGAAATCTCTCCAAGCAACCTCAGCAGCAGCAGATTAAATCTCCACAATCAACTTGATGTACCTTGCATCTGCGGAATATCTGAATAGACAACAAATCATCCCCAATTGAGGCAGTGGACTTTGAGAACAATGATATATTTTTTCCTTTTTCTCTTTTTGTGACTGTTTATGTGTATGCTTCTGTGTTTGATTTTGTCTGTATAGCTTTGCTTTTACCATTTGTCCTAGGGTTCTGTCTGTCCGTTTTTTGTTTTAGTATAGTTTTTAGCACTTGTTATCATTGGCGAATTTGGTTTTTGGTTTGGTTGCTCTCTTCTTTCTTTTTTTTAATTACTTAAAATTTTATTTTTAATAATTATTTTTATTTTAATAAATTTATTTTATTTTATTGTTTTCTTTCTTTCTTCTTTTCTCTTTTTATTCTGAGCAGTGTGGATGACAGGCTCTTGGTGCTCTGGCTGGGCATCAGGCCTGTGCCTCTGAGGTGGGAGAGCCGAGTTCAGGACTGTGGTCCACCAGAGACCTCCCAGCTCCACGTAATATCAAATCGCGAAAATCTCCCAAACATCTCCATCTAAACTCCAAGACCCAGCTTCACTCAATGACCAGCAAGCTACAGTGCTGGACACCCAATGCCAAACAAGTAGCCAGACAGGAACACAAACCCACCCATTAGCAGAGAGGCTACCTAAAATTATAATAAGGTCAGAGACACCACAAAACATACCACCGGACATGGTACTGCACACCAGAAAGACAAGATACAGCCTCATCCACCAGGACACGAGCACTAGTCCCCTCAACCAGGAAACCTACACAACCCACTGAACCAACCTTAGCCTCTGGGGACAGACACCAAAAACAATGGGGCCTGCAAAAAGGAGACATCAGACACAATAAGTTAAGCAAACTGAGAAGACATAGAAACACAGAGCAGATGAAGGAGCAAGGTAAACACCCACCAGACCAAACAAATGAAGAAGAAATAGTCTACCTGAAAAAGAATTCAGAGTAATGATAGTAAAGATGATCCAAAATCTTGGAAACATAATGGAGAAAATACAAGAAAGTTTAACAACAACCTAAAGAACTAAAGAGAAAACAAACGATGAATAACACAACAAATGACACTAAAAATACTCTAGAAGAAATCAATAGCAGAAAAACCAGGGCAGAAGAATGGATAAGTGACCTGGAAGATAAAAATGTGGAAATAACGGGCTTCCCCGGTGGCGCAGTGGTTGGGAGTCCACCTGCCAATGCAGGGGATGCAGGTTTGTGCCCTGGTCTGGGGGAATCCCACATGCCACAGAGCGGCTGGGCCCGTGAACCATGGCTGCTGGGCCTGCATGTCCAGAGCCTGTGCTCTGCAGTGGGAGAGGCCACAAAAGTGAGAGGCCCGTGTACTGCAAAAAACAAACAAACAAAAAGAGTGGAAATAAATACTGCAGAGCAGAATGAATAAAAATGAAAAAAATTGAGGACACATTCAGAGCCATCTGGGACAACATAAAATGCACCAACGTTCAAATTATAGGGGTCACAGAAGAAGAAGAGAAAAAGAAAGGGACGATGATTACCTTAAATATAAATGGATTAAATGCTCCAACAAAAAGACATAGACTGGCTGAATGTGAAAAAAAACAAGACCCATATATATGCTGTCTACAAGAGACCCACTTCAGACCTAGGGACACATACAGACTGAAAGTGAGGGGATGAAAAAAGATATTCCATGCAAATGGAAATTAAAAAAAAGATGGAGTAGCAATTCTCATATCAGACAAAATTGACTTTAAAACAAAGACTATTACAAGAGACAAAGAAAGACATACATAATGATCAAGGGATCAATCCAAGAAGAAGATATAACAATTGTAAATATTTATGCACCCAACATAGGAGCACCTCAATACATAAGGCAAATACTAACAGCCATAAAAGGGGAAATTGACAGTAACATCATCATAGTAGGGGACTTTAACACCCCACTTTCACCAATGGACAGATCAACCAAAATGAAAATAAATAAGGAAACACAAGTTTTAAATGATACATTAAACAAGATGGACTTAATTGATATTTATAGGACATTCCATCCAAAAATAAAAGACTACACATTCTTCTCAAGTGCTCATAGAACATTCTCTAGGATAGATCATATTGTGGGATGTCAATTACAGGAAAAAAGTGTGTAAGTTATACAAACACATGGAGGCTAAACAACACACTACTTAATAATGAAGAAATCACTGAAGAAACCAAAGAGGAACTCAAAAAATACCTAGAATCAAATGACAATGAAAACACAATGACCCAAAACCTATGCAATGCAGCAAAAGCAGTTTTAGGAGGGAACTTTATAGCGATACAATCCTACCTCAAGAAAAAAGAATCCTCTCAAATAAACAACCTAACATTACACCTAAAGCAATTAGAGAATGAAGAACAAAAAAACCCCAAAGTTAGCAGAAGGAAAGAAATCATAAAAATCAGATCAGAAATAAATGAAAAAGAAATGAAGGAAACAATAGCAAAGATCAATGAAACTAAAAGCTGGTTCTCTGAGAATATAAACAAAATTGATAAACCATTAGCCAGACTTATCAGGATAAAATGAGAGAAGACTCAGATCAATAGAATTAGAAATGAAAAAGGAGAAGTAACAACTGACACTGCAGAAACACAAAGGATAATGAGAGATTACTACAAGCAACTCTATGGCAATAAAATGGACAACCTGGAAGAAATGGACAAATTCTTAGAAGTACACAACGTTCCCAGACTGAACCAGGATGAAGTAGAAAATATGAGCAGACCAATCACAAGCACTGAAATTGAAACTGTGATTAAAAACCTTCCAACCAACAAAAGCCCAGGACCAGATGGCTTCACAGGCGAATTCCATTAAACATTTACAGGAGAGCTAACATCTATCTTGCTCAAACTCTTCCAATACATAGCAGAGGGAGGAACACTCCCAAACTCATTCTGTGAAGCCACCATCACTCTCATACCAAAACCAGAAAAAGATGTCAGAAAGAAAGGCCTACTACAGGCCAATATCACTGATGAACATAGATGCAAAAACCCTCAACAAAATAGTAGCAAACAAAATCCAACAATACATTAAAAGGATCATACATTATGATGAAGTGGGGATTATCCCAGGAATGCAAGGATTCTTCAATATATGCAAATCAATCAATGTGATACACCATATTAACAAACTGAAGGATAAAAACCATATGATCATCTCAATAGATGCAGAGAAAGCTTTTGACAAAATTCAACACCGGTTTCTGATAAAAAACCCTCCAGAAAGCAGGCATACAGGGAGCTTACCTCAACATAATAAAGGCCATATATGACAAACCCACAGCCAACATCGTGCTCAATGGTGAAACACTGAAACGATTTACACTAAGATCAGGAAGAAGACAAGGTTGTCCACTCTCACCACTATTATTCTGCATTGTTTTGGAAGTTTTAGCCACAACAATCAAGAGAAGAGAAAGAAATAAATAAAAGAAATCCAAATCGGAAAATAAGAAGTAAACTGTCACTGTTTGGAGATGACATGATACTATATATAGAAAATCCTAAAGATGTTACCAGAAAATTACTAGAGATAATCAATGAACTTGCTAAAGTAGCAGGATACAAAATTAATGCACAGAAATCTCTTGCATTCCTGAACACTAATTATGAAAAATCTGAAAGTGAAATTAAGGGAACACTCCCATGTACCATTGCAACAAAAAGAATAAATACCTAGGAATAAACTTACCTAAGGAGACAAAAGACCTGTATGCAGAAAACTGTAAGAAACTGATGAAAGAAATTAAAGATGATACAAATAGATGGAGAGATAACCATGTTCTTGGATTGGAAGAATCAACATTGTAAAAATGACTATACTATCCAAAGCAATCTATTGATTCAGTTCAATCCCTCTCAAACTACCCCTGGCATTTTTCACAGAACTAGAACAAAAAATTTCACAATTTATATGGAAACACAAAAGACACCAAATAGCCAAAGCAATCTTGAGAACGAAAAACGGAGCTGGAGGAATCAGACTCCATGACTTCAGACTATACTAGAGAGTGAAGGTAATCAAGACAGTATGGTACTGGCACAAAAACAGACATATAGATCAATGGAACAGGATAGAGAGCCCAGAGGTAAACCCACGCACATATGGTCATGTTATTTTTGATAAATGAGACAATGATATACAATGGAGAAAAGACAGCCTCTTCAAGTGGCTCTGGGAAATTGGATGGCTACATGTAAAAGAATGAAATTAGAACACTCCCTAACACCATACGCAAAAATAAACTCAAAATGGATTAAAGAACTAAATTTCAAGCCAGAGGCTATAAAACTCTTTGAGGAAAAAATAGGCAGAACACTCTATGACATAAATCACAGCAAGATCCTTTTTGACCCACCTGTTAAAGAAATGGAAATATAAACAAAACTAAACAAATTGGACCTAATGAAACAATAGATTTTGCGCAGCAAAGGAAACCATAAAGAAGACAAAAGACAACCCTCAGAATGGGAGAAAATATTTGCAAATGAAGCAACTGACAAAGGATTAATCTCCAAAATTCACAAGGAGCTCATGCAGCTCAATGTCATAAAAAAAAAAAAAAAAAACCCAAACCAGAAATGGGCAGAAGACCTAAATAGACATTTCTCCGAAGAAGATATAGAGATTGTCAACAAACACATGAAAGAATGCTCAACATCATTAATCATTAGAGAAATGCAAGTCAAAACTACAATGAGATATAATCTCACACCAGTCAGAATGGCCATGATAACAAAATATACAAACAATAAATGCTGGAGAGGGTGTGGAGAAAAGGGAACCCTCTTGCACTGTTGGTGGGAATGTAAATTGATACAGCCACTATGGAGAACAGTATGGACGTTCCTTAGAAAACTGAAAAAAACTACCATGTGACCCAGCAATCCCACTGCTTGGCATACACCGTGCAAAAACCATAATCCAAAAAGTCATGTACCACAGTGTTCACTGCAGCTCTATTTACAATAGCCAGGGCATGGAAGAAACCTGAGTGTCCATCAACAAATGAATGGATAAAGAAGATGTGGCACATATATACAATGGAATATTAGCCATAAAAAGAAACGAAATTGAGTTATTTGTACTGAGGTGGATGGACTTACAGTGTGTCATACAGAGTGAAGTACGTCAGAAAGACAAAAACAAATACTGTATGGTAACACATATATATGGAATCTAAAAAAGAAAAAACAGTCATGAAGAACCTAGGGGCAGGACGGGAATAAAGAAAAGACTTACTAGAGAATGCACTTGACGACACGGGGAGGGGGAAGGGTAAGCTGGGACAAAGTGAGAGAGTGGCATGGACATATATACACTACCAAATGTAAAACATAGCCAGTGGGAAGCAGCCGCATAGCACAGGGAGATCAGCTCAGTGCTTTGTGACCACCCAGAGGGGTAGGACAGGGAGTGTGGGAGGGAGGTGCAAGAGCAAAGAGATATGGGGATATATGTATATGTATAGCTGATTCACTTTGTTATAAAGTACAGACTAACTCACCTTTGTAAAGCAATTATACTCCAATAAAGATGTTAAAGAAAATAAAAGGTATCAATGTGCACATTTCAGAGACTTAAGAAAAACAAAAAACCTCTCTTCTCCAGTGGCAGTTCTCAAAGGAATTGACAGTTGAGTGATGTCAGACAACAAATTCCCGAGAGCTGGGGCAAATTAACTCTGTAGGTCATGAAGGGATATCTGGATGGTGTCGCATACAATCCATTACAATGAACAAATATTTGTAGGGAAAAAAAATTCACGATCCTTGGTAGATAAAGAGCTATAAAATCACCAAGTGAGCCTCTGATAGCAAGAGTCTGGGTTGGAGTGGAGATCCATCAATAGGTATATTATTTGTTCCCAGGTAGGACTGCTGTGTTAAAACTCTCTGACTTGCTACATCCTTACGATTCTATTATTTGGTTCTCAGTGCCTTATGGAATGTTGGGCATGCAATAATATTGACTGATGATATTGATATAAAGGTAAATATTTGTAATCGAGGCTTGTTAAAATGTTAGCTTATTTGAGGCAAAATTTTATATAAGATTTGTTTAGAGTAAAAGTTCACCCCTCAACTGATCATTTTGTGGTCTTGTGTGTGTATATGTCTGTTGGACCTTGTCATAAAATAACTATTTTTTTTACATCTTTATTGGAGTATAATTGCTTTACAATGGTGTGTTAGTTTCTGCTTTATAACAAAGTGAATCAGTTATACATATACATATGTTCCCATATCTCTTCCCTCTTGCGTCTGTCTCCCTCCCAACCTCCGTATCCCACCCATCCGTGTGGTCACAAAGGACGGAGCTGATCTCCCTGTGCTATGCGGCTGCTTCCCACTAGCTAGCTATTTTACGTTTGGTAGTGTATATATGTCCATGCCACTCTCTCACTTTGTCACAGCATACCCTTCCCCCTCACCATATGCTCAAGTCCATTCTCTAGTAGGTCTGTGTCTTTATTCCCATCTTACCCCTAGGTTCTTCATGACATTTTTTTCTTATATTCCATATATACGTGTTAGCATACAGTGTCTTTCTCTTTCTGACTTACTTCACTTTGTATGACAGACTCTAGGTCCATCCACCTCACTATAAATAACTCAATTTCATTTCTTTTTATGGTTGAGTAATATTCCATTGTATATATGTAGTCACATCTTCTTTATCCATTCATCCAGTGATGGACACTTCTCTGGGCTATTGTAAGTAGAGCTGCAATGAACATTGTGGTACATGACTCTTTTTGAATTATGGTTTCCTCAGAGTATATGCCCAAGAGTGGGATTGCTGGGTCATATGGTAGTTCTATTTGTAGCTTTTTAAGGAACCTCCAAGCTGTTCTCCATAGTGGTTGTACCAATTCACTTTCCCACCAGCAGTGTAAGAGTATTCCCTTTTCTCCACACCCTCTCCAGCATTTATTGTTTGTATATTTTGTTATGATGGCCATTTGACTGGTGTGAGATGATATCTCTTTGTAGTTTTGACTTGCATTTCTCTAATGATTAATGATGTTCAGCATTCTTTCATGTGTTTGTTGACAATCTCTATATCTTCTTTGGAGAAATGTCAATTTAGGCGTTCTGTCCACTTTTGGATTGGGTTGGTTTTTTTTTTGTTTTGTTATTGAGCTGCATGAACTGCTTATAAATTTTAGCAATTAATCCTTTGTCAGTTGCTTCATTTGCAAATATGTTCTCCCATTCTGAGGGTTGTCTTTTGGTCTTGTTTAAGGTTTCCTTTGCTGTGCAAAAGCTTTGAAGTTTCATTAGGTCCCATTTGTTTTTGTTTTTTTTTTATTTCCATTTCTCTAGGAAGTGGGTCAAAAAGGATCTTGCTGTGATTTATGTCACAGAGTGTTCTGCCTGTGTTTTCCTCCAAGAGTTTGACAGTTTCTGGCCTTACATTGAGGTCTTTAATCCATTATGACCCTATTTTTGTGTATGGTTCTAGGGAGTGATCTAATCTCATACTTTTCCATGTACCTGTCCAGTTTTCCCTGCACCACTTTCTCCACTGTACATTCCTGCCTCTTTTATCTAAGATAAGGTGACCATATGTGTGTGGGTTTATCTTTGGGCTTTCTATCCTCTTCCCTGGATCTATCTTTCTGTTTTTTGTGCCAGTACCATACTGTCTTGATTACTGTAGCTTTGTAGTATAGTCTGAAGTCAGGGAGCCTGATTCCTCCAGCTTCATTTTTCATTCACAAGATTGCTTTGGCTATTTGGGGTCTTTTGTGTTTCAATACAAATTGTGAAATTTTTTGTTCTAGTTCTGTGAAAAATGCCAGTGGTAGTTGAATAGGTATTGCATTGAATCTGTAGATTGCTTTGGGTAGTACAGTCATTTTCACAATGTTGATTCTTCCAATCCAAGAACATGGTATATCTCTCCATCTATTTGTATCATCTTTAACTTCGTTCACCAGTGTCTTATAATTTTCTGCATAGAAATCTTTTGTCTCCTTAGGTAGGTTTATTCCTAGATATTTTATTCTTTTTGTTGCAATGGTAAATGGGAGTGTTTTCTTGATTTCATTTTCAGATTTTTCATCATTAGTGTATAAGAATGCCAGAGACTTCTGTGGTATCCTGCTACTTTACCAAATTCATTGATTAGCTCTAGTAGTTTTCTGGTAGCATCTTTAGGATTCTCTATGTATAGTATCATGCCAGCTGCAAACAGTGACAGGTTTACTTCTTTTTCGATTTGGATTCCTTTTATTTCCTTTTCTTCTCTGATTGCTGTGTCTAAAACTTCCAAAACTATGTTGAATAAGAGTGGTGAGAGTGGGCAACCTTGTCTTGCTCCTGATCTTAGTGGAAATGGTTTCAGTTTTTCACCATTGAGGACAATGTTGGCTGTGGGTTTGTCATATATGGCCTTTATTATGTTCAGGAAAGTTTCCTCTATGCTTACTTTCTGGAGGGTTTTTTATCATAAATGGGTGTTGAGTTTTGTCGAAAGCTTTCTCTGCATCTATTGAGATGATCATATGGATTTTTCTCTTTCAGTTTTTTGTATGGTGTATCACATTGATTGATTTGCGTATATTGAAGAATCCTTGCATTCCTGGAATAAACCCCACTTGATCATGGTGTATCATCCTTTTCATGTGCTGTTGGATTCTGTTTGCTAGTATTTTGTTGAGGATTTTTGCCTCTATGTTTATCAGTGATATTGGCCTGTAGTTTTCTTTCTTTGTGACATCTTTGTCTGGTTTTGCTATCAGGGTCATGGTGGCCTCGTAGAATGAGATTGGGAGTGTTCCTCCCTCTTCTATATTTTGGAAGAGTTTGAGAAGGATAGGTGTTAGCTCTTCTCTAAATGTTTGATAGAATTCGCCTGTGAAGCCATCTGGTCCTTGGCTTTTGTTTGTTGGAAGATTTTTAATCACAGTTTCAATTGCAGTGCTTGTGATTGGTCTGTTCATATTTTCTATTTCTTCCTGAGGCAATTTTGGCAGGTTGTGCATTTCCAAGAATTTGTCCATTTCTTCCAGGTTGTCCATCTTATTGGCATAGAGTTGCTTGTAGTTATCTCTCATGATCTCTTGTATTTCTGCAGTGTCAGTTTTTACTTCTCCTTTTTAATTTCTAATTCTATATATTTGAGTCTTCTCCCTTTTTTTCTTGATGAGTCTGGCTAATGGTTTATCAATTTTGTTTATGTTATCAAAGAACCAGCTTTTAGAGTTATTGATCTTTGCTATCTTTTCCTTCATTTCTTTTTCATTTATTTCTGATCTGATCTTTATGATTTCTTTCCCTCTGCTAACTTTGGGGTTATTTTGTTCTTCTTTCTCTAGTTGTTTTAGTTGTTAAGTTAGGTTGTTTATTTGAGATGATTCTTTTTTCTTGAGGTAGGATTGTATTGCTATAAACTTCCTTTTAGAATGGCACTTGCTGCGTCCCATAGGTTTGGGTCATCGTGTTTTTATTGTCATTTATTTCTAGGTAGTGTTGGATTTCCTCTTTGATTTCTTCCGTGATCTCTTGGTTATTATGTTGTGTATGTTTTAGCCTCTCTGTGTTTGTATTTGTTACAAATTTTTTCCTGTAATTGATATCTAGTGTCATAGCATTGTGGTTGGAAAAGATACTTGATACTATTTCAATTTCCTTAAATTTACCAAGGCTTGATTTGTGACCCACGATATGATCTATCTTGGAGCATGTTCCATAGGCACTTGAGAGAAGGTGTACTCTGCAGCTTTTGGGTGGAATGTCCTATAAATATCAAGTCCATGATGTTTACTGTATCATCTAAAGCTTGTGTTTTCTTCTTTATTTTAATTTTGGATGATCTATCCATTGGTGAAAGTGGGATGTTAAAGTACCTTTGATTTGTTATGTCGATTTTCGATATGATTGTGTTATTGTCGATTTTCCCTTTTGTGCCTGTTAGCATTTGCCTTATGTATTGAGGTGCTCCTATGTTTGGTGCGTAAATATTTACAATTGTTGTACCTTCTTCTTGGATTGATACCTTGATCGTTATGTAGTGTCCTTCCTTGTCTCCTATAATAGTCTTTGTTTAAAGTTTATTTTGTTTGATATGAGAATTGCTACTCCAGCTTTCTTTTGATTTCCATTTGCATGGCATATCTTTTTCCATCCCCTCACTTTCTTTTTTTTTTTTTAACATCTTTATTGGAGTATAATTGCTTTACAATGGTATGTTAGTTTCAGCTTCACAACAAAATGAATCAGTTATATATATACATATATTCCCATATCTCTTCCCGCTTGCGTCTCCCTCCCTCCCACCCTCCCTATCCCACCCCTCCAGGCAGTCACAAAGCACCGAGCTGATCTCCCTGTGCTATGTGGCTGCTTCCCACTAGCTATCTACCTTACGTTTGGTAGTGTATGTATGTCCATGCCTCTTTATCGCTTTGTCACCGTTTACACTTCCCCCTCCCCATAGCCTCAAGTCCATTCTCTAGTAAGTCTGTGTCTTTATTCCTGTTTCACCCCTAGGTTTTTCATGACTTTTTTTTTTTAATTCCATATATATGTGTTAGCATACGGTATTTGTCTCTCTCTTTCTGACTTACTTCACTCTGTATGACAGACTCTAGGTCTATCCACCTCATTACAAATAGCTCAATTTCGTCTCTTTTTATGGCTGAGTAATATTCCATTGTATATATGTGCCACATCTTCTTTATCCATTCATCCGATGATGGACACTTAGGTTGTTTCCATCTCTGGGCTATTGTAAATAGAGCTGCAATGAACATTTTGGTACATGACTCTTTTTGAATTATGGTTTTCTCAGGGTATATGCCCAGTAGTGGGATTGCTGGGTCATATGGTAGTTCTATTTGTAGCTTTTTAAGGAACCTCCATACTGTTCTCCACAGTGGCTGTATCAATTTACATTCCCACCAACAGTGTAAGAGGGTTCCCTTTTCTCCACACCCTCTCCAGCATTTATTGTTTCTAGATTTTTTGATGATGGCCATTCTGACTGGTGTGAGATGATATCTCATTGTAGTTTTGATTTGCATTTCTCTCATGATTAGTGATGTTGAGCATTCTTTCATGTGTTTGTTGGCACTCTGTATATCTTCTTTGGAGAAATGTCTATTTAGGTCTTCTGCCCATTTTTGGATTGGGTTGTTTGTTTTTTTGTTATTAAGCTGCATGAGCTGCTTATAAATTTTGGAGATCAATCCTTTGTCAGTTGCTTCATTTGCAAATATTTTCTCCCATTCTGAGGGTTGTCTTTTGGTCTTCTTTATGGTTTCCTTTGCTGCGCAAAAGCTTTTAAGTTTCATTAGGTCCCATTTGTTTACTCTTGTTTTTATTTCCATTACTCTAGGAGGTGGGTCAGAAAGAATCTTGCTGTGATTTATGTCATAGAGTGTTCGGCCTATGTTTTCCTCTAAGAGTTTGATAGTTTCTGGCCTTACAGTTAGGTCTTTAATCCATTTTGAGCTTATTTTTGTGTATGGTGTTAGGGAGTGATCTAACTTCATACTTTTACATGTAGCTGTCCAGTATTCCCAGCACCACTTATTGAATAGGCTGTCCTTTCTCCACGGTACATTTCTGCCTCCTTTGTCAAAGATAAGGTGACCATATGTGCGTGGGTTTATCTCTGGGCTTTCTATCCTGTTCCATTGATCTATCTTTCTGTTTTTGTGCCAGTACCATACCGTTTTGATAACTGTAGCTTTGTAGTATAGTCTGAAGTCTGGGAGCCTGATTCCTCCAGTTCCTTCTTTCGTTCTCAAGATTGCTTTGGCTATTCGGGGTCTTTTGTGTTTCCATACAAATTGCAAAATTTTTTGTTCTAGTTCTGTGAAAAATGCCAGTGGTAGTTTGATAGGGATTGCATTGAATCTATAGATTGCTTTCGGTAGTAGAGTCATTTTCACAATGTTGATTCTTCCAATCCAAGAACATGGTATATCTCTCCATCTATTTGTATCATCTTTAATTTCTTTCATCAGTGTCTTATAATTTTCTGCATACAGATCTTTTGTCTCCTTAGGTAGGTTTATTCCTAGATATTTTATTCTTTTTGTTGCAATGGTAAATGGGAGTGTTTTCTTGATTTCACTTTCAGATTTTTCATCATTAGTATATAGGAATGCCAGAGATTTCTGTGCATTAATTTTGTATCCTGCCACTTTACCAAATTCATTGATTAGCTCTAGTAGTTTTCTGGTAGCATCTTTAGGGTTCTCTATGTATAGGATCATGTCATCTGCAAACAGTGACAGCTTTACTTCTTCTTTTCCGATTTGGATTCCTTTTATTTCCTTTTCTTCTCTGATTGCTGTGGCTAAAACTTCCAAAACTATGTTGAATAAGAGTGGTGAGAGTGGGCAACCTTGTCTTGTTCCTGATCTTAGTGGAAATGCTTTCAGTTTTTCACCATTGAGGATGATGTTTGCTGTGGGCTTGTCATATATGGCCTTTATTATGTTGAGGAAAGTTCCCTCTATGCCTACTTTCTGCAGCGTTTTTATCATAAATGGGTGTTGAATTTTGTCAAAAGCTTTCTCTGCATCTATTGAGATGATCATATGGTTTTTCTCCTTCAGTTTGTTAATATGGTTTATCACATTGACAGATTTGCGTATATTGAAGAATCCTTGCATTCCTGGAATAAACCCCACTTGATCATGGTGTATGATCCTTTTAATGTGCTGTTGGATTCTATTTGCTAGTATTTTGTTGAGGATTTTTGCATCTATGTTCATCAGTGATATTGGCCTGTAGTTTTCTTTCTTTGTGACATCCTTGTCTGGTTTTGGTATCAAGGTGATGGTGGCCTCGTAGAAGGAGTTTGGGAGTGTTCCTCCCTCTGCTATATTTTGGAAGAGTTTGAGAAGGATAGGTGTTAGCTCTTCTCTAAATGTTTGATAGAATTCGCCTGTGAAGCCATCTGGTCCTGGGCTTTTCTTTGTTGGAAGATTTTTAATCACAGTTTCAATTTCAGTGCTTGTGATTGGTCTGTTCATATTTTCTATTTCTTCCTGATTCAGTCTTGGCAGGTTGTGCATTTCTAAGAATTTGTCCATTTCTTCCAGATTGTCCATTTTATTGGCATAGAGTTGCTTGTAGTAATCTCTCATGATCTCTTTTATTTCTGCAGTGTCAGTTGTTACCTCTCCTTTTTCATTTCTAATTCTATTGATTTGAGTCTTCTCCCTTTTTTTCTTAATGAGTCTGGCTAGTGGTTTATCTATTTTGTTTATCTTCTCAAAGAACCAGCTTTTAGTTTTATTGATCTTTGCTATTGTTTCCTTCATTTCTTTTTCATTTATTTCTGATCTGATTCTTATGATTTCTTTCCTTCTGCTAGCTTTGGGGTTTTCTTGTTCTTCTTTCTCTAATTGCTTGAGGTGCAAGGTTAGGTTGTTTATTCGAGATGTTTCCTGCTTCTTAAGGTGGGCTTGTATTGCTATAAACTTCCCCCTTAGAACTGCTTTTGCTGCATCCCACAGGTTTTGGGTCGTTGTGTCTCCATTGTCATTTGTTTCTAGGTATATTTTGATTTCCTCTTTGATTTCTTCAGTGATCACTTCATTATTAAGTAGTGTATTGTTTAGCCTCCATGTGTTTGTATTTTTTACAGATCTTTTCCTGTAATTGATATCTAGTCTCATGGCGTTGTGGTCGGAAAAGATACTTGATACAATTTCAATTTTCTTAAATTTACCAAGGCTTGATTTGTGACCCAAGATATGATCTATCCTGGAGAATATTCCATGAGCACTTGAGAAAAATGTGTATTCTGTTGTTTTTGGATGGAATGTCCTATAAATATCAATTAACTCCATCTCGTTTAATGTATCATTTAAAGCTTGTGTTTCCTTATTTATTTTCATTTTGGATGATCTGTCCATTGGTGAAAGTGGGGTGTTAAAGTCCCCTACTATGAATGTGTTACTGTCGATTTCCCCTTTTATGGTTGTCAGTATTTGCCTTATGTATTGAGGTGCACCTATGTTGGGTGCATAAATATTTACAATTGTTATATCTTCCTCTTGGATCGATCCCTTGATCATTATGTAGTGTCCTTCTTTGTCTCTTCTAATAGTCTTTGTTTTAAAGTCTATTTTGTCTGATATGAGAATTGCTACTCCAGCTTTCTTTTGGTTTCCATTTGCATGAAATACCTTTTTCCATCCCCTTACTTTCAGTCTGTATGTGTCTCTAGGTCTGAAGTGGGTCTCTTGTAGACAGCAAATATATGGGTCTTGTTTTTGTATCCATTCAGCCAATCTGTGTCTTTTGGTGGGAGCATTTAGTCCATTTACATTTAAGGTAATTATCGATATGTATGTTCCTATTCCCATTTTCTTAATTGTTTTGGGTTCGTTATTGTAGGTCCTTTCCTTCTTTTGTGTTTCTTGCCTAGAGAAGTTCCTTTAGCAGTTGTTGTAGAGCTGGTTTGGTGGTGCTGAACTCTCTCAGCTTTTGCTTGTCTGTAAAGGTTTTAATTTCTCCATCAAATCTGAATGAGATCCTTGCTGGGTAAAGTAATCTTGGTTGCAGGTTTTTCTCCTTCAACACTTTCAATATGTCCTGCCAGTCCCTTCTGGCTTGCAGAGTTTCTGCTGAAAGATCAGCTGTTAACCTTATGGGGATTCCCTTATGTGTTATTTGTTGTTTTTCCCTTGCTGCTTTTAATATGTTTTCTTTTTATTTAATTTTTGACAATTTGATTAATATGTGTCTTGGTGTATTTCTCCTTGGATTTATCCTGTATGGGACTCTCTGTGCTTCCTGGACTTGATTAACGATTTCTTTTCCCATATTAGGGAAGTTTTCAACTATAATCTCTTCAAATATTTTCTCAGTCCCTTTCTTTTTCTCTTCTTCTTCTGGAACCCCTATAATTCGAATGTTGGTGCGTTTAATGTTGTCCCAGAGGTCTCTGAGACTGTCCTCAGTCCTTTTCATTCTTTTTTCTTTATTCTGCTCTGCAGTAGTTATTTCCACTATTTTATCTTCCAGGTCACTTATCCGTTCTTCTGCCTCAGTTATTCTGCTATTGATCCCATCTAGAGTACTTTTAATTTCATTTATTGTGTTGTTCATCGTTGCTTGCTTCATCTTTAGTTCTTCTAGGTCCTTGTTAACTGATTCTTGCAATTTGTCCATTCTATTGTCCATTCTATCTCCAAGATTTCGGATCAACCTTACTATCATTATTCTGAATTCTTTTTCAGGTAGACTGCCTATTTCCTCTTCATTTGTTAGGTCTGGTGGGTTTTTATCTTGCTCCTTCATCTGCTGTGTGTTTTTCTGTCTTTTCATTTTGCTTATCTTACTGTGTTTGGGGTCTCCTTTTTTGCAGGCTGAAGGTTCGTAGTTCCTGTTGTTTTTTGTGTCTGTCCCCAGTGGCTAAGGTTGGTTCAGTGGGTTGTGTAGGCTTCCTGGTGGAGGGTACTAGTGCCTGTGTTCTGATGTATGAGGCTGGATCTTGTCTTTCTGGTGGGCAGGTCCACGTCTGGTGGTGTGTTTTGGGGTGTCTGTAGACTTACTATGATTTTGGGCAGCCTCTCTGCTAATGGGTGGGGTTGTGTTCCTGTCTTGCTAGTTGTTTGGCATAGGATGTCCAGCACTGTAGCTTGCTGGTCGTTGAGTGAAGCTGGGTGCTGGCGTTGAGATGGAGATCTCTCGGAGATTTTTGCTGTTTGATATTATGTGCAGCTGGGAGGCCTCTTGTGGACCAGTGTCCTGAAGTTGGCTCTCCCACCTCAGAGGCACAGCACTGAGTCCTGGCTGCAGCACCAAGAGCGTTTCATCCACAGGGCTCCTTAATTTGGGATGATTCGTTGTCTATTCAGGTATTCCACAGATGCAGGGTATATCAAGTTGATTGTGGAGCTTTAATCCGCTGCTTCTGAGGCTGCTGGGAGAGATTTCCCTTTCTCTTCTTTGTTCTGGCAGTTCCCAGGGGCTCAGCTTTGGATTTGGCCCCGCTTGTGCGTGTAGGTCGCCGGAGGGCGTCTGTTCTTTGCTCAGACAGGACGAGGTTAAAGGAGCCGCTGATTCGGAGGCTCTGGCTCACCCAGGCCGGGGGGTAGGGAGGGTCACGGAGTGCGGGGCGGGCCTGCAGCGGCAGAGGCCGGCGTGACGCTGCAGCCTGAGGCGCGCCGTGCGCTCTCCCGGGGAGCCGTCCCTGGATCCCGGGACCCTGGCAGTGGCGGGCTGCACAGGCTCCCCGGAAGGGCGTGTGGCTAGTGACCTGTGTTCGCACACAGGCCTCCTGGCGGCGGCAGCAGCGGCCTTAGCGTCCCATGTCCGTCTCTGGGCTCCGCACTCTTAGCCGCGGCTCGCGCCCGTCCCTGGAGCTCTCTCAAGCAGCGTTCTTAATCCCCTCTCCTCGTGCACCAGGAAACAAAGAGGGACGTAAAAGTCTCTTGCCTCTTCGGCAGGTCCAGACCCCTCCCCGGACTCTCTCCCAGCCAGCCGCGGCGCACCAACGCCCTGCAGGCTGTGTTCACGCCGCCAACCTCAGTCCTCTCCCGGCGCTCCGACAAAAGCCGGAGCCTCAGCTCCCAGTCCCGCCCGCCCCGGCGGGCGAGCAGACAAGCCTCTCGGCTGGTGAGTGCCGGTCGGCCCGATCCTCTGCGCTGGAATCTGTCCGCTTTGCCCTCCGCACCCCTGTTGCTGTGCTCTCCTCCGCGGCTCCCACGCTCCCCCACTCCGCCTCCCGAAGTCTCCACCCGCGAAGGGGCTTCCTAGTGTGTGGACACTTTTCCTCCTTCACAGCTCTCTCCCGCTGGTGCAGGACCCGTCCCTATCCTTTTGTCTCTGTTTAGTTTTTTCTTTTGCCCTAACCAGGTACGTGGGGGGTTCCTTGCCTTTTGGGAGGTCTGAGGTCTTCTGCCAGCGTTCAGTAGGTGTTCTGTAGGAGTTGTTCCACGCGTAGATGTATTTCTGGTGTATCTGTGGAGAGGAAGGTGATCTCCGCCCATCCCCTCACTTTCAGTCTGTATGTGTCCCTAGGTCTGAAGTGGGTCTCTTGTACACAGCATATATACGGGTCTTGTTTTTTTTATCCATTCAGCCAGTCTGTGTCTTTTGGTGGGAGCATTTAATCCATTTACATTTAAGGTAATTATCAATATGTATGTTCCTATTACGATTTTCTTAATTGTTTTGTGTGTATTATTGTCTTTTCCTTCTCTTGTGTTTCCTGCCTCGAGAAGTTCCTTGAGCATTTGTTGTAAAGCTGGGTTGGTGGTGCTGAATTCTCTTAGCTTTTTCTTGTCTGTAAAGATTTTAATTTCTCTGTCGAATGTGAATGAGATCCTTGCTGGGTCGAGTAATCTTGGTTGTAGGTTTTTCCCTTTCATCACTTTAAATATGTCCTGCCACGCCCACTGGCTTGCAGAGTTTCTGCTGAAAGATCAGTTGTTAACCTTATGGGGATTCTCTTGTATATTATGTGTTGTTTTTCCCTTGCTGCTTTTAATATTTTGATAGTTTGATTAATATGTGTCGTGGCATGTTTCTCCTTGGATTTATCCTGTATGGGACTCTCTGCTCTTCCTGGAGTTGATTAATTCCTTCCTTTCCCATATTAGGGAAGTTTTCAACTATAATCTCTTCAAATATTTTCTCAGTCCCTTCTTTTCCTCTTCTTCTTCTGGGACCCCTATATTTCAAATGTTGGTGCTTTTAATATTGTCCCAGAGGTCGCTGAGACTGTCCTCAATTATTTTCATCTTTTTTCTTTATTCTGCTCTGTGGTAGTTATTTCCACTATTTTATCTTCCAAGTCACTTATCCATTCTTTGGCCTCAGTTATTCTATTGATTCCTTCTAGAGAATTTTTTTTTCTATTTTTATTCTTGCTTTTTTTTTTCTTTCCAGAGAATTTTAAATTTCATTTGCTGTGTTGTTCATCATTGTTTGTTTGCTTTTTTGTCCTTTTAGGTCCTTGTTTAACGTTTCTTGTATTTTCTCCATTCTATTTCTAAGATTTTGGATCATCTTTACTATCATTATTCTGAATTCTTTTTAGGTAGATTGCTTATTTCCTCTTCATTTGTTTGGTCTGGTGGGTGTTTACCTTGCTCCTTCATGTGCTGTGTGTTTCTCTGTCTTCTCATTTTGCTTATCTTACTGTGTTTGGGGTCTCCTTTTCACAGGCTGCCAGTTCATAGTTCCCATTGTTTTTGGTGTCTGCCTGCAATGGCTAAGGTTGGCTCAGTGGGTTGTGTAGGCTTCCTGGTTGAGGGGAGTACTGCCTGTGTTCTGATGGATGAGGCTGGATCTTGCTTTTCTTGTGGTTAGGTCTGCGTCTGGTGGTGTGTTATAGGATTTCTGTAACCTTATCATGATTTTAGGCAGCCTCTCTGCTAATGGGTCCGTTTGTGTTCCTGTCTTGCTAGTTGTTTGGCATAGGGTGTTCAGCACTGTAGCTTGCTGGTCGTTGAGTGGAACTGGGTCTTGGCATTCAGATTAAGATCTCTGGGATGTTTATGTCATTTGATAATTACGTGGAGCTGGGAGGTCTCTCGTGGACCGATGTCCTGAACCTGGCTATCCCACCTCAGAGACACAGGCCTGACACCTGGCCAGAGCACTAAGGCCCTGTCTGCCACATGGCTCAGAATAAAAGGGGAAAAAAATATATATATATATAAAATAAAGTTATTAAAATAGAAAATAAAAATAATTATTAAAAATAAAAAAATTTTAAAGTAATTTTTAAAATTTTTAAAAAGGAAAGAAGGAAAGAAGGGAGCAACCAAACCAAAAAACAAATCCACCAATGATAAGAAGTGTTAGTAACTATACTGAAAAAAAAAAAAAAGGACAGACGGCACCCTAGGACAAATGGTAAAAGCAAAGCTATACAGACAAAATCACCCAAAGAAGCATATACATACACACTTACAGAAAGAGATAAAGGAATAATATATATATGTTGTTGCTCCCAAAGTCCATTGCCTCGGTTTTCGGATGATTCATTCATTGTCTATTCAGGTATTCCACTGATGCAGGGTAAATCAAGTTGATTTTGAAAATTTAATCTGCTGCTCCTGAGACTGCTGGGAGAGATTTCCCTTTCTCTCCTTTGTTTGCAGAGCTCAGTTCTTGATTTGGCCTAGCCTCTGTGTGTAGGTCACCTAAGGGTCTCTGTTCTTCGATCAGACAGGACGGGGTTAAAGTGGCAGCTGATTAGGGGGCTCTGGCTCACTCAGGCCAGGGGGAGGGATTGTTACGGACTGCAGGGCGAGCCTGTGGCAGCAGAGGCCAGCGTGACATTGCAACAGCCTGAGGCACACAGTGTGTTCTCCTGGAGAAATTGTCATTGTCCCACAGTGTTGCGCTGCACAGGCTCCCAGGAGGGGAGGTGTGGATAGTGACCTATGCTTGCACACAGGCTTCTTGGTGGCTGCAGCAGCAGACTTAGCATTTCATACCTGTCACTGGTGTCCGCGCTGATAGCCACGGCTCATGCCTATCTCTGGAGGTCATTTAGGCGGTGCTCTGAATCCCCTTTCCACACGCATCCCGAAACAATGATCTCTTCCTTCTTAGGCAGGTCAGAGGTTTTCCCGGTCTCCCTCCCGGTTAGCTGTGGCTACTAGTCTACTTCAGGCTGTGTTCCTGCAGCCAACCCTAGTCCTCTCCCTGGGATCTGACCTCCGAAGCTTGAGCCTCAATTCCCACCCCCCACCCGCCCCGGCAGGTGAACAGACAAGCCTCTTGGGCCGGTGAGTCCTAGTCGGCACTGATCCTCTGTGAGGCAATCTCTCCACTTTGCCCTCTGCACCCCTGTTGCTGCGCTCTCCTCTGTGGCTCCAAAGCTTCCCCCTTGCCACCCCCATCTCCGCCAATGAAGGGGTTTCCTAGTGTGTGGAAACTTTTCCTCCTTCACAGGTCCCTCCCCCTGGTGCAGGTCCCATCCCTATTCTTTTGTCTCTGTTTTTTCTTTTGGCCTACCCAGGTCCGTGGGGTGTTTCTTGCCTTTTGGGAAGTCTGAGGTGTTCTGCCAGCATTCAGTAGGTGTTCTTTAGGAGTTGTTCCATATATAGATGTATTTCAGATGTATTTGTGGGGAGGAAGTTGATCTCCACGTCTTACGCTTCAGCCATCTTGAAGGTCTCCCCTAACAAAGATTTTGAAGCAAAAAAAAAAAAAAAAAAAAAGCTCCAACTAGCAACTGCCCATGAACACACTTGAAACAGATGAAAAATGGAAAGCCTCAGCAAGGAAATCAGAAGTCTCAGCAGAAGACACCGCAGTGGCCAGGACGGGTCACAGAGCCTTCCCTACCAGGAAGGGGGGAAACCAGTCTTGTCTCTTTTTGAAGACTTCTCTTTCTTCTTGGGGTCTCCATTCCAAGGAATCAGGAAGCTCACATTGAGTCCAATCATCTTGGTGGACAGGTGTGACTTTCTTTTCCAAGCTGGTGCGACCTTGTGTAGGCCTTTTCCCCCTGCTTCTCTGTGGTTTCTTTATGTTTGATCTTGGACATCCCTTATAACTCCATTTAACTTAGTTATTAAGTTCTTAAATTAAAAGTGGATGGACATGGGGGACCTGGGTTGACAGGAAGTCTTGGAGACAGTTCTAAGAGGACGAAATTCTTAAAGAGAAAGTGAGAATAGGCTTGCATCCCAGAAGCCTACTGGGAAGGAAGTGGATAGGCTCAGGAGAGGTTAGAAGAAGGAAATGTTTTTGTAAGTGCTGAAAATCTCACTGTCTCATTGTTAGTGGCCTTATGTAGAGTTCCATCTTCCACATTTGTCTGGGACTGATGGGCTCTCTCCTTCTAGACAAAAATGTAACAAGGGAATGGAAGATGTCACTACCAAGTGGGTCCTCTAACCACCATGCTCAGGAAAAGAGCATGGAAGGCTTCCTATACCCAGAAGCAAATTTTTGGATGCCAATCATCTTGAATATTGGCTAAGGAAGATAACCTTCCTCTGACCCAGGGTAGGACTGGCTGTAGGCTGAGGCAGCGGGATAGACTAGGGAAATTTAGGGCTGATTAGAAGGAAGCACAATGAACGACATAGGGCAGAAAGAGCAGATGTGACCAGGAGTGGTAAGCATCTGGTTTGGATTGCAAAGGATCACCTTTTAGACACTTCCTCCTCCAACCTCCAGAGCTTCAATTAAACCATCTGACTCATGATGTGAAAACCCACATAATTCAGCTGCACCATCAACAGCAGCAGCAGAGACCACTGGCTCTGCAGGACCACTGCTGATGCAGTTTATATTCTTTTGGTCTCTAACTAATGAGAAAACAAAAAGTCTCAACAGGTATTATTTAAATCCCTGTGGAGACTCTCTCATTGTCTAAGGCAATGGTTCTTAAAGTGTGGTCCCTGGACCAGCAGTGTTAGCATCACCCGAGAAATGGTTAGAAATGCAAATTTTCGAGACCCAGCCCCAATCTACTGTATTAGACACTCTGAATCTTAACTCTGAGTTTTATAAGTGCTCAACACCTAGCAATTGAAAACATATCACCCCCAAAGTTCTGTAATCCCTATGCCCCTTAGCTTTAACCGGGTTACCCTTTTAGAATTTCTAGGAATTTTGGGGGGGCATATTTCACCCCTCTCACGTAGCATACAAAGGAATAAATTGAACAACCTCAGTGTTTCTCTCCTCACCTATTTTTAGAGCTCTTAGCACATAAAATGAAAATAAAAGACTTTTTTATTAAAGAAAATCCATAGCAAATTGGAAAGCAGCAGATGCCACATTAAGATCAACATCTTGCAAACAGTATATCCATATGGGATCACAGATATTTTGTCAAATTCATGGAAAGAGAAGAAAACAGGGTAGAGAGGAGTAGGTGGTGAGTCAGCACCACCTGCTGCTCAGCCTGTGTACATTCCTAGCAGGTGCCCTCATTACTCATCCTTGATAAGGGTGCTTCTCACCCTGAGCACAAGGACTCTCCCAGCACACCTGCCTCTGACTTCCTTGTGTTCCATCATCTTCTGTTGCCCCAAGTACTGGTCATATTTTCTCTCCATTTGTAAAGCCCTTCACCTCAGTGCCCCTTCACCAGTGCCCCAAGTACTGGTCATATTTTCTCTCCATTTCCTCCTTCTTTTGTGGGATTGCCAGTACCTTCCTGTCTATGCTGGGCCAAGGTAGAACACATCTTGGCCCTTCCTACCTCTACTGGCCACCTGAAGACATGTCCCCCGCCTACTACCTTAATTGTGGTTCTCATAAGAGAGAGGTATCTTCACTCACCACTTACATACTCTCTTTTAGCTGAAGAAGGACTCAATTCTAATAACGCCTTTCAGGTTGCTAGATTTACCAAATAGAAATATTTGAATTTCAAATAAACAATGAAATATTTTTTGTAGTGTAGGTACGTCCCATGTAATACTTGGGACATACTTATACTAAAAAAGTATTCATTGTTTATCTGAAATTCAAATTTAACTACGTGTCTTAAATTTTACCTGGCAAGCTTACTTCCAGGGAACAGGGGTTCCCATTTCATTTTCTTAACTCAGGAGTGTCACTTCCTATCAGAAAGGAACAAAAATAAGGACAGGCTTACCTGCACACTAGCCACATATTGATTAAATATTGAAATGACAATATTTTTCATATATAGGATTAAAATGTATTATGTAAATTAATTTCACCTGTTTCTTTTACTTTTTAAATGTGGCTGTAGGAAAATCTAAAATTTTATATGGAGCTCACATTTGCAGTTCACATTACATTTCCAATGAACAGCTCTGGCTTAGAGTCAAAGCCATGTCAGGGAGACCTAATAATTACCATCAGGCCAGAAGCCAGGTGCCAGCCTGCCCAGAAGGAGTTAGATTCTCCTCATTAGAAGCATGTATGGCTGAAACGGTTGGGGATGTACAGAATCCTTGAGCGTAGTTTATGTGCACAAAGTTGTAGTTTTCATTGTTTTTCTTTTCTATTCTGACCAAACCTTGGTGGTTTTTGAGTGATTCCAGAACAAATAGGATTAGGATTGATGTTTCCTATTAAGTATATTTGCAGTTGAATTATGACATTAGATTGAGACACAGTGGGAGGAGGCAAGATGGGGCTGATTAAAGATGGTTAGTTGGGAAATGTTCTGGTTCCTGGAAGCTGTGCTGAGTTGTTCTTGTTTACTCCTTCTTTTTCTTCTTTTGGTTTTATGGTTGCAAATTGGTGGTGGCAGGACAGCTCTAATTATATTTGCTAGAGGCAAATGAAAATTTCATCAGCCAATCTCTGTGAGTCTCTTCACTTCTGAAAACTATTTACAGAACTGGGTTCCTGGAAGTGGCACTTTTTTAAAAAAATAACACAATATTTTAGGGTCCCAAAGTTTAGATCTAGGACTTAAATTCTCTTTGATCTCCCACTTTCTTCCTCCCCCAACTGCCTAAGCTCCTTCTGAAGTTCTTGGGAAGTAAAGAAACAGTAGTGAGAGCAAAGCAAATAAAAATTCTGGACCTTATGGAGAGCAAGGGTTTGGTCTATGGTCAAACAACTTGACCTTTACCAAGTTCCCTTTGAAATCTATAGGTCAACCATGTCAAACTGAAGAATCAGCTCTCAGCTGCAGGATCCACCATCTGTCCATTTCCACTTTTTCTTCTTAGTCTCACTACCCGCTGCCCAGTTTTCCACACTGCCCTCCACAGGCCTTGTTACCTGGTTCTATGATATGCTATCCAAGGTCTCAGGCCAGTGGGAAGGAGTTGCTGTCACATTTAGCAGCTGGCAATCTAGTGAATCTAGTGGTTATTTCATCTAATCCTGCAGACCTCCCCCAAACATAGGTCTTCTTGTTTGCATTGCTGTCATTATTTTGAAGACTTTGTAGTACATGTGTGACATGTATTACTTACTGTAAGAGGAGCTGATAGCACTGGTGTAGGGGCTATGTGCCAGATTCAATTTTGAGAGAAGAACATCTCACTTTCCTTGAAGTCTTGATATCTCACACCCAAAGGAGACTGAGACTGTGTAGAAGGGATGGTGGGTGCTGACAAGGAAATTTGAAAGTGAGAGAAAGTATTGCTACTAGCTGCTCTCTTTCCCTCATGGGGAATCCTAGCTTGTCTAGAGGAGTCTGAGGCAATGGCATCTGGCGTGGAGTTCTGTCAAGTGAAGCTGGTGATTTGCCAGAAACTCACCATCTACTGGTCATTGGTCCTTGTCCTGGATGAAATGGAAACTGGAGATGTAATGTAACTTTCTAAATATAAGTGCCAGGATACATAAAAACAAAACAAAAAATTCGGAAATCTCAGGCTCAGCCCATCATCCCATATTGCCAAGTGTCAACTATTAGACTCTTCCTTTGCCTTATTTACTGCCTACTCATAATCATGTTACTCATGATTGTGTTTCTGTGCTATCGTGGGTTTCATCCATAAAGCAGTGCATTTTAACATGTAAAATCAGAGCCAGTAAGGGGAGGGACAAGGTCTGGATCTTAGCTTCATATGTTGTGATGGTGGTTGGAGATAGTCAGCAAGACAGGAAAGGAACAGGACCCAATGGCACTGCAAACTCCAGTCCTGCTTGAAGCATGAAGTGGTGGAATACCCCAGCAGCTACAACAGTGACTACAAATATAGATAGGTGGTTCCAGTTATGTACTGCAGTAAATTAAACCATCCCAAAGTGTGTGTCAAATTCTGTGTGTCAGGAATTTGGAAGGAGCATGATGGAGATGGCTTGTCTCTGTCTACATTGTCTGGGGCCTCAGCTGGGAGGATTTGAAGTCTGAGGATGACTTGACAGCTAGAGCTAGAATGACTTAAAGACTTGATCACTCACATCTTGTAGTTAGACTTTAGCTGGGACTGTTGGCCTGAATACCTACACGTGACCTTTCCATATGGCAGCTTGGGCTTCCTCACAGCATGGTGGCTGGGATCCAAAAGCAAGAATACCAGGAGAAGCAGGTGGAAGCTGCATATCCCTTTCTGACCTAACCTTGGGAGTAACACATCATTACTTCTGCCATACTCTCCTGGATACCTCTACTCTCCTTTAGAAGTTTCAAGTCCCTGGTCAGAATCATGTAGCGGGGACACAGATACCACTTTTCCATGGGAGGAATGATAAAGAAATTTGGGGTCATGTTTTAAAACACAATATCCTCTGACCACAATTGTTTACATTCCTCCCATGTGCAAAATATATTTACTCCTCCCAAGTCCCTACAGAAGTCTCACCCCATTATGAAATTAGGTTCAGCCTCAAGGTCTAAGTGCAAATGAGGTTCCCTGGGTCTGGTTCCTCAAATCCGGCTCCTTGAGTACTAATCTTCTCAATCTGAAGACCTGTGAACTGAAGAGATTATCTGTCCCACTGTAGTGGGATAGGCATGGGGTAACTGCAATTGACACTCCCATTCCAAAAGAGAGAAAACAGGTTGCACACAGCAGCCACTGAAATTCTCAAATTCTGAAATCCAGCAATTCTGCAATCCAACAAGGCACATTTGACTAGTTTCTTATCAGGGCTCAATACTACTATCTGGGAATATTAATTCCGTGGCCCTTGACTCTGCTCTCTGGGCTCTTAGTTTTACCCTCAGAGTTACGTTTCCTTGTCCTCAAGAAATAGACTCACAGGTAATGCAAGGAGTTTGGAGAAGGGAGGCAGCTGACACCTGGGCTACTTGTCCATAGGGAGCAGAGCTTTGGCCCCTGGGTTTGGTTTTGGAGCAGGGATCTGGTCGTTCCTGGGCATAGAGACTGGAGATACAGTGAGACATTCAGCCCTGGTCCTTCTTCAGGGGACTAGATAGAAATTAGTGTCCAACATCCCTCACACAAAGTGAGGTAGAGTGGAGGATCCAGGTCGATGGCAGAATATTATTGTAAGACAAAGAGTGAAGCTATTTCAATCCATATGAAGTAGGTTAAATCAGCAAAAACTTTATGCTTGCTTTTTTCCCCAAACTTAATTTGCTTCCTAAAAGTTAATCAGGGCCTTTTGAGAGCTGTATTCTTCACAGTAATATTAAAATAATGCATTAACTTGCTGTTTCCAGGTGACACAGTAAAGGAGCTTTAACCTGAAGTAGTTTTCCTTCAGAGCTACTAGGATATTTTAATTACCTCCTTACAGTTTATATTTCACATACTCCTAAATAGTATCGAGGCAGGATACTTAAAAGAAAACCAAGATTATCAAAATAAAAGATCAAAAACTATGTAAACTGTATGCTAAAAATTAGAGTTAATTTATCATTAGTGATTAAATTTGCTCTGAGCTTCATTCCAGAAAAAGCTTTAACACAGCTATGTCTGACATATCTTTGAAAATGTACAAACAGCTATTTACTTCCAGTTCCTTTAAAGATGAAATTTCTCTTAGTGTATTTAGAGCATTGTTTAGAAGTTTATTCTGTATAGAATGTTTGAAGTTAGAGAGGTCTTGAGAGGTCATCAATTTCGGTTCTTTCTGTCTACAGATGAAGGTTGGAAGATCTAAAGAGATTCAGGGCTTTGCTCATAGGTCAGACTGATGGAGCAGAGCTGGGGTTGACTGCTAGCTCCATATTCTTCCCCTTATACCATAGAGGAGAAATTCTTACCTCTGAAGTTTTCAGAGTTACTTCTAAATAAAGTTTAACAAGAAAAAAATTAAAACTATATATAAGAAATTATGATTTGTTATACACTGGTCTTATTTCAGATATAAAGGGACTCTAAAGAAACATGAACCAGCATGGCTGGACAGTGGTGAGTACCAGGGGACTGAGGTAGTGGAATCAAGAGAGAGCAATAAGGGTGAGATTGTGCAGGGAGGCCCCAAGGAAGCCAGAAGTTATTCTTCCAGTCACTGCCTTGCAGGGACGCTCCAGAGAAAATGAGAGATTGAGTCTGGATGCCACTACCCTCCACTGAGGTGAAGGGCTTTACAAAGCAGAATTTGATCAGGTCCAAGAATTTCATCTTCGGTAAACCAGCTGGATCTGCGGCGGCAGCAGTAGCAGCAGTACCGCGTGGCTCTGGGAGCGGCGACCCGGAGGGAGCAGGAGGCGACGCTGGCTGCAGGGACCCGGTGACAGCACAAGAGGTACTAGGTTTTACAAGTTTGCAATATGCATGAGTATAAGCTAGTCGTTCTTGGCTCGGGAGGAGTTGAAAAATCTGCTCTGACTGTACAATTTGTTCAAGAAATTTTTGTTGAAAAATATGATCCTATATAGATTTTTATAGAAAGCAAGCTGAAGTAGATGCACAACAGTGTATGCTTGAAATCTGGGATACTGCGGGAATGCAACAATTTACAGCAATGAGGGATTTGTACATGAAAGACGGACAAAGCCAAAAAAAAAAAAAGGGCTTCCCTGGTGGCGCAGTTGTTGAGAGTCTGCCTGCCGATGCAGGGGACACGGGTCCGTGCCCTGGTCCGGAAAGATCCCACATTCCGCGGAGCGGTTGGGTCTGTGGGCCATGGCCACTTGGCCTGCGCGTCCGGAGCCGGTGCTCCGCAAGGGGTGAGGCCACAGCAGTGAGAGGCCCTCGTACCGCAAAAAAAAAAAAAAGAAAAACGGACAGAGCGTTACATTAGTTTATTCCATCACAGCAGAGTCCACATTTAATGATTTACAATGTCTGAGAGAACAGATTCTTCGAGTTAAAGACACTGATGATGTTCCAATGATTATAGATGAAAGAGTTGTAGGAAAGAAACAAGGTCAACATCTAGCAAGACAATATGCCGTCTTAGAATCCTCTGCAAAATAAAATAAATGCTAATGAGATCTTTTATGACCTAGTGCAGCAAATTTACAGAAAAACTCCAGTGCCTAGGAAGGACCGCAAAATGTCATCATGTCAGCTGCTTTAATATACTATTGATAAATGCATTGCAGCTCTGAGCCAGGTCTGAAGAACTGTTGCTCACTTCAATGGTGCCAGCATTCCAACTTTGTTAAACCTACCAACATGTTAAATTTTCTGTGGCGGAGCACTTTAAGAGGCAGGTGAAAGCTACTACATCAGTTTGCACATTCTAATCACTTTCCAGTATCACAAGAGAGATTTTTTACTTATATAATAGTCCTAGAGTATGCAGCTGGTAAAACCAGAGGCTACAATCCAGTATTACTGCTAAGAGACATTTTTCATCCACCAATGTTGTATATGTATGAAAATGGTGAACACATCCCATACTTTGTATTGGAGAGTATAATAATGTAAATCCTAAAAGCACCATTATTTTACCATAATAAAAGAAAGCCCAAAGAGCTCCTATATAGACTACTCCAGATAACTTTGCTTCTTTGATACTTGTAGTTTATTGTAATTTTTTTTAAGACATTCAAGGTTATTATCATTGTATTTTACTCACTTACCTTGTATTGTAATCGCTTTGATTAACACAGCTATACAGTTTTTTTAATTAAAAGAACTGTGGAGATAGTGATCTTGTCTTTAAAATATGATAGTCCTTTCAGTAAAAATGTCTTAGATTAAAGACGTTGCTTTTAATATCTGTTGGGAAGAAAATGTCCAGACTTTTCAAATCTTTTATTATATGTTTCTTCTTTTGTTTACATAGGGAACAACATTTATAGTTGTGTGTACAGAGGGGGTCTACAACAAGAAGTGTATATATTCAAATAATTTTTTAATTTTTGTAAATAATGTTCAGGCTTCTGCAGCTGGAGATTCTCACTGTGACTCCCCTGCTTGCTCATGCATAAGTGTATTTGCAATACCAAATAAACAGGTTTAGTATTTTTGCCTGTTAGTGATTGTTTCACATGTGTAATGTTTTGGTTGAGATGTTAAATGGTGAACGAGTACTGTGGAGGTGAATGTGGGAAGTAATTTTGATCATGTGTAATTGGTCACAAGGCCTAAGCTGCAGTAATTATTGCTATTTTATTTAACAATACCTGTTGCTTTGTATGCATTAACATTTGGGTGTACAGATTGTGTGTCTAATCCAACAGGTAGCCACAGTATTTAAACTGACCAACCTAATGTTACAACTACTTTGAGGTGGCCAAATGTAAACTAAAAGCCTTAGTGAGAGGCCCGCGTACCACACAAAAAAAAAAGTGGTACAATTTTGTGTAACTTAGCATCAGTAGTTCAATAAATTTGGATTGCCGTGCAAGAGCTTGCGTTTATTAAAAAAAAAATAAAAAAGAATTTCAGCTTCTACATGTTGTTTGCTGACGTTTCCTCCAGTAACTAGTTAGGATCCAAGCAGAAAGGTAGGACCATGTAAGTGATATAAAGGATTTATTGCAGGGACAAGACCTCATGCAATTGTGGGAGCTGGTTGAGCAGTGTATGTGAGTCTGCTGTCCTGTGTCTGTGCTGGGCCTGAGGTCACTGAGGCCTGCAGTCCAGAAGGGAAGATGAACGTGAAGCAGGGGCAAGAAAGGACAAACTAGAATCACAAAGACAAACTGGAACCCACAGCAGTCTCTCAATGTCTCCAAACCTCCAACCTCAACAATGTGGGTGACCTGCTGGCACACTACACTCTAACGCTGCTCATGAACTTGGCCCAGGATTCAGAAAGTTAAGGAGAAGCTCCAGTGGGAAGTGGACAGAGTTGTGAGCCTGGGGCTGCCCAAAGCCAAGGTGGGCCATGAGATTGGTGAGTGAGTGGCCTGTAGCTGCACCTGCCCTGAAATACGTCACTTACACTTTCACGCCTCCTGCACCTTTCCTGTGAGTGCAGCCCTAACCCAGAACCATGCAGGGAAGGGAATTCTGGGAGATGTAGTTCCATCTTAGCTAAAGAGACTTCATACCCACCACCACCTCTATGAATTAAATTATCCTCCTTATCCTCCCAAAAACCTCATATTCAGTGTGCTAGCCAAAGGGTTAGCAGGTTGGCTATTTTTTGGAGATTTTTAGGAAAGCTTAGAGAGGGGGCATGTTTGTCAGCAAAGACAATATTTCATGAAACAAATTAGCAGAGGCATTCATGGAAGGCCACACTGAAAGCGGTGTACACAGTAACTTTTAAGGACCAAACTTTCACATAAATGAGGCACATCTCTACCTGAAATTGTAACTTCTGAATTAGAACACTGCAATCTGAATAACTTAAAAGTATTTTGTAAAAGAGCTCTTATTTCACTTAGAGAATAAACTGAACCTTGGGAAAACCTAGATTTGATAGACAGAAATAGAGAGGGAAAGGAAAAGAGAAAGGGAGAGAGAGTTTGAAAATAAAATACAGCACTTACTATGACCTCAGGGCTAAGTAGAACAGATAAATTTCCCTTGAATGGTCTTGAGATATGAACTGCAAAGGCAATTACTAAAAATACCGTTTGGTTAATCTTCCCCTTGACAATTCACTTGGGTCATGGGACATTCTCCCATGGGACTTTGGGACATTCACCACACCACCCCACACCGCCACTCTTGCTCTTAATAAAGCACCCCACACCGCCACCCTTGCTCTTAATAAAGCTAACATGCACAGTCCCCGACTTTCTTATCCGTCTGCAGGCTTAACAAAACTTGAAAGACTTCCTTAGACCACATGCCACAGAAGAGAAATTCTGGGCACGGGACAGGTGGATTTGCAGCTTTGCTCACGGGGCTAAATCCAGAGGCCATTTCTCCCAGAACAGAAAAACAGAGGCTAATATTAGCTTTATTTTGCTTTGTTGTTAGGTGGATACTGAAAAGGGACTAAAATCAATGTCCCAGTGACCATCTAGGGAATGAACAGCATCACCTGGTGCTGTGCCCTGTTGGGAGCAGTGAGAGGCATTGGGTTTGCTATAGAGGAAGAGTTTATCTTGGTCTGTGAATCAGGCAACATCTGTTCACTTAGTTGGAGGCTGAGGAGTTTACCATCCAGTGAGACAAGTGCTTACATGTTCCTGCCATTTCTACAATATGCGTTTGGTTTTTTGAGGTGGCATGCTTCATTAATGAATATTTTCTAATATCAGAACATAGTTGTTGGTTTGCATTTTTGGTAAAAAGTACATAACATTAATTTTATCATTGTAATCATTTTTAAGTGTACAGTTCATTAGTATTAAGTATATGACACTCTACATTAATTAAAAATGAATTCCTTCCTCCCCTCAGCCCTTGACAAGTACTCTTTTTTCTTTCATTTTTTTAAGCCATTTTATTGAGGTATGATTGTCATAAAAAACTGTGCATATCTAAAAGGAAACAATAATTTGATGAGTTAGGAAATAAGTATACACTCATGAAACCTCTACTACATTCAAGGCCATCCAACATCTCACCTCCAAAAGCTTCCTCCTACCCCCTTTATATTTTTAAATTTTTATTTGTTTATTTTTAATATAATTTTTCTTTTGTGGTAAGAGCACTGAACATAAGATCTACTGACCTAGCAAATTTTCAAGAATACAGTACAGTACTGTCAACTACATATAGGCCTTATGTTGTACAGGAGGTCTCCAGAATTTATTCTTCTGCTCTAATTGGAACTTTGTACACTTTGACCAATACCTTCCCATTTCCCTGTCTGTCCAGACCCAGGTAACCACTATTCTATCTACTATCCTATTCTGTGAGTTTATCAGATTCCTCATAAAAGTGGGATCATACAGTATTTGTCCTTCTGTATCTGGCTTATTTCACTTAACATAATGTCCTCCAGGCCCATCTGCCTTGCCGCAAGAGGTAGAATATCCTTCTTTTTAAAGGCTGAATAATATTCCATGTGTATATATATATATATATATATATATATATATATATATATATATATATATCTCACATTACCTTTAGCCATTCGTCAATGGACTTTTGGGTTGCTTCCATTTCTTAGCTATTGTAAATAATGCTGTAGTGCACATGAGTGTGAAAATATCTCTTCAAGATCCTGCTTTGAATTCTTTTGGATATATAACCAGAAGTGGGATTGCTGTATCATATGCTAATTTCATTTTTAATTTTTTGAGGAATCTCCACACTGTTTTCCATAATGGCTGCACCGTTTTACATTCCCACTAGCAGGAGGATGCACAAGGGTCCCAACTTCTCTGCATCCTCACCAACATTTGTTATCTTCTATTTTTTGATAGTGGCTATCCTAATGGACGTGAGGTGATATTGATAGCAAACAGGACCCCATGGGGCTCCTGGGCACAAAAGTCTTTCTGTGTCCCCCATTTCTTTTCTTTAAAAAAAATTTTATTTATTTGGTTGCACTGGGTCTTAGTTGCAGCAGGCACGCTCCTTACTTGTGGCATGTGTTAGTTGCGGCATGCACGTGGGATCTAGTTCCCTGACCAGAGATCAAACTTGGCTCCCTACATTGGGAGCACAGAGACTTATCCACTGTGCCTCCAGGAAAGTCCCCTGTCCCCCATTTCTTGATAGGAAATAAGCTTCATGCAGCCTCCATGATCTTCCCTGAGGGCAGGTTCAAAGAGAAGCTAATTAGGGAAGGGAGGGGATATGAAATAAGGGAGAAAAAGTCAAAAGAAACAATAGTGCAGCCTTGGGTCAGGGTCCAGTTTCCCCCTCAAGGGATATACAGTACAATGTCTTTGAGTTGTTTTGCAGATACTTGAAACCCCCCACCAGGTGGGAGAAGTTAACTGTATGCTGCCCACAAGCCGGGAGTAGACCCCAGACCAGTTGGAACCAGAAGGTTGATGATGCTGACTCCCACTTACCTCACCACTAACCAATCAGAAGAATGTTCATGAGCTGATCATGCCCTCTTTGAGTCATTACTATAAAACTCCTCACTACCCGCTCCAGGTAGGGACACAGCTTTGTGGGCATTAGCCTGTTGTGGCCCCCTTTGCCTGGCAAAGCAATAAAGCTATTCTTTTCTACTTCACCCAAAACTCTGTCTCCAAGATTTAATTCAGTCTCAGGGTACAGAGACCAGATTCGGCTTCAATATCTTAATATGGTTTGCATTTCTTTTATGATTAATGATGTTGAGCATCTTTCCATTGAGCCTAAGTATTTATAAGAAAAGAAATCTTGTGCAGAATAAAATGAAGAAAAGTTAGGGTAGTAACATTGATGGCAAATCTCATGGCCATGATAAGAACATATTCCCTTTTTTTTTCTTTTAATTTTTAAAATTAAAAAAAAATTTTTGGTCATGCTAAGCAGCATGTGGGATCTTAGTTCCCCAACCAGGAATCCAACCAATGCCTCCTGCATTAGAAGCATGGAGTTCTAACCACTGGACCACCAGGAAAGTCCCTCCCTTTCTTTTTTATGTTGCACTGTATGTGAAACCTCCCACATAGCTTAGTCATCTTTTCTTCTGTTATTTGAGCACACTTGTACTCTCTGACATGATCCTGAACTAGAAGCTAAGTTTCGAATTTATGAGTCATAGATTGCTGGAACTGGAAAGGATATAAGAGATATTCTAATTACAACATCCCCATTTTACAGCTGAGAAAACTGAGGATTAAAAAGTGAAAAAGAGGGGCTTCCCTGGTGGTGCAGTGGTTGAGAGTCCGCCTGCTGATGCAGGGGACACGGGTTTGTGCCCCAGTCCGGGAAGATCCCACATGCCGTGGAGCGGCTGGGCCCATGAGCCATGGCTGCTGAGCCTGCGCATCTGGAGCCTGTGCTCCGCAGCAGGAGAGGCCATAACAGTGAAAAGTCTGCGTACTGCAAAAAAAAAAAAAAAAAAGTGAAAAAGAATTCAACTGTGAAGAAATATATTAATATAAGAGGAAAAAAATGTTTCTAATTACTGAAAAATCTAAATTCTATTTCATCCGCATTACAAAAAAAGTTCTATCAAATCTGGAAATATTGGAAGACTCAGTTTCCTGTGGTTGAGCACATTTTGAATGATTATCACAATTTTTCCAAGGTCTCCGTAAGATGTTTTGTGCTGTAATCCCCTCCTCTTTGTAGGTCCAATGTGACTGAGTATAGGCTTTGGAACTCAGGACAGATTATTGGCTCGTATACCTTATAGTTATAACGTATTAACCTTTACTTTTGTTTAAGTTTTGACAATGAGAGTAAATTCACATATGTGATGTCATCATGGTGAAAGGAACATGAAGTTAGGAATAAAACAGCAGGTCAGCTTAACCATCATTACTGAACCCCCATCTTGTGGCAGGTGCTGTTCTGGGCCTCATGAAGTATATGAAATCTCAACAATATGGACAGGAGCCTCAAGGCCAGTACAGGCCCAACAATTCTTCCCAGAGCATGTCCTGTGTATTAGGGGTCTCCTGAGAAAGAGAAACAATAGGATGTATGTATGTATATAAAGATAGTTATGATAAGGAATTGACTCGCATGAATATGCAGGCTGAAAAGTCCCAAAATTTGTAGTCAGCAAGCTGGAGACCCAGATGAGCTGATGTTTCAGTTTGATTTCTGCTGCCAAAATATTGGCTATCTGTACACAGTTGCCAAATAGAAATACGGAGACAGAATTTAGGAGGAAAGAGAAAGAGTAGCTTTATTTCTTTGCCAGGCAAAGAGGGAACACAGCAGGCTAGTGCCTCCAAACACTGTGCCTCCTTGGAGAGGGTAGTAAGAAGTTTTTATAGTAATGATTCAAAGAAGCCATGATCAAGCTCATGGACATTTTTCTGATTGGTTGGTGGTAAGGTAAGTGGGAGTCAGCATCATCAACCTTCTGGTTCTAATTGGTCTGCAGTCTTTGTTCTTGTAGGCAGCATATCATCATTAATCGTTAACTTTTCCTACCTGGAGGGGGTTTCAGTATCTGCAAAATAGCTCAAAGATATTGTTGTGTGTGTGTCCATTGATGGGGAACCAGGACCTTGCCCCAATGCTGAACTACTGTTTCTCTTGACTTTGTTTCTCCCATGTCTCATATCTCCTCCCTTCCCTAAATAACAGCTGCTTGAATCTGCCCGTTGGAACTCAGGGAAGGTCATGGAGACTGAATGAAGGCTATTTCCTATAATCAAAGAAATGGGGGCACAGAAGGTCTTTCTGCCCAGGAGTCCCACAGGGTCCTGCTCAGCATCATTCTGAAGGCAGGAAAAGATTGATGTCTCAGCTCAAAGTAGTCAGGCAGGAGGAGGTACCTCTTATTGGATTATTTTTTTAATTATTAAAGTATAGTTGATTTACAATATTAGTTTCAGGTGTACAAAATAGTGATTCAAAAATTTTATAGATTATATTCCATTTAAAGTTATTATACAGACCACCTAGAGGGGTGAGATAGGGAGGGTGGGAGGGAGGGAGACACAAGAAGGAAGAGATATGGGAACATATGTATATGTATAACTGATTCACTTTGTTATAAAGCAGAAACTAACACACCATTGTAAAGCAATTATACTGCAATAAAGATGTAAAAAAAAAAGTTATTTTACAATATTGGCTATAGTCCCTGTGTTGTACAATATATCCTTGTAGCTTATTTATTTTATACATGGTAGTTTGTGCCTCTTAACACCCCCCCCCCGCCTTACTTCTCTTCTTTTTTCTCTCCTCCTGGTAACCACTAGTTCTTTCTGTATATCTGTGAACCTGTTTCTGTTTTGTTATATTCCTTCATTTGTCCCGTGTATTAGGGGTCTCCTGAGCCTGAGCGTCCGGGAGCCTGTGCTCCGCAACACATACAGTGTTTGCCTTTCTCTATCTGATTTATTTCACCAAGAATATTACCCTCCAATTCCCTATCCATATTGTTGCAAATGGCAAAATTTCATTCTTTTTTCTGTGTAATGTTCCAATACCTGTATCTTCTTTATCCATTCAACAGTTGATGAATACTTATCTTGGCTTTTATATCTTGGCTATTGTAAACAATGCTGCTTCCATATTATGGCTATTGTAAACAGTGCTGCTATGAACATTGGGGTGCATGTATCTTTCTGAATTAGTGTTTTCAGTTACTCTGGATATATATCCAGGAGTGGAATTCCTGGATCATATGTTAGTTCTACTTTTAGCTTTTTGGGGAACCTCCATAATGTTTTCCATAGTGGCTGCCTCGATTTACTTTCCCACCAACAGTGTACAAGGGTTCTCTTTTCTCCACATCCTCTCCAACAACACTGGTTATTTGTGGGGGTTTTTTTGTGTGTGTGGTATACTTTTTTTTTACGTCTTTATTAGAGTATAATTGCTTTACAATGGTATGTTAGTTTCTGCTTTATAACAAAGTGAATCAGTTATACATATACATACGTTCCCATATCTCTTCCCTCTTGCGTCTCCCTCCCTCCTACCCTCCCTATCTCACCCCTCTAAGTGGTCACAAGGCACTGAGCTGATCTCCCTGTGCTATGCAGCTGCTTCCCACTAGCTATCTATTTTACGTTTGGTAGTGTATATATGTCCATGCCACTCTCTCACTTTGTCACATCTTACCCTTCCCCCTCCCCATATCCTCAAGTCCATTCTGTAGTAGGTCTGTGTCTTTATTCCCGTCTTACCCCTAGCTTCTTCATGACTTTTTTTTTTCTTAGATTCCATATATATGTGTTAGCATACGGTATTTGTTTTTCTTTTTCGGACTTACTTCACTCTGTATGGTATTTGTTTTTCTCTTTCTGACTTACTTCACCCTGTATGACAGACTCTAGATCCATCCACCTCACTACAAATAACTCAATTTCATTTCTTTTTATGGCTAATATTGTATTTATATATGTGCCACATCTTTATCCATTCATCGGATGATGGACACTTAGGTTGCTTCCGTCTCATGGCTATTGTAAATAGTGCTGCAATGAACACTGTGGTACATGACTCTTTTTGAATTATGGTTTTCTCAGGGTATATGCCCAGTAATGGGATTGCTGGGTCGTATGGTAGTTTTATTTGTATTTTTTTAAGGAACCTCCATTCTGTTCTTACTTGATCTTTCAGTCTTTTAGTAAATTGGAAGAGGCCCACCGAAAAAGAGGGGATTAATCTGCCTTACTCCTTTACTGATTCACATGTTAATCTCATCCAGAAACACCCTCATAGACACATCTAGACACCAAATGTCTGGGCACCCTGTGACCCAGTCAGGTGGACACATAAAATTATCATCACACTGTGATTATCACTGAAGGTTTCCAAGATGACTTTGGGGAACATGGATAAATTTACCAGCTGTGTATTTCTGTTTGGCAACTGTGTACAGAGAGTCAATATTTTGGCAAGTTATTTAAGTTCACTGTGCCTCAATTTCCTCACTGTGAGGATGACAATAGTTCCTCTCTCATTGGATTGTTTTAAAGATTAAATGAATCAATACTTGTAAATCACTTAGAATGGTACATGGCAAGTAGTTAAGCGCAACATGTGTTAAATACAATTTTAATATATTTCAAAAGCTGTGTATTTATTTTGAGGTGCACTACAAAGAAATACAGTTGGCATGATTTCAAGAATATTTCTGCTTAGGATGAGGCTAAATATAAAAAAAAAGTGGGTTGATTTCAAGACAAATAATAAATATTAGTATAGGAGGTATGTGATAATGGTAAAAAAAAAATTGAGACAGTGGAAAGTGAAATAGGTTTAGGAATTCCTTAGGTTTAGGAATTCCTTAGGTTTAGGAAATACTACGAATGATAAAAAATAAGGTCATATTTGTGGTGACCAAACAACCCCAGCCTGGTTTTCTGAGAGATTTCCCAAGATGTAGGACATACAGTGCTAAAACCAGGAGAATCCCCAGCAAACCAGGATGTTTGGTCTAACTATATAACTACAGTTTGATATTTATTCCACAAACATTTGATGAGCACCTGCGTCATTCCAAGCACTGGAGGCTTCCAAATAGCCTCTAAGGAGTTGCCAGTGGAATGGACCCTTGGTTCTGTTGCTTTTGCTACTGTTATGTCTGTGCCTTTAAGCAGGGTTTTCCATCTTCCCTCCATCTGTTTCTTAGTCTGCAAAGGAAGTGGTTGAAATAAATGATCTCTAAATCCTTTCCAACGCCAGAGTTCTTCGATACAAAGCACACGATACATCTGTTACTGCTAAAATCTCTACTCCCACTGACATCCAGGGTGAGAAAATAACAATGAGCAAAGGGTACATGTGGTTCTTTTCTTATCTCTCAATTCCAGCCTGAGTTAGGAGGGAAAATGAATGTAGTGGAGACTCCCCTCTCCTGGGCTCCCAACCAACCACCACCCTGACACACTAGGATCTTTTGAAAAGATTTCAATAATGTATATGGTCAGGAAATTGGCAGAAGAGAGCCTTCCTAATAGGTTTAAGACTCCATAAGAAGCACATGAAGAATTTATTAGGGGAAGAGGGGATGTTTATGGTGCCCAGAAATACAGGTTGCTCCAACTGTGGTGGCGTTTGGAAGTTGAAAAGGAATCTTGGTGGTAAGACCATGATAAATAATTTACTTGATTAAGAAGCTCTTATTTAGAATCTTGTTTCTCTTCATCAAATGACATTTTGGAGTTGGCAGTATTCCAAGTTTCAAGCAAGTTATGTTACATAAGAGTGTATCTCCTTGGCCATCTGTTTTTGTGTGAGTAAAAACATCTTACAGTTACGTCTTGGAAAAGCTATCTCACACAAATCATTATTTATACATATATTTTCCAGAATCAATTTAATGAAACAAATGTCTATTGAGTGCCAGTTATGAGATCAGTTCTGTGAAATCAGAAGTGCAATGAGGATCTCAGTTTCTGGGAGCTGTGGCTAAGGAAGCATGACAGGAATCCAATCATCACATTATACTGACGATGCTATTTGTGGAAAATCTGATGATTTTTACCTGGAACCAAGGTTCACTTTGTATAAGCTATGGCAGACAGAAGAGGCTTTGGGTATGAAAGTCAAGAGTTTCCAGGCTCAGAGAACTTAATTCTCAGGAGTCAGGTCTTTTTTCGTAATGAAATTCTATGATGCCCAGACTCCTTCCAGGCAGCATTCTCTCTAATTATAGCTCCACTGAGTCACTGCAGGTGTTTAGAGCTATAATGTTGAGAGAGAGATAGAATATAAAAACAAGGCCATTTCACTGGGGGTATAGCTCAAGGGTAGAGCATTTGACTGCAGATCAAGAGGTCCCTGGTTCAAATCCAGGTGCCCCCTCCACATTTTTCTTTTTGCTTTAGAAGAATATGGATTGATTTTGACTTTAATATATTCTGTAGCTCATGACTGGTTGAATAATAACTAATGTCCCTTGTATATATGCCAGGCAGCAGACTAGGTACTTTACATTAATTATCTCCTTCATTTCTCACCAAAATTTTACGAGATACATTATCTCTATTTTACACAAGGAGTCTGAGACTTGGAGATGCTACAAAGACAGGTCCAGGATTTAAACTAGGAGAACACGTTCTCAATGACTTCATGATACTACTCATTCTGTTCTCCTTCTGTTAAAAGCTTTGTCACAAATTTCCATTTAGCAATGCTCCCAAAATGCTACAACTGTCCATAGCCTTTTAGAACATTTTGGCTGCAGGGCAAACCCAGTAACAGTGATGATGCCCACACTTTATAGTGTCCTGAGGGCAGTCAGGGAATAGAGTCCTTGTTCACAGAGCACTGCTGTGGATAAACATGAACTGGCCTAAAATTTAGGAAACTGCACTCTTTTCCTGATCTAAAGCTTGGGGACTTTCTATTACCTTTCCATCCCCAGTTCATTGCCTGCAGCGAGCACCCCACCTTGGGTGCCTGCATTCCCTAGCCAGGGTGGGGCCAGAGGTCAGGCCTTAGTCTAGGTTTAACTCCTGCCTGACGCTCAGGCACTGCTGCATTTTAAAATCAGCTTGAATGACATCCACTGAGCCCCTACTACATGCCAGAATTGTGCAAAGTGTGAACCCAGAAGTGAATAAGACACAGCCTCTGGACTCAGTGTGCTTTCAGCCAGGAAGCAGGCCTGTAAAATAAGAAGTCAGACAGCTGTGAGCTGGACCGAGCTGGGCCAGCTTCAGGAATGCAGAGGAGGCAGTTATTACCTCTGTCCAGAGGAGGGAGGTTACAGGAGGCTTCCAAGAGGAGCTGATGGCAAGTCAGGGTCTCATAGAAGAACAGTATCGCACCAGAGGGAGGGTGGAGGAGAGGCAGGGGTGCGGTGAGTGAGGGTTGGGTCCCAGGCAGAGAAAACTGCATGGGCAGAGGCTGGAGCCAGATGGATGCAGTTGGAGGCAGCTGGAGCACAAAATGTGCTATGGGGAGTGTCAGCAGAGGAGGCTGAAGCTGAGGAGGCAGACAGGGATCAAAATGTAAGAACTCTTGTGCTGAGAGTCTTGCAGTTTATCATGAAGGCCTTTAAGAGGAGTAGTCTAGATGCACCTGACTTTAAAATGACTGCTGTGGGAGCAGTAGGAGATGGATGTCAGGGGTGGAAGCTGGGAGGCCATTTAGGAGGTGGTGGCACTGAGGTGCAAGGGTGGGGGTGGGCGTAAGTGATGTCAAAGCTAAACTCAGCAGTACCCAGTGATTAACTGGCACTGGGAGGAGAGGTTGGAAGAAGCCCAGTGCTGTGTTACATTCTTTGACCAAATGACAGTATGCAGTGGTGTCACCAATCAAGACAGGGAGAAGGTTAATCAGATGGTTACATAGGTAGGCCTGGCACCCAGCTCTGAGCCCACAATGAAATCCTGGCCCCACCACCTCTCAGCTGCATGGCCACTCTGTGCCTTAGTTTTCTTACTTGTAAAATCAGTATGCTAACTATAATATCTGTTTTGTAGGATTTATTTCTGATGATTGAGCCAGAAGTTATGGCTAGAACTGAGCCTGGCACATAGCAAGTGTTTAGTAAATATGGACTATTATTACAACAAAGCAAAATAGGAGAAGATGCAGGTTTGAGCAGGAAAACAGCAAGTGTAGTTTGGGGCACACTGGGTTTGCAATCTGAAGTTTCGGTAGAACCTCAGAGTGGAGTGGCTGGGAAGGGTCGTCTACAGCCCTCAGAGAGCTGTGAGCTGGAGCTCTGGGGGCTGTGGGCTCCTTAGCTTCACAGAGCTTCCAGCCTTCATCAGGGAGAACTTACTGCAGTGACAGAGATTTCCTCGACCTTTCTTCTCAATACACAAGATTGAAAGTTCTCAGACTGGAACTCAAGGAACTAGGAATCAGTGGTGTTCAAAGGTGAATTTTGGACTTCTTATCTGTTTCTTTTTCCAGCTGTAAAGTGAGACAGTTCACCTGGATGAGATCCCCTTGAAAATCTGATAAAATCATGTACCATATACAATCCATGCACACATACAATATTTGCCTGTAATTCAGAGCTGAACATGAACCTCTGTAGTCCAGTTGTGGATTTCCAGTTAAGACCACCTCCATGTCCAATACTTGATGGCAGCCCACGATATTTACAACATTCACTGATGTGCCTGGAGATTTATGGGCAGTTGGTGGTGTATTTTAAACACTGGAGAGTTTGATATTAGAGCACTGAGCTTTAAGTTCTGAGAACGGAATGAACATACAAGCTCTGGGATAAGTAGGAGATGATGTGGCTATAACGGAATCAGGGATGAAATTAAATCTAGCAGGAATCTCAGCCACACAGATATTTATGAAGTATGATGAAACTCATAAAAGTGGAATAAGTGCTTATAGGAGGCATAATAGCATCAGGGGGTATAGCTCAGTGGTAGAGCATTTGACTGCAGATCAAGAGGTCCCTGGTTCAAATCCAGGTGCCCCCTGTGTTTTTTTCTTTTGTTCTTCCTGGCAGCTTCTTTAAAAGCCTGGCTCTAGGGTGAGTTAAGCAAGGTACCTAGGGCTAAAAATTTAAGGAGGCACTCACTCTCAGGTTCATGGAGGCGCCTTGGCTTATTAATTCCCTCACAGTAGAACTATGTGCTCATGTAAACCCACCCTGCCTGCACCAGACACACACAAACACAGCCACACACCCAGAGACACCCAAAGACACCCCCACACCAGATGTCCCCCAACCACACACACACACACAGATCCAGACACACCAATAGACAAAAATACACACACACATGCACTTTTATGTACCTTTATCTTATTATTTTTTTGCTCACTTTAACTTTGTTTATTTTGAGCTGTTCAGAACATTTATTACTCCAGAAATGATTTTTTTAACATCTTTATGGGAGTATAATTGCTTTACAATGGTGTGTTAGTTTCTGCTTTATAACAAAGTGAATCAGTTATACATATACATATGTTCCCATATCTCTTCCCTCTTGCATCTCCCTCCCTCCCACTCTCCCTATCCCACCCCTCTAGGTGGTCACAAACCACCTAGCTGATCTCCCTGTGCCATGCGGCTGCTTCCCACTAGCTATCCACCCTATGTTTGGCAGTGTATATATGTCCACTCCACTCTCTCACTTCGTCAGAGCTTATCCTTCCCCCTTCCCGTATGCACAAGTACATGCTCTAGTAGGTTTGTATCTTTATTCCCGTCCTACTCCTAGCCTCTTCATGACATTTTTTTTATTTCCCAGGTACCTTTATGTCTACGGTTCTTTATATTCATCTTATCAACCAGAAATTTCCAGCTTCCTTTCTACAAACTTTTTTTTTTTAGTAATTTTAGAGTTACAGAACAGTTGTAATGATAGTACAGAGAGGTCTCCTATAACTTTCACTCAGCTTCCCCTAATGTTGACCAGCTTACATAACTGTGGCATATTTCTCAAAACTATGAAACATCCGTGCAGCACTGTTAACCAAACCAAAGACTTCATTCAGATTTCACCAGTTTTCGCACCAGTGTCTTTTTTCTTTTCCAGGATTGAATACAGGGTTGCATTTAGTTGTTGCATTTAGTTGTAATGTCTTCTTAGCCTCTTCAGTCTCTAACAGTTGCTCAGTCTTTCCTTGAGTTTTTTTGTCTTTTTTTTGTATTAACATTTTTTAAAAGTCCTGGTCAGATATTCTGTAGACTGTCCCTCACTTTGTGTTTATCTGATGTTTTCTCTTGATTCGACCAGGGTAATGAACTTCTGGGAAGAACATTACAATGGTGCCATGTCCTTTCTGTCACATCTTCTTAGGCGTGGAAGAAAAACAATGCAAAAATTTAAAAGTCTGCTACATTGGTAAATTTTTAGAGGTCTCATATGTGAGGTATGTCAGATTATGCCTTCTAAAGTGAGAGACACCACACAAAACAAGGTGTGTCGCTTGGTGAGCCTCTTTGGGTATTGGTGGCTATGTATTTGGGTGTGTTTCTCTGGTATGTTTACTAGACAAAAATAACCCATGAGATTGTCAGGTTTTGTGTGGATCCCAAAGCAAGAAAATAGTCTGTACTCAATCTGTGGTGAACAATAAAGATTTGTATCCTATTCATGCAAGGTCTGATGCAGGTTTTGTGGTCCTTGTCCCTCTTGCAGCTATGTCATCTAGCAAAATGTGGCCCTTAGGATCATCGTTCCAGGGGTAGAGAACATCAGTTCATAGCTTCCTTAGTCCAAGAGTGACATACATCTCTTCTGCTCACAGTTCGTTGGACAGAACTAGTCATATGGCCCCAACTTCATTGCACTGGAGATTGCAAAAGTAAGAAATCTTTTGGGTACTTGTTGAGTATGAATTTTCTTTGCTATAACCTGTCTACCATTCCAATATGGGCCCCTAGTTGGTGGAAATTTTTTCTGATTCTTCTTGTTATCACCAGTGACTGGCAAGGACCTTGCCCATAATAGGGGCTCAGAAAGTATTTGGTGAATAACAGCTATTCAGTGAATGAATAAATAATGAAGCAAGATACATAAAGTACATTTTTAAATTACTTGGAAACGAATTTTATTATAAGGCAAGAGTTATACTTCTCACATTTAAAACACTACTTATTGATACTTTTCTAAACAATCTCTTAAAAGATTCAACCTTCATTAAAGAAAGTAATGTTGTCTGTGCCCATCAAGTAAAACATAGAATAATGATCATTTTTACTGGTTTGTTTTACTTTGGAAAATAAATGTTTCCTACTCTGCCTCTCTTTCTAAAATAGTCAACACGAACTTTACCTACTATAAAACCAAAACACCTTTTTTAAATTTAAAAATTTAAAAATTTTAAACATATATCAAAGAATAAAGGAGGGAATAAAATTTGGTGGGCTCTTCACCACTGTCTTTTTTAAAAACTTGTCTTTTTTATATGTGATTGTGTTTGTACATGCGAGTGTTTTTTTGTGTGAATCTATGTAAATATTTATTAAACAAAAATGCATTAGGCATGTCTTAGGCAGCATCTCAGATCCTCTTGGCCTTGACCATTTCTGAGGTCCTTGGCCACCTTTTCTGTCCTGGCTGCCACGGGGGTAACTGAGTATATAAGGACTTGTCAGCTCCACCCAGGCATGCCCTGCAGCCTTCCTCCTGTCCAATCTGGATGCCCCGGCCTCCCACTCTTGGTTTCCTTCATGCTTTTGTCGTGTGAGAGGTCACAGGCCCAGTTGGTGCCCCCACATACAGAACCTGGAAGTTTTAAGGAGCTTATGCACCACAGGGAAATTTTTCACCAGTGAGATGCAGAAGCTGAGGCTAAAATCTCCTCGTTTCTTAGGACAGATTATCTGGGGATGCAGTTGTTCATACGTCCTCTCGAGACAGTTTTATGAGATCAAGCAACTAGTGCATTTGTTACCACGTGGAGGCCAGCTTGGAAATTCACCCTTGAATGATTGAACTTTCTTTCTCTGCCTCCCTCCCTTTTCCCTCACTCCTGCTCCCTGGGATGGCACTTTCTGAAAAACTAATAGTACACAGCTTTTCTCAAGCTCTAGGTTCTGGGGTACCCAGGTACAGCAGACGCTCTGGATGCTTTGCCAATTTTCCCTTCAGCCCTTCCTACACAGTTCACCCTGGCTTGATTCTAATTGGCAGCATCTACACCTCTTCCCCTAAGGGTTTTTTTTTTCACCCAGAGCCTACTTTGCATTGTTCATGGTAAGCTGGAAGTGCCAGAGAATTAATGGCCCTTGGGGACAGCCTTCAAACAGTGACTGACAGAAGTTGTTGTTTAAATACCGGATTATTTACCCTTTCTGCAGGATCAGTCTGACCCATTATGCCGTCTGCCTGGACTCCAGAGTTCCCAGTTGAATTGATTTGGTTTGTCCATGGTGGTAACTTGCATGACTTTGCAAACTTTATTGGCTTCTCCTTTCCTGTCCCACTTCCCCTCTCCTCACAGTGTGCCCTGTTGTCACCCCCAAATAAGTTACTTGAACTTGAATTTTTGACTCATAGTCTGCTGTTGTGGGAACCCAAACCAAGATAGCAATCTAAGACATTTTTTGAAGTTGATATAAACTGAATTTTCTTTCATTTAATATATCCTGTACATGATGTTAAATATTTTAAAACTTTTCTAAAATATATGTTTTGAATGCTGTATGTTATTTATCATATGGATTATATAAATAATTCGTCAGACATTTCAGATGTTTTCAATTTTCCTATCCAACTGTAATTAACCCAGTGCTAAATGGAGCTAGAGGGGCTATGTCTCTAGTGCAGAGTCACAAATACATAAGCCACAGATTTGTGGTCATTTGTGCACATGATAGGAAAGAAATAACCAATGTAGAGATTTCCCCTGACTTCAATTTGATGTTTCTTGAAGCTTGCTATATAACAAGCATTCTTTAGAGAAAACTCCACGGAGTCTCACTTATATTCTACTTTAAAAGGATATGAGCTGCATCCAAGCTTTCATTAAACTAGGTACCATCTCTGTCTTCTTTCTCTTTGAAAAGAAATGACAGCTAAAGTTCATTATGTGGTACTTTGGTGCCCAGTGGATTCTGTTTTTCTGTGAGAAAACTTTGGCTTCCTGCTTCCAAAGAGATATACATTTGTCACTGTTATACAGTTAGGATAATGTCTAAAGGTTTGTTCCAATTTCCTGAATGATTTGGGCCCACTGTAAGCTCTAGGTTCTTTTCATTTGTACATTGGAGATAATAATAGCATTCCCCTTACTGTTTGATGTCAGAATTGTATGATATAAATAGAGTACATAGTAATGGCTCAATAAATGATAGCAATTATTTTACAGTTACTTCATTTTCAACGGTAAAAAAGTAGCATAGAGCAGAGGGTGGGGCTTAAGAAATATGAAGGGGCATAAGGGTGGGACATGCAGATGTCTAATTGGATTCAGGGAACATGAACGTTTCTCTGCTCAAAGCGATCTTCCTTACAGATTCTTCCTGGTGACAGACCCAGGACATGGCCCTGCATAATCCCAGCCTTCTTACCTTGCTCAGTGCTTCTCAAAGTGCCCCAGGAGCATCAGCAACACCTGGGAACTGGTTAGAAATGCAGATTGCCAGGCTCCCCTTTGATTTTTTAGGCTCAGAGTCTCTGGGGGAGGGCAGCAATCTCTGTTTAAAAGAAGTCTGCTGATGCACATTAAGGGCTTGGGCATTTGTACCTGGCCTGCCCTGGGCCTCCTGCCCGATTCAGGTCCCCCTCTTACAGCCTTCATCCTGAGATGTTACTATTTGCTCTGTCTCAATTATGTATTCCTCTCCAGCTCTGATTTTTGACTCCTGAACTTTCGAATTGTACTAAGACCTTTGATCTGCCATGCGATGTGATTTTACTTGTCTGTTGGTCCCTGTATCTAGCAGGTTCAGACAACTCATCCTGGGACAGTTTAGGCCCTGGGACGTCAGTCTGCCTGGAGCCAGATCAGGAAGCCAACATTTCTACCAGGTTTTGGACCCTGTGCACAGACTGACCCATTACTAGCCAACCTTCCAGACTCAGTCCTGCTCCAGGCTCTGCAGCAATGCAACTCCAAATCAGGGAAATAAAATAATCTCTGGATTCATAGCTCTGTCTCCAGGACTCAGTCCAACATGTGGTTCCTGTTGCTTTGACTGCTCCCAATTTCCACCTGAGTCTCTGTCTTCATTTCCAGTTCAGTACCCCCTTTCCTCTAGGGCTGGAGCCCTACTCGCCTCTCATTAGTCTTAGGGGTTGGAGTTCTTACTGCTCTCAGTATATTAGTTACCTACTGCTGCATAAAAATTTACCCTGTCACTTATTGACTTAAAACAATGATGAACATTTGTTACCTTACACAGTTTCTGAGGGACAAGAATTCAGGAGAAGCTTTGCTAGGTGGTTATGGCTCGGGGTCACTCATGAGGTTGCCATCAAGCTATTCATGGAGGAAGGCTTGGATGCCACTGGCCGTGCTGCTTTCAAAGGGGCTCACTCACTCACACAGTCAACAAACTAATGCTGGCTGTTGGCAAGAGGCCAATGCTCATTGCCATCTAGACTTTACAGGAGTGCCTGAATATTCTTAGGATGTGGCAGCTATCTTCCCTTGCATAAACCATCATTTCTGTTACATTTTATTTGTTAGAAGCCAGTCATTAAGGATAGTCCACACTCAGGGGAGCCTGTACCTTCTAAAGGGAAGAGTATCAATGAATTTGTGGCCTTATTTTAAAACCACCAATCTTTGGGGAAAAGCTTCCTTCCACATACCACCCAAAATATACATATTCTGTTTCAGATTCTTTTCTATTAGAGGTTATTATAAGATACTGAATATGGTTCTTTGTGCTATACAGTAGGTCCTTGTAGTTTATCTATTTTATATATAGTAGGGTGTATATGTTAATCTCAAACTCCTAATTTATCCCTCTCCCACCCTGCTATCCCCTTTGGTAACCGTAAGTTTGTTTTCTATGTCTGTGAGTCTATCACTGTTTTGTAAATAAGTTCATTTGTATCATTTTTAGATTCTACACATAACTGATATCATATGGTATTTGTCTTTCTCTGTCTGACTGACTCTTAATATGATAATCTCTAGGTCCATCCATGTTGCTGCAAAGTGGCATTATTTCATTCTTTTTTATGTCTGAGTAATGTTCCACTGTGTGTATGCATATATATACACTTTATTATATATAAATATATCATGTATCATAAATCTTTCTACATTATAAATATATAATACAAATGTATATTGTGCGTCATATATGTACATATATGTATATACACACACAGAGACATACACACACACAAACACACATAAACGATCACAGGTGAGAGGAAATGAGTAGAAGTCACAGACTTTCCCTAAATCCATCTAGAGGCAAGGACCAAATCACAATGTCCATGCATTCTGGAGGGATGGGGTATGTGACCATACCCCATATCCACAAGGATATGTGACCAGAAGTAAGTGACCATACCACATATCCACAAGGATGCTGGGAGCCATTGCAGGGGCAGCCCAACCCAGAGACCAAGAGGTGACACTTGGACCTGAATCTACCTGCAACAGGAGGACCTGGAAGGTTGTATGCCAGAGCGGGTGATGTCTGAAGTTTCTTGACTTTCAGTCTTCCCACAGCGGGCCTGGGAAGTAGGTTGGAAGATGAGTGACTCTCACTAGATCCCAGAGTAGACCCAGGCCAGTTTCAGTTGTATTCTGCTCTAAGCCAGCCCTTGACTGAATCCTTCCTTTGTGTAGTGTGTGCCTGCATTCCATGTCATACCAAGCCACAGGTGGGAAAGGCACTGTAGGTGTTTCTAGGTCTATCCACCTGATGGCTTCCCTAGAAAGGCAATGCCAGAATGAGCACTACTGTGCAGATGAGGACATTGAGGAGACCCAGAGAAGACCCATGGCTTGTTCTGGGCCACATCCCTGATGAAAAGGAAGAGAGCCTGGTCTGAAAGCAGCTGTGTCCACAAATCTGGGGTCTTGGCTACACCTAAGCTGCCCCACAGCTGTTGGGTGGGCTGGATTGGTGTCACTGTAGTAAGGAAGAAACCCAGGCCAGGGAACCACCAGATGTGACACCAATTCCCTGGCAATAGAGCACAACTGAACTTGGAACCTGGGTAACCAGACATCCATATCTTAGAAGAGCTCCCTCCTAAACTCACTTGGCTGGAAATATGGTTCTGCTGTGTCCTGATGTGCTGAGGTTGTGGCCTCAAGAAAGGTCACAGTCAAGGTGTCCTCAGGGCTGTAGACGTTGGGTAAGGTTTCACCCAATAGGCTTTGGACCATTTCTCCAGAAAAATCCAAAGGTAAGTCTGGGAGCCCCAGGCCAGGCCACCACCCTGATGTCAGCTGGGTAGACCTCAGTCCCTTCCCTGGATGTGTGGGGTAGGGGAGTGGTCTTGTCCTGCGGGGTGGTTAGCCTACAGCAAGAGCAGGTTGATGAAGGGCCAGAAGCCTGGTGGGTTGGTCATGTCATCACCTCAAGCCTAAGCTGGCTAGGTGGGATGGAGTGAGCCCTCGGGCCCAAAGTTTATGCCAAGCCCTCTAGGTGGATCTCTTTTGTGCCAGGTGGATATGCGAGAAGATGCAGATCTATGCCTAATCTAGGAGCAGAAGGTTGACTGGGCAGAAAAAGCAGTGATAAAGGCTGGGAAGGCCCATCTGCTGTTCACTGTCATGGCAGAGCACCACATTGGAGACAGGAGAGGAGTTCATAGATGGCAACACCCTGAGTGAGGGGTGGGGTGCCCCCCTCCCACTGCCCATAAAGGCTCCGGGTGAGTGTAGTCATGGAGGGTTCTCCAAACCAGGACCCAGAGGTCCATGGGGCCCAAACTCGGGCTTCAGTGGAGCTCAGCACAGCCGGATCTGAAATGGAGCACTGTGCCAAGCTTCACCCAGAGTCAGTGGGAGGAACTGGAGCCCACCAAAGCAGAGCACATACATGAGTAGTCTGGGGCTCACAGGGAGAAGTCCCCAGAGGCTGGTGCCGGGACTGCAACAAAGGCTGGCCTAAGACCACCCATCTGGTGGACTACAATTTGCCAACACATACATAACAAAGAAAGGACTGGTCTCGAAATGTACACAGACCTCCCATTCAAACAGGGAAAAGTCTGAAGTGTCCCTTGGCCAGAGAAGGGACACAGAAGGTATACCAAATTATGGAAGAGACAGAGGGAAAACAGCACTGCAATGAAACTAGCTGAGTCTTGTGGGGGAATGGCCTAGTCCTGACATTACTTGAGATTTCAGACAGATGGAGAGAGAGGAGGGGGAAGGGGACCAGATATAGCTTACACCTAACTCTAACCCTGAGCACGCTTACATCTTTCATTCACCAAGGTAGAGGAAGTCCTTGCCAAAATAACTACATGGAAAGAAGAAGAGGAATCCGAAGGCAGAAGAGAGAGCACAACTGACCTGATTCTCTACAGAGAAAATGTTGAAGGTGACACTCTGCCCCACACCCTCCTCCCAAAGAGACAGAATGACTCAGAAAAATCAGTTCGCGCGCAGTGTACAAATTTCATCAACACAACAGAACAGAGTGGCTTCTTCTACACTGACACAAAAATATCCAAATGAAAAATGGCAAACAGCTCAACAAGAGTCATTGAGTGCACACCGTTCCTCCAAAGGGACATGGTGGGGCAGAGGGAGTCCTGGGAGAAGCATTCCAGCGTTAATGCGCTGCTTTCCCTAAGGGTTCATGGAAATAGTTTGAACACATCAAGTCGTGCGTGGAAACCCTGCCATTACGTTGAGCCTGGGGGACAGGTCTGGCTTTCCCGTTATGTGAACAAGGGCTGCTGGAGGCCTCCTGTAACGAGTAGGAAACTGTCTGTTAGCCTAGGAAACCTGCCGTTCAATCACTCGGCATTACCACTGTGAAGAGGGCACGGGCAACAACGCTGTTTTTCACTTAAATCTGAGGCCGCAAGTGTCCTGCTTTCCCGTTGGGAAAATAATGCTTTTCTCATTAGGCCCCTCGGTCAGACTTGATGCAGCACACGTACGTGTAGTTTCTGACCGGCGAAAAGAGACTCAAGGAGCACCCTGGACCTTCCCTGATAAAACTTCGGCACACAGGGAGCTGAAAGGCGTGACCGACGTAATTCCTTAGGTGAGGCCAAAAAGTGTCCTTTTATCCTACCAGAGCTCAGGCAGTGCTGCAGGGTCAACAAGTCCGTTTGTCAGGCTGCGCCTAAAGTCGACGGTGTGCTTGGCAAGCGAGGGCAGCTTCGTGTTCCCAGTGCGAACGCTAAGCAGGGGGTGTTTTCATTGCCGTCCTGGTTCAGCAGCGGGGACCGCTTGCGGTCCACCTAAGACCTGCCAGACCCGTGTTCGGGAGGACTTTTGAAAGATGGGCAATCCAACGGTGCAACAAAGAGAGCAGTGTTTTGCCTTGAATTCACTCTTCGTTCCAAGAGACGATGCGAAGGGCCTAGGTGCCTGTACGTCGGTAGGTCGCCTAAGACGTGACAACCGGTACACATGGTGTTGCCGTGAGACGTGCTGAGGGCGCGGGAGTCCCAGGAGTCCTGAAAAGCCCACTAGCGTTTAGCCACTGCTTTGAGTAGGGCTCCCTGGGAAATGCTGCACGCCTGCCTGGCATTTGTGGATGCAATTCCTGGACCTTGCCTTCAGCTTGGCGCTCAGTGTCGTGTTCCTTCTGTGTAAAGGCGGCTCTGGGATGCCCCAGGAATGGAAGCGGAAACCCACCACCGCTCTCAAGAAAATTCCACTTTCCTTCCAAAGACATTCCAGCATGCAAGAATGGACTGACAGAGCACTGTATTTCAGGCAGCTTTCACGCTGAACGATCCTTCTTTCCCGTTGGGAGGTACTACAGTTCTCTAAGGGTCCCGGTCTCAGAGTTGCACACAGCCCACGTGCGTATAGTTTCTCAGGAACCGAAGGGGACCCCAGGAGGACGGTGGCACCTTCTCTGAATAGGTTTGTAGCCAGGGAGTTGGTTGTGCGCTGTGCGAATGGCATGAACTCTTAAAGGCGCTAGGTATCAGATTTAGGTGCTCCCTGAACCTGCCAAAAGCCTAGCAGTGTTCGGGGGGGAAACTGTCCATTTTCCAGACTGCATCAAAGGTCGAGTTACAGCTTGCCAGGAAGAGCCGGTAGGTAAGTACACCCAGAATGAACACTACGCACCGTGTCTCACATGGCTCCTCAGCGTCAGCAGTGGGAGCCCCTGGCATGCCACCTAGGACCTTCTACACCTCTGTTCAGGGGCACTTTTGAATGTCGTGGCTATCTAGCTCTACAGCAAAGAGGAGACTTTGTCGCTTCTCAGTCTGCATTCAAAGAGGTGATCCGGAGGACTTTGACAGCGGAAAGGTGCTCAGGGGGCCAAGAAGAGTCTCGGGACACAGTGTTCTTCCAAGGGACGTGGTGAGGCAGCGGGGACCCTAGGAAAGGCATACTAACTTCAATGCACTACTCGCCTAAGGTTTCCTGGAAAACCTCTGCACGCGTCAGCTATTCGTGGAGGGAATACCTGAACCTCACTTGGGTCGTTTTGGAACAGTAGAGCGTTCCGTTGATGGATAGAGGGCGCCCGGAGGCCTCCTGCACGGCGTAGTAAACAGAGTGTTTCTCTAGGCAAACTCCCTTTCCCCGCACATAGCCATTCTACTTGTGAAGAGAACACGAGGAACCGCACTGTTTCTCAGGACACTTTGAGGCCGCACTTTCAGCTCTCCCGCCGGGAAAATAATGCTCTTGGCTTTAGGTAACCAATATCAAAATTGAACCCAGCACATGCACTTGTAGTTTCTGACCAACAGAAAGAGACTCAAGGCAGCACCCTGGACCTTCGCTGATAAGACTTTGGCACCAGGGTAGTCCTGCGTGGGCTGAATGGCCTCAACGACGTAATTCCCGGGGATGGGCCAAACTGTCCTTGTGTCTTACAAAACCCAGGGTAGCGTTCAGGGCCAAATTGTACGTTTGTCAGGCTGCCTCTGAAGTCGACCTTCTGCTTGGCAGAGAGAAAGAGAGAGAGAAGAGAGAGAGAGAGAGAGGGAGAGAGAGAGAGAGGGGCGGCAGGGAAGTGTTCCCAGCATGAACCGTAAACACAGTGTCTCTTCATAGCAGCAGTGGTTCAGCCGTGGGGATCATTGGCATAACACCGAAGACCTGCTAGGCCTGTGTTCGGGAGGACTTTTGAAAGCTCGGCAGTCTAGACGGGCAGCGAAGGGAGCAGAGTGTCGCCTTTCATTCTTCTTGCAGAGAAACGATCCGAAGGGCCCAGGTAACTGTATTTGGTTGGGTCCCCTAAGAATTGGGTACACATTGGGTACACAGTGTTTCTCCATGCGAGGTGGTGAGGACCCAGGAGTCCTAGGAGTCCTGAACCAGCACCCTAGCGTCAAGCCACTGCTTTGACTAAGGCTTCTGGGCAAATGCTGCATGCCTGCAGGCACTGTGGATGCCGTTCCCGGACCTTGTTTGGATCTTCGTGACCAGTGTGGTCTGCCCTTTATGCGAAGGGGGCTCTGGCACGCCTCAGGCAAGGAAGTGGAAAGACCTTTCTTCTTTCTTGCATAGCACCCTTTCCTTTGAGACACGTTCCAGCATGCAAGGGAAGACTAGCGGAACGCTGTGTTTAGGCACCTTTGAGGCTACGAGGATTCTTCGTTCAACTAGGGACAATCCAACGTTTCTCCTAAGGTCCCGGCATCAAAGTTGAACGCAGCCCCACGTACGTGTAGTTTCTCAAGCACCAGAAGAGACACAAGAAGCACTGTGGTACCTTCTCAGAATAATATCTTGCGCAGGGAGATGAGCACTGTCCGAGTGACATAGGCGTTTTAAGGCGCTAGCTAGATCTGGGTGTCCTTGAACCTGCCAAAAGACTAGCAGGCTTCAGGAGGAAACCGTTCGTTTTCCGGACGGCATGTAAAGTCGAGTTTCTGCTGGGCAGGGAGAGACGGCAGGTATGTAAGCGGAGAATGAACAGTCAGCACAGAGCTTGTTACATTGCAGCTCAGGGTCAGCCCTGAGAGCCACTGGCATCACACCGAAGACTTTCCAGAACTCGGGTCGGGGCACAGTTGAAAGATTGTCAATCTCTCTATCCAACGAAGGCAACAGTTTGCTGCCTTTCACACTGCGTTCCAAGAGGTGATCCGGAGGTACCTGGGTCGCCGAACGGTGCTCAATCGGTCAACGGGAGTCATTGAGTGCACAGTGTTCCTCCAAAGGAACATGGTGGGGCAGAGGGAGTCCTGGGAGAAGCATTCCAGCGTTAATGCGCTGCTTCCCCTAAGGGTTCATGGAAATCGTTTGTACACGTCAAGTCGTGCGTGGAAACCCTGCCATTACGTTGAGCCTGGGGGACAGGTCTGGCTTTCCCGTTATGTGAACAAGGGCTGCTGGAGGCCTCCTGTAACGAGTAGGAAACTGTCTGTTAGCCTAGGAAACCTGCCGTTCAATCACTCGGCATTACCACTGTGAAGAGGGCACGGGCAACAACGCTGTTTTTCACTTAAATCTGAGGCCGCAAGTGTCCTGCTTTCCCGTTGGGAAAATAATGCTTTTCTCATTAGGCCCCTCGGTCAGACTTGACGCAGCACACGTACGTGTAGCTTCTGAGCGGCGAAAAGAGACTCAAGGAGCACCCTGGACCTTCCCTGATAAAACTTCGGCACACAGGGAGCTGAAAGGCGTGACCGACGTAATTCCTTAGGTGAGGCCAAAAAGTGTCCTTGTATCCTACCAGAGCTCAGGCAGTGTTGCAGGGGCAACAAGTCCGTTTGTCAGGCTGCGCCTAAAGTCGACGGTGTGCTTGGCAAGCGAGGGCAGCTTCGTGTTCCCAGTGCGAACGCTAAGCAGGGGGTGTTTTCATTGCCGTCCTGGTTCAGCAGCGGGGACCGCTTGCGGTCCACCTAAGACCTGCCAGACCCGTGTTCGGGAGGACTTTTGAAAGATGGGCAATCCAACGGTGCAACAAAGAGAGCAGTGTTTTGCCTTGAATTCACTCTTCGTTCCAAGAGACGATGCGAAGGGCCTAGGTGCCTGTACGTCGGTAGGTCGCCTAAGACGTGACAACCGGTACACATGGTGTTGCCGTGAGACGTGCTGAGGGCGCGGGAGTCCCAGGAGTCCTGAAAAGCCCACTAGCGTTTAGCCACTGCTTTGAGTAGGGCTCCCTGGGAAATGCTGCACGCCTGCCTGGCATTTGTGGATGCAATTCCTGGACCTTGCCTTCAGCTTGGCGCTCAGTGTCGTGTTCCTTCTGTGTAAAGGCGGCTCTGGGATGCCCCAGGAATGGAAGCGGAAACCCACCACCGCTCTCAAGAAAATTCCACTTTCCTTCCAAAGACATTCCAGCATGCAAGAATGGACTGACAGAGCACTGTATTTCAGGCAGCTTTCACGCTGAACGATCCTTCTTTCCCGTTGGGAGGTACTACAGTTCTCTAAGGGTCCCGGTCTCAGAGTTGCACACAGCCCACGTGCGTATAGTTTCTCAGGAACCGAAGGGGACCCCAGGAGGACGGTGGCACCTTCTCTGAATAGGTTTGTAGCCAGGGAGTTGGTTGTGCGCTGTGCGAATGGCATGAACTCTTAAAGGCGCTAGGTATCAGATTTAGGTGCTCCCTGAACCTGCCAAAAGCCTAGCAGTGTTCGGGGGGGAAACTGTCCATTTTCCAGACTGCATCAAAGGTCGAGTTACAGCTTGCCAGGAAGAGCCGGTAGGTAAGTACACCCAGAATGAACACTACGCACCGTGTCTCACATGGCTCCTCAGCGTCAGCAGTGGGAGCCCCTGGCATGCCACCTAGGACCTTCTACACCTCTGTTCAGGGGCACTTTTGAATGTCGTGGCTATCTAGCTCTACAGCAAAGAGGAGACTTTGTCGCTTCTCAGTCTGCATTCAAAGAGGTGATCCGGAGGACTTTGACAGCGGAAAGGTGCTCAGGGGGCCAAGAAGAGTCTCGGTACACAGTGTTCTTCCAAGGGACGTGGTGAGGCAGCGGGGACCCTAGGAAAGGCATACTAACTTCAATGCACTACTCGCCTAAGGGTTCCTGGAAAACCTCTGCACGCGTCAATTCGTGGAGGGAATACCTGAACCTCACTTGGGTCGTTTTGGAACAGTAGAGCGTTCCGTTGATGGATAGAGGGCGCCCGGAGGCCTCCTGCACGGCGTAGTAAACAGTGTTTCTCTAGGCAAACTCCCTTTCCCCGCACATAGCCATTCTACTTGTGAAGAGAACACGAGGAACCGCACTGTTTTCTCAGGACACTTTGAGGCCGCACTTTCAGCTCTCCCGCCGGGAAAATAATGCTCTTGGCTTTAGGTAACCAATATCAAAATTGAACCCAGCACATGCACTTGTAGTTTCTGACCAACAGAAAGAGACTCAAGGCAGCACCCTGGACCTTCGCTGATAAGACTTTGGCACCAGGGTAGTCCTGCGTGGGCTGAATGGCCTCAACGACGTAATTCCCGGGGATGGGCCAAACTGTCCTTGTGTCTTACAAAACCCAGGGTAGCGTTCAGGGCCAAATTGTACGTTTGTCAGGCTGCCTCTGAAGTCGACCTTCTGCTTGGCAGAGAGAGAGAGAGAGACAGAGAGAGAGAGAGAGAGAGAGAGAGAGGGAGAGAGAGAGAGAGGGGCGGCAGGAAAGTGTTCCCAGCATGAACCGTAAACACAGTGTCTCTTCATAGCAGCAGTGGTTCAGCCGTGGGGATCATTGGCATAACACCGAAGACCTGCTAGGCCTGTGTTCGGGAGGACTTTTGAAAGCTCGGCAGTCTAGACGGGCAGCGAAGGGAGCAGAGTGTCGCCTTTCATTCTTCTTGCAGAGAAACGATCCGAAGGGCCCAGGTAACTGTATTTGGTTGGGTCCCCTAAGAATTGGGTACACATTGGGTACACAGTGTTTTTCCATGCGAGGTGGTGAGGACCCAGGAGTCCTAGGAGTCCTGAACCAGCACCCTAGCGTCAAGCCACTGCTTTGACTAAGGCTTCTGGGCAAATGCTGCATGCCTGCAGGCACTGTGGATGCCGTTCCCGGACCTTGTTTGGATCTTCGTGACCAGTGTGGTCTGCCCTTTATGCGAAGGGGGCTCTGGCACGCCTCAGGCAAGGAAGTGGAAAGACCTTTCTTCTTTCTTGCATAGCACCCTTTCCTTTGAGACACGTTCCAGCATGCAAGGGAAGACTAGCGGAACGCTGTGTTTAGGCACCTTTGAGGCTACGAGGATTCTTCGTTCAACTAGGGACAATCCAACGTTTCTCCTAAGGTCCCGGCATCAAAGTTGAACGCAGCCCCACGTACGTGTAGTTTCTCAAGCACCAGAAGAGACACAAGAAGCACTGTGGTACCTTCTCAGAATAATATCTTGCGCAGGGAGATGAGCACTGTCCGAGTGACATAGGCGTTTTAAGGCGCTAGCTAGATCTGGGTGTCCTTGAACCTGCCAAAAGACTAGCAGGCTTCAGGAGGAAACCGTTCGTTTTCCGGACGGCATGTAAAGTCGAGTTTCTGCTGGGCAGGGAGAGACGGCAGGTATGTAAGCGGAGAATGAACAGTCAGCACAGAGCTTGTTACATTGCAGCTCAGGGTCAGCCCTGAGAGCCACTGGCATCACACCGAAGACTTTCCAGAACTCGGGTCGGGGCACAGTTGAAAGATTGTCAATCTCTCTATCCAACGAAGGCAACAGTTTGCTGCCTTTCACACTGCGTTCCAAGAGGTGATCCGGAGGTACCTGGGTCGCCGAACGGTGCTCAATCGGTCAACGGGAGTCATTGAGTGCACAGTGTTCCTCCAAAGGGACATGGTGGGGCAGAGGGAGTCCTGGGAGAAGCATTCCAGCGTTAATGCGCTGCTTCCCCTAAGGGTTCATGGAAATCGTTTGTACACGTCAAGTCGTGCGTGGAAACCCTGCCATTACGTTGAGCCTGGGGGACAGGTCTGGCTTTCCCGTTATGTGAACAAGGGCTGCTGGAGGCCTCCTGTAACGAGTAGGAAACTGTCTGTTAGCCTAGGAAACCTGCCGTTCAATCACTCGGCATTACCACTGTGAAGAGGGCACGGGCAACAACGCTGTTTTTCACTTAAATCTGAGGCCGCAAGTGTCCTGCTTTCCCGTTGGGAAAATAATGCTTTTCTCATTAGGCCCCTCGGTCAGACTTGACGCAGCACACGTACGTGTAGCTTCTGAGCGGCGAAAAGAGACTCAAGGAGCACCCTGGACCTTCCCTGATAAAACTTCGGCACACAGGGAGCTGAAAGGCGTGACCGACGTAATTCCTTAGGTGAGGCCAGAAAGTGTCCTTGTATCCTACCAGAGCTCAGGCAGTGTTGCAGGGGCAACAAGTCCGTTTGTCAGGCTGCGCCTAAAGTCGACGGTGTGCTTGGCAAGCGAGGGCAGCTTCGTGTTCCCAGTGCGAACGCTAAGCAGGGGGTGTTTTCATTGCCGTCCTGGTTCAGCAGCGGGGACCGCTTGCGGTCCACCTAAGACCTGCCAGACCCGTGTTCGGGAGGACTTTTGAAAGATGGGCAATCCAACGGTGCAACAAAGAGAGCAGTGTTTTGCCTTGAATTCACTCTTCGTTCCAAGAGACGATGCGAAGGGCCTAGGTGCCTGTACGTCGGTAGGTCGCCTAAGACGTGACAACCGGTACACATGGTGTTGCCGTGAGACGTGCTGAGGGCGCGGGAGTCCCAGGAGTCCTGAAAAGCCCACTAGCGTTTAGCCACTGCTTTGAGTAGGGCTCCCTGGGAAATGCTGCACGCCTGCCTGGCATTTGTGGATGCAATTCCTGGACCTTGCCTTCAGCTTGGCGCTCAGTGTCGTGTTCCTTCTGTGTAAAGGCGGCTCTGGGATGCCCCAGGAATGGAAGCGGAAACCCACCACCGCTCTCAAGAAAATTCCACTTTCCTTCCAAAGACATTCCAGCATGCAAGAATGGACTGACAGAGCACTGTATTTCAGGCAGCTTTCACGCTGAACGATCCTTCTTTCCCGTTGGGAGGTACTACAGTTCTCTAAGGGTCCCGGTCTCAGAGTTGCACACAGCCCACGTGCGTATAGTTTCTCAGGAACCGAAGGGGACCCCAGGAGGACGGTGGCACCTTCTCTGAATAGGTTTGTAGCCAGGGAGTTGGTTGTGCGCTGTGCGAATGGCATGAACTCTTAAAGGTGCTAGGTATCAGATTTAGGTGCTCCCTGAACCTGCCAAAAGCCTAGCAGTGTTCGGGGGGGAAACTGTCCATTTTCCAGACTGCATCAAAGGTCGAGTTACAGCTTGCCAGGAAGAGCCGGTAGGTAAGTACACCCAGAATGAACACTACGCACCGTGTCTCACATGGCTCCTCAGCGTCAGCAGTGGGAGCCCCTGGCATGCCACCTAGGACCTTCTACACCTCTGTTCAGGGGCACTTTTGAATGTCGTGGCTATCTAGCTCTACAGCAAAGAGGAGACTTTGTCGCTTCTCAGTCTGCATTCAAAGAGGTGATCCGGAGGACTTTGACAGCGGAAAGGTGCTCAGGGGGCCAAGAAGAGTCTCGGGACACAGTGTTCTTCCAAGGGACGTGGTGAGGCAGCGGGGACCCTAGGAAAGGCATACTAACTTCAATGCACTACTCGCCTAAGGTTTCCTGGAAAACCTCTGCACGCGTCAGCTATTCGTGGAGGGAATACCTGAACCTCACTTGGGTCGTTGTGGAACAGTAGAGTGTTCCGTTGATGGATAGAGGGCGCCCGGAGGCCTCCTGCACGGCGTAGTAAACAGAGTGTTTCTCTAGGCAAACTCCCTTTCCCCGCACATAGCCATTCTACTTGTGAAGAGAACACGAGGAACCGCACTGTTTCTCAGGACACTTTGAGGCCGCACTTTCAGCTCTCCCGCCGGGAAAATAATGCTCTTGGCTTTAGGTAACCAATATCAAAATTGAACCCAGCACATGCACTTGTAGTTTCTGACCAACAGAAAGAGACTCAAGCAGCACCCTGGACCTTCGCTGATAAGACTTTCGCACCAGGGTAGTCCTGCGTGGGCTGAATGGCCTCAACGACGTAATTCCCGGGGATGGGCCAAACTGTCCTTGTGTCTTACAAAACCCAGGGTAGCGTTCAGGGCCAAATTGTACGTTTGTCAGGCTGCCTCTGAAGTCGACCTTCTGCTTGGCAGAGAGAGAGAGAGAGAGAGAGAGAGGGAGAGAGAGAGAGAGAGAGGGAGAGAGAGAGAGAGGGGCGGCAGGGAAGTGTTCCCAGCATGAACCGTAAACACAGTGTCTCTTCATAGCAGCAGTGGTTCAGCCGTGGGGATCATTGGCATAACACCGAAGACCTGCTAGGCCTGTGTTCGGGAGGACTTTTGAAAGCTCGGCAGTCTAGACGGGCAGCGAAGGGAGCAGAGTGTCGCCTTTCATTCTTCTTGCAGAGAAACGATCCGAAGGGCCCAGGTAACTGTATTTGGTTGGGTCCCCTAAGAATTGGGTACACATTGGGTACACAGTGTTTTTCCATGCGAGGTGGTGAGGACCCAGGAGTCCTAGGAGTCCTGAACCAGCACCCTAGCGTCAAGCCACTGCTTTGACTAAGGCTTCTGGGCAAATGCTGCATGCCTGCAGGCACTGTGGATGCCGTTCCCGGACCTTGTTTGGATCTTCGTGACCAGTGTGGTCTGCCCTTTATGCGAAGGGGGCTCTGGCACGCCTCAGGCAAGGAAGTGGAAAGACCTTTCTTCTTTCTTGCATAGCACCCTTTCCTTTGAGACACGTTCCAGCATGCAAGGGAAGACTAGCGGAACGCTGTGTTTAGGCACCTTTGAGGCTACGAGGATTCTTCGTTCAACTAGGGACAATCCAACGTTTCTCCTAAGGTCCCGGCATCAAAGTTGAACGCAGCCCCACGTACGTGTAGTTTCTCAAGCACCAGAAGAGACACAAGAAGCACTGTGGTACCTTCTCAGAATAATATCTTGCGCAGGGAGATGAGCACTGTCCGAGTGACATAGGCGTTTTAAGGCGCTAGCTAGATCTGGGTGTCCTTGAACCTGCCAAAAGACTAGCAGGCTTCAGGAGGAAACCGTTCGTTTTCCGGACGGCATGTAAAGTCGAGTTTCTGCTGGGCAGGGAGAGACGGCAGGTATGTAAGCGGAGAATGAACAGTCAGCACAGAGCTTGTTACATTGCAGCTCAGGGTCAGCCCTGAGAGCCACCGGCATCACACCGAAGACTTTCCAGAACTCGGGTCGGGGCACAGTTGAAAGACTTGTCAATCTCTCTATCCAACGAAGGCAACAGTTTGCTGCCTTTCACACTGCGTTCCAAGAGGTGATCCGGAGGTACCTGGGTCGCCGAACGGTGCTCAATCGGTCAACGGGAGTCATTGAGTGCACAGTGTTCCTCCAAAGGGACATGGTGGGGCAGAGGGAGTCCTGGGAGAAGCATTCCAGCGTTAATGCGCTGCTTCCCCTAAGGGTTCATGGAAATCGTTTGTACACGTCAAGTCGTGCGTGGAAACCCTGCCATTACGTTGAGCCTGGGGGACAGGTCTGGCTTTCCCGTTATGTGAACAAGGGCTGCTGGAGGCCTCCTGTAACGAGTAGGAAACTGTCTGTTAGCCTAGGAAACCTGCCGTTCAATCACTCGGCATTACCACTGTGAAGAGGGCACGGGCAACAACGCTGTTTTTCACTTAAATCTGAGGCCGCAAGTGTCCTGCTTTCCCGTTGGGAAAATAATGCTTTTCTCATTAGGCCCCTCGGTCAGACTTGACGCAGCACACGTACGTGTAGCTTCTGAGCGGCGAAAAGAGACTCAAGGAGCACCCTGGACCTTCCCTGATAAAACTTCGGCACACAGGGAGCTGAAAGGCGTGACCGACGTAATTCCTTAGGTGAGGCCAAAAAGTGTCCTTGTATCCTACCAGAGCTCAGGCAGTGTTGCAGGGGCAACAAGTCCGTTTGTCAGGCTGCGCCTGAAGTCGACGGTCTGCTTGGCAAGCGAGGGCAGCTTCGTGTTCCCAGTGCGAACGCTAAGCAGGGGGTGTTTTCATTGCCGTCCTGGTTCAGCAGCGGGGACCGCTTGCGGTCCACCTAAGACCTGCCAGACCCGTGTTCGGGAGGACTTTTGAAAGATGGGCAATCCAACGGTGCAACAAAGAGAGCAGTGTTTTGCCTTGAATTCACTCTTCATTCCAAGAGACGATGCGAAGGGCCTAGGTGCCTGTACGTCGGTAGGTCGCCTAAGACGTGACAACCGGTACACATGGTGTTGCCGTGAGACGTGCTGAGGGCGCGGGAGTCCCAGGAGTCCTGAAAAGCCCACTAGCGTTTAGCCACTGCTTTGAGTAGGGCTCCCTGGGAAATGCTGCACGCCTGCCTGGCATTTGTGGATGCAATTCCTGGACCTTGCCTTCAGCTTGGCGCTCAGTGTCGTGTTCCTTCTGTGTAAAGGCGGCTCTGGGATGCCCCAGGAATGGAAGCGGAAACCCACCACCGCTCTCAAGAAAATTCCACTTTCCTTCCAAAGACATTCCAGCATGCAAGAATGGACTGACAGAGCACTGTATTTCAGGCAGCTTTCACGCTGAACGATCCTTCTTTCCCGTTGGGAGGTACTACAGTTCTCTAAGGGTCCCGGTCTCAGAGTTGCACACAGCCCACGTGCGTATAGTTTCTCAGGAACCGAAGGGGACCCCAGGAGGACGGTGGCACCTTCTCTGAATAGGTTTGTAGCCAGGGAGTTGGTTGTGCGCTGTGCGAATGGCATGAACTCTTAAAGGTGCTAGGTATCAGATTTAGGTGCTCCCTGAACCTGCCAAAAGCCTAGCAGTGTTCGGGGGGGAAACTCTCCATTTTCCAGACTGCATCAAAGGTCGAGTTACAGCTTGCCAGGAAGAGCCGGTAGGTAAGTACACCCAGAATGAACACTACGCACCGTGTCTCACATGGCTCCTCAGCGTCAGCAGTGGGAGCCCCTGGCATGCCACCTAGGACCTTCTACACCTCTGTTCAGGGGCACTTTTGAATGTCGTGGCTATCTAGCTCTACAGCAAAGAGGAGACTTTGTCGCTTCTCAGTCTGCATTCAAAGAGGTGATCCGGAGGACTTTGACAGCGGAAAGGTGCTCAGGGGGCCAAGAAGAGTCTCGGTACACAGTGTTCTTCCAAGGGACGTGGTGAGGCAGCGGGGACCCTAGGAAAGGCATACTAACTTCAATGCACTACTCGCCTAAGGTTTCCTGGAAAACCTCTGCACGCGTCAGCTATTCGTGGAGGGAATACCTGAACCTCACTTGGGTCGTTGTGGAACAGTAGAGTGTTCCGTTGATGGATAGAGGGCGCCCGGAGGCCTCCTGCACGGCGTAGTAAACAGAGTGTTTCTCTAGGCAAACTCCCTTTCCCCGCACATAGCCATTCTACTTGTGAAGAGAACACGAGGAACCGCACTGTTTCTCAGGACACTTTGAGGCCGCACTTTCAGCTCTCCCGCCGGGAAAATAATGCTCTTGGCTTTAGGTAACCAATATCAAAATTGAACCCAGCACATGCACTTGTAGTTTCTGACCAACAGAAAGAGACTCAAGCAGCACCCTGGACCTTCGCTGATAAGACTTTCGCACCAGGGTAGTCCTGCGTGGGCTGAATGGCCTCAACGACGTAATTCCCGGGGATGGGCCAAACTGTCCTTGTGTCTTACAAAACCCAGGGTAGCGTTCAGGGGCAAATTGTACGTTTGTCAGGCTGCCTCTGAAGTCGACCTTCTGCTTGGCAGAGAGAGAGAGACAGAGAGAGAGAGAGAGAGAGAGAGAGAGAGAGAGGGAGAGAGAGAGAGAGGGGCGGCAGGGAAGTGTTCCCAGCATGAACCGTAAACACAGTGTCTCTTCATAGCAGCAGTGGTTCAGCCGTGGGGATCATTGGCATAACACCGAAGACCTGCTAGACCTGTGTTCGGGAGGACTTTTGAAAGCTCGGCAGTCTAGACGGGCAGCGAAGGGAGCAGAGTGTCGCCTTTCATTCTTCTTGCAGAGAAACGATCCGAAGGGCCCAGGTAACTGTATTTGGTTGGGTCCCCTAAGAATTGGGTACACATTGGGTACACAGTGTTTTTCCATGCGAGGTGGTGAGGACCCAGGAGTCCTAGGAGTCCTGAACCAGCACCCTAGCGTCAAGCCACTGCTTTGACTAAGGCTTCTGGGCAAATGCTGCATGCCTGCAGGCACTGTGGATGCCGTTCCCGGACCTTGTTTGGATCTTCGTGACCAGTGTGGTCTGCCCTTTATGCGAAGGGGGCTCTGGCACGCCTCAGGCAAGGAAGTGGAAAGACCTTTCTTCTTTCTTGCATAGCACCCTTTCCTTTGAGACACGTTCCAGCATGCAAGGGAAGACTAGCGGAACGCTGTGTTTAGGCACCTTTGAGGCTACGAGGATTCTTCGTTCAACTAGGGACAATCCAACGTTTCTCCTAAGGTCCCGGCATCAAAGTTGAACGCAGCCCCACGTACGTGTAGTTTCTCAAGCACCAGAAGAGACACAAGAAGCACTGTGGTACCTTCTCAGAATAATATCTTGCGCAGGGAGATGAGCACTGTCCGAGTGACATAGGCGTTTTAAGGCGCTAGCTAGATCTGGGTGTCCTTGAACCTGCCAAAAGACTAGCAGGCTTCAGGAGGAAACCGTTCGTTTTCCGGACGGCATGTAAAGTCGAGTTTCTGCTGGGCAGGGAGAGACGGCAGGTATGTAAGCGGAGAATGAACAGTCAGCACAGAGCTTGTTACATTGCAGCTCAGGGTCAGCCCTGAGAGCCACTGGCATCACACCGAAGACTTTCCAGAACTCGGGTCGGGGCACAGTTGAAAGACTTGTCAATCTCTCTATCCAACGAAGGCAACAGTTTGCTGCCTTTCACACTGCGTTCCAAGAGGTGATCCGGAGGTACCTGGGTCGCCGAACGGTGCTCAATCGGTCAACGGGAGTCATTGAGTGCACAGTGTTCCTCCAAAGGGACATGGTGGGGCAGAGGGAGTCCTGGGAGAAGCATTCCAGCGTTAATGCGCTGCTTCCCCTAAGGGTTCATGGAAATCGTTTGTACACGTCAAGTCGTGCGTGGAAACCCTGCCATTACGTTGAGCCTGGGGGACAGGTCTGGCTTTCCCGTTATGTGAACAAGGGCTGCTGGAGGCCTCCTGTAACGAGTAGGAAACTGTCTGTTAGCCTAGGAAACCTGCCGTTCAATCACTCGGCATTACCACTGTGAAGAGGGCACGGGCAACAACGCTGTTTTTCACTTAAATCTGAGGCCGCAAGTGTCCTGCTTTCCCGTTGGGAAAATACTGCTTTTCTCATTAGGCCCCTCGGTCAGACTTGACGCAGCACACGTACGTGTAGCTTCTGAGCGGCGAAAAGAGACTCAAGGAGCACCCTGGACCTTCCCTGATAAAACTTCGGCACACAGGGAGCTGAAAGGCGTGACCGACGTAATTCCTTAGGTGAGGCCAAAAAGTGTCCTTGTATCCTACCAGAGCTCAGGCAGTGTTGCAGGGGCAACAAGTCCGTTTGTCAGGCTGCGCCTAAAGTCGACGGTGTGCTTGGCAAGCGAGGGCAGCTTCGTGTTCCCAGTGCGAACGCTAAGCAGGGGGTGTTTTCATTGCCGTCCTGGTTCAGCAGCGGGGACCGCTTGCGGTCCACCTAAGACCTGCCAGACCCGTGTTCGGGAGGACTTTTGAAAGATGGGCAATCCAACGGTGCAACAAAGAGAGCAGTGTTTTGCCTTGAATTCACTCTTCGTTCCAAGAGACGATGCGAAGGGCCTAGGTGCCTGTACGTCGGTAGGTCGCCTAAGACGTGACAACCGGTACACATGGTGTTGCCGTGAGACGTGATGAGGGCGCGGGAGTCCCAGGAGTCCTGAAAAGCCCACTAGCGTTTAGCCACTGCTTTGAGTAGGGCTCCCTGGGAAATGCTGCACGCCTGCCTGGCATTTGTGGATGCAATTCCTGGACCTTGCCTTCAGCTTGGCGCTCAGTGTCGTGTTCCTTCTGTGTAAAGGCGGCTCTGGGATGCCCCAGGAATGGAAGCGGAAACCCACCACCGCTCTCAAGAAAATTCCACTTTCCTTCCAAAGACATTCCAGCATGCAAGAATGGACTGACAGAGCACTGTATTTCAGGCAGCTTTCACGCTGAACGATCCTTCTTTCCCGTTGGGAGGTACTACAGTTCTCTAAGGGTCCCGGTCTCAGAGTTGCACACAGCCCACGTGCGTATAGTTTCTCAGGAACCGAAGGGGACCCCAGGAGGACGGTGGCACCTTCTCTGAATAGGTTTGTAGCCAGGGAGTTGGTTGTGCGCTGTGCGAATGGCATGAACTCTTAAAGGCGCTAGGTATCAGATTTAGGTGCTCCCTGAACCTGCCAAAAGCCTAGCAGTGTTCGGGGGGGAAACTGTCCATTTTCCAGACTGCATCAAAGGTCGAGTTACAGCTTGCCAGGAAGAGCCGGTAGGTAAGTACACCCAGAATGAACACTACGCACCGTGTCTCACATGGCTCCTCAGCGTCAGCAGTGGGAGCCCCTGGCATGCCACCTAGGACCTTCTACACCTCTGTTCAGGGGCACTTTTGAATGTCGTGGCTATCTAGCTCTACAGCAAAGAGGAGACTTTGTCGCTTCTCAGTCTGCATTCAAAGAGGTGATCCGGAGGACTTTGACAGCGGAAAGGTGCTCAGGGGGCCAAGAAGAGTCTCGGTACACAGTGTTCTTCCAAGGGACGTGGTGAGGCAGCGGGGACCCTAGGAAAGGCATACTAACTTCAATGCACTACTCGCCTAAGGTTTCCTGGAAAACCTCTGCACGCGTCAGCTATTCGTGGAGGGAATACCTGAACCTCACTTGGGTCGTTGTGGAACAGTAGAGTGTTCCGTTGATGGATAGAGGGCGCCCGGAGGCCTCCTGCACGGCGTAGTAAACAGAGTGTTTCTCTAGGCAAACTCCCTTTCCCCGCACATAGCCATTCTACTTGTGAAGAGAACACGAGGAACCGCACTGTTTCTCAGGACACTTTGAGGCCGCACTTTCAGCTCTCCCGCCGGGAAAATAATGCTCTTGGCTTTAGGTAACCAATATCAAAATTGAACCCAGCACATGCACTTGTAGTTTCTGACCAACAGAAAGAGACTCAAGGCAGCACCCTGGACCTTCGCTGATAAGACTTTGGCACCAGGGTAGTCCTGCGTGGGCTGAATGGCCTCAACGACGTAATTCCCGGGGATGGGCCAAACTGTCCTTGTGTCTTACAAAACCCAGGGTAGCGTTCAGGGCCAAATTGTACGTTTGTCAGGCTGCCTCTGAAGTCGACCTTCTGCTTGGCAGAGAGAGAGAGAGAGACAGAGAGAGAGAGAGAGAGAGAGAGGGGCGGCAGGGAAGTGCTCCCAGCATGAACCGTAAACACAGTGTCTCTTCATAGCAGCAGTGGTTCAGCCGTGGAGATCATTGGCATAACACCGAAGACCTGCTAGACCTGTGTTCGGGAGGACTTTTGAAAGCTCAGCAGTCTAGACGGGCAGCGAAGGGAGCAGAGTGTCGCCTTTCATTCTTCTTGCAGAGAAACGATCCGAAGGGCCCAGGTACCTGTATTTGGTTGGGTCCCCTAAGAATTGGGTACACATTGGGTACACAGTGTTTCTCCATGCGAGGTGGTGAGGACCCAGGAGTCCTAGGAGTCCTGAACCAGCACCCTAGCGTCAAGCCACTGCTTTGACTAAGGCTTCTGGGCAAATGCTGCATGCCTGCAGGCACTGTGGATGCCGTTCCCGGACCTTGTTTGGATCTTCGTGACCAGTGTGGTCTGCCCTTTATGCGAAGGGGGCTCTGGCACGCCTCAGGCAAGGAAGTGGAAAGACCTTTCTTCTTTCTTGCATAGCACCCTTTCCTTTGAGACACGTTCCAGCATGCAAGGGAAGACTAGCGGAACGCTGTGTTTAGGCACCTTTGAGGCTACGAGGATTCTTCGTTCAACTAGGGACAATCCAACGTTTCTCCTAAGGTCCCGGCATCAAAGTTGAACGCAGCCCCACGTACGTGTAGTTTCTCAAGCACCAGAAGAGACACAAGAAGCACTGTGGTACCTTCTCAGAATAATATCTTGCGCAGGGAGATGAGCACTGTCCGAGTGACATAGGCGTTTTAAGGCGCTAGCTAGATCTGGGTGTCCTTGAACCTGCCAAAAGACTAGCAGGCTTCAGGAGGAAACCGTTCGTTTTCCGGACGGCATGTAAAGTCGAGTTTCTGCTGGGCAGGGAGAGACGGCAGGTATGTAAGCGGAGAATGAACAGTCAGCACAGAGCTTGTTACATTGCAGCTCAGGGTCAGCCCTGAGAGCCACTGGCATCACACCGAAGACTTTCCAGAACTCGGGTCGGGGCACAGTTGAAAGACTTGTCAATCTCTCTATCCAACGAAGGCAACAGTTTGCTGCCTTTCACACTGCGTTCCAAGAGGTGATCCGGAGGTACCTGGGTCGCCGAACGGTGCTCAATCGGTCAACGGGAGTCATTGAGTGCACAGTGTTCCTCCAAAGGGACATGGTGGGGCAGAGGGAGTCCTGGGAGAAGCATTCCAGCGTTAATGCGCTGCTTCCCCTAAGGGTTCATGGAAATCGTTTGTACACGTCAAGTCGTGCGTGGAACCCCTGCCATTACGTTGAGCCTGGGGGACAGGTCTGGCTTTCCCGTTATGTGAACAAGGGCTGCTGGAGGCCTCCTGTAACGAGTAGGAAACTGTCTGTTAGCCTAGGAAACCTGCCGTTCAATCACTCGGCATTACCACTGTGAAGAGGGCACGGGCAACAACGCTGTTTTTCACTTAAATCTGAGGCCGCAAGTGTCCTGCTTTCCCGTTGGGAAAATAATGCTTTTCTCATTAGGCCCCTCGGTCAGACTTGACGCAGCACACGTACGTGTAGCTTCTGACCGGCGAAAAGAGACTCAAGGAGCACCCTGGACCTTCCCTGATAAAACTTCGGCACACAGGGAGCTGAAAGGCGTGACCGACGTAATTCCTTAGGTGAGGCCAAAAAGTGTCCTTGTATCCTACCAGAGCTCAGGCAGTGTTGCAGGGGCAACAAGTCCGTTTGTCAGGCTGCGCCTAAAGTCGACGGTGTGCTTGGCAAGCGAGGGCAGCTTCGTGTTCCCAGTGCGAACGCTAAGCAGGGGGTGTTTTCATTGCCGTCCTGGTTCAGCAGCGGGGACCGCTTGCGGTCCACCTAAGACCTGCCAGACCCGTGTTCGGGAGGACTTTTGAAAGATGGGCAATCCAACGGTGCAACAAAGAGAGCAGTGTTTTGCCTTGAATTCACTCTTCGTTCCAAGAGACGATGCGAAGGGCCTAGGTGCCTGTACGTCGGTAGGTCGCCTAAGACGTGACAACCGGTACACATGGTGTTGCCGTGAGACGTGCTGAGGGCGCGGGAGTCCCAGGAGTCCTGAAAAGCCCACTAGCGTTTAGCCACTGCTTTGAGTAGGGCTCCCTGGGAAATGCTGCACGCCTGCCTGGCATTTGTGGATGCAATTCCTGGACCTTGCCTTCAGCTTGGCGCTCAGTGTCGTGTTCCTTCTGTGTAAAGGCGGCTCTGGGATGCCCCAGGAATGGAAGCGGAAACCCACCACCGCTCTCAAGAAAATTCCACTTTCCTTCCAAAGACATTCCAGCATGCAAGAATGGACTGACAGAGCACTGTATTTCAGGCAGCTTTCACGCTGAACGATCCTTCTTTCCCGTTGGGAGGTACTACAGTTCTCTAAGGGTCCCGGTCTCAGAGTTGCACACAGCCCACGTGCGTATAGTTTCTCAGGAACCGAAGGGGACCCCAGGAGGACGGTGGCACCTTCTCTGAATAGGTTTGTAGCCAGGGAGTTGGTTGTGCGCTGTGCGAATGGCATGAACTCTTAAAGGTGCTAGGTATCAGATTTAGGTGCTCCCTGAACCTGCCAAAAGCCTAGCAGTGTTCGGGGGGGAAACTCTCCATTTTCCAGACTGCATCAAAGGTCGAGTTACAGCTTGCCAGGAAGAGCCGGTAGGTAAGTACACCCAGAATGAACACTACGCACCGTGTCTCACATGGCTCCTCAGCGTCAGCAGTGGGAGCCCCTGGCATGCCACCTAGGACCTTCTACACCTCTGTTCAGGGGCACTTTTGAATGTCGTGGCTATCTAGCTCTACAGCAAAGAGGAGACTTTGTCGCTTCTCAGTCTGCATTCAAAGAGGTGATCCGGAGGACTTTGACAGCGGAAAGGTGCTCAGGGGGCCAAGAAGAGTCTCGGTACACAGTGTTCTTCCAAGGGACGTGGTGAGGCAGCGGGGACCCTAGGAAAGGCATACTAACTTCAATGCACTACTCGCCTAAGGTTTCCTGGAAAACCTCTGCACGCGTCAGCTATTCGTGGAGGGAATACCTGAACCTCACTTGGGTCGTTGTGGAACAGTAGAGTGTTCCGTTGATGGATAGAGGGCGCCCGGAGGCCTCCTGCACGGCGTAGTAAACAGAGTGTTTCTCTAGGCAAACTCCCTTTCCCCGCACATAGCCATTCTACTTGTGAAGAGAACACGAGGAACCGCACTGTTTCTCAGGACACTTTGAGGCCGCACTTTCAGCTCTCCCGCCGGGAAAATAATGCTCTTGGCTTTAGGTAACCAATATCAAAATTGAACCCAGCACATGCACTTGTAGTTTCTGACCAACAGAAAGAGACTCAAGCAGCACCCTGGACCTTCGCTGATAAGACTTTCGCACCAGGGTAGTCCTGCGTGGGCTGAATGGCCTCAACGACGTAATTCCCGGGGATGGGCCAAACTGTCCTTGTGTCTTACAAAACCCAGGGTAGCGTTCAGGGGCAAATTGTACGTTTGTCAGGCTGCCTCTGAAGTCGACCTTCTGCTTGGCAGAGAGAGAGAGACAGAGAGAGAGAGAGAGAGAGAGAGAGAGGGAGAGAGAGAGAGAGGGGCGGCAGGGAAGTGTTCCCAGCATGAACCGTAAACACAGTGTCTCTTCATAGCAGCAGTGGTTCAGCCGTGGGGATCATTGGCATAACACCGAAGACCTGCTAGACCTGTGTTCGGGAGGACTTTTGAAAGCTCGGCAGTCTAGACGGGCAGCGAAGGGAGCAGAGTGTCGCCTTTCATTCTTCTTGCAGAGAAACGATCCGAAGGGCCCAGGTAACTGTATTTGGTTGGGTCCCCTAAGAATTGGGTACACATTGGGTACACAGTGTTTCTCCATGCGAGGTGGTGAGGACCCAGGAGTCCTAGGAGTCCTGAACCAGCACCCTAGCGTCAAGCCACTGCTTTGACTAAGGCTTCTGGGCAAATGCTGCATGCCTGCAGGCACTGTGGATGCCGTTCCCGGACCTTGTTTGGATCTTCGTGACCAGTGTGGTCTGCCCTTTATGCGAAGGGGGCTCTGGCACGCCTCAGGCAAGGAAGTGGAATGACCTTTCTTCTTTCTTGCATAGCACCCTTTCCTTTGAGACACGTTCCAGCATGCAAGGGAAGACTAGCGGAACGCTGTGTTTAGGCACCTTTGAGGCTACGAGGATTCTTCGTTCAACTAGGGACAACCCAACGTTTCTCCTAAGGTCCCGGCATCAAAGGTGAATGCAGCCCCACGTACGTGTAGTTTCTCAAGCACCAGAAGAGACACAAGAAGCACTGTGGTACCTTCTCAGAATAATATCTTGCGCAGGGAGATGAGCACTGTCCGAGTGACATAGGCGTTTTAAGGCGCTAGCTAGATCTGGGTGTCCTTGAACCTGCCAAAAGACTAGCAGGCTTCAGGAGGAAACCGTTCGTTTTCCGGACGGCATGTAAAGTCGAGTTTCTGCTGGGCAGGGAGAGACGGCAGGTATGTAAGCGGAGAATGAACAGTCAGCACAGAGCTTGTTACATTGCAGCTCAGGGTCAGCCCTGAGAGCCACTGGCATCACACCGAAGACTTTCCAGAACTCGGGTCGGGGCACAGTTGAAAGACTTGTCAATCTCTCTATCCAACGAAGGCAACAGTTTGCTGCCTTTCACACTGCGTTCCAAGAGGTGATCCGGAGGTACCTGGGTCGCCGAACGGTGCTCAATCGGTCAACGGGAGTCATTGAGTGCACAGTGTTCCTCCAAAGGGACATGGTGGGGCAGAGGGAGTCCTGGGAGAAGCATTCCAGCGTTAATGCGCTGCTTCCCCTAAGGGTTCATGGAAATCGTTTGTACACGTCAAGTCGTGCGTGGAAACCCTGCCATTACGTTGAGCCTGGGGGACAGGTCTGGCTTTCCCGTTATGTGAACAAGGGCTGCTGGAGGCCTCCTGTAACGAGTAGGAAACTGTCTGTTAGCCTAGGAAACCTGCCGTTCAATCACTCGGCATTACCACTGTGAAGAGGGCACGGGCAACAACGCTGTTTTTCACTTAAATCTGAGGCCGCAAGTGTCCTGCTTTCCCGTTGGGAAAATACTGCTTTTCTCATTAGGCCCCTCGGTCAGACTTGACGCAGCACACGTACGTGTAGCTTCTGAGCGGCGAAAAGAGACTCAAGGAGCACCCTGGACCTTCCCTGATAAAACTTCGGCACACAGGGAGCTGAAAGGCGTGACCGACGTAATTCCTTAGGTGAGGCCAAAAAGTGTCCTTGTATCCTACCAGAGCTCAGGCAGTGTTGCAGGGGCAACAAGTCCGTTTGTCAGGCTGCGCCTAAAGTCGACGGTGTGCTTGGCAAGCGAGGGCAGCTTCGTGTTCCCAGTGCGAACGCTAAGCAGGGGGTGTTTTCATTGCCGTCCTGGTTCAGCAGCGGGGACCGCTTGCGGTCCACCTAAGACCTGCCAGACCCGTGTTCGGGAGGACTTTTGAAAGATGGGCAATCCAACGGTGCAACAAAGAGAGCAGTGTTTTGCCTTGAATTCACTCTTCGTTCCAAGAGACGATGCGAAGGGCCTAGGTGCCTGTACGTCGGTAGGTCGCCTAAGACGTGACAAACCGGTACACATGGTGTTGCCGTGAGACGTGCTGAGGGCGCGGGAGTCCCAGGAGTCCTGAAAAGCCCACTAGCGTTTAGCCACTGCTTTGAGTAGGGCTCCCTGGGAAATGCTGCACGCCTGCCTGGCATTTGTGGATGCAATTCCTGGACCTTGCCTTCAGCTTGGCGCTCAGTGTCGTGTTCCTTCTGTGTAAAGGCGGCTCTGGGATGCCCCAGGAATGGAAGCGGAAACCCACCACCGCTCTCAAGAAAATTCCACTTTCCTTCCAAAGACATTCCAGCATGCAAGAATGGACTGACAGAGCACTGTATTTCAGGCAGCTTTCACGCTGAACGATCCTTCTTTCCCGTTGGGAGGTACTACAGTTCTCTAAGGGTCCCGGTCTCAGAGTTGCACACAGCCCACGTGCGTATAGTTTCTCAGGAACCGAAGGGGACCCCAGGAGGACGGTGGCACCTTCTCTGAATAGGTTTGTAGCCAGGGAGTTGGTTGTGCGCTGTGCGAATGGCATGAACTCTTAAAGGTGCTAGGTATCAGATTTAGGTGCTCCCTGAACCTGCCAAAAGCCTAGCAGTGTTCGGGGGGGAAACTCTCCATTTTCCAGACTGCATCAAAGGTCGAGTTACAGCTTGCCAGGAAGAGCCGGTAGGTAAGTACACCCAGAATGAACACTACGCACCGTGTCTCACATGGCTCCTCAGCGTCAGCAGTGGGAGCCCCTGGCATGCCACCTAGGACCTTCTACACCTCTGTTCAGGGGCACTTTTGAATGTCGTGGCTATCTAGCTCTACAGCAAAGAGGAGACTTTGTCGCTTCTCAGTCTGCATTCAAAGAGGTGATCCGGAGGACTTTGACAGCGGAAAGGTGCTCAGGGGGCCAAGAAGAGTCTCGGTACACAGTGTTCTTCCAAGGGACGTGGTGAGGCAGCGGGGACCCTAGGAAAGGCATACTAACTTCAATGCACTACTCGCCTAAGGTTTCCTGGAAAACCTCTGCACGCGTCAGCTATTCGTGGAGGGAATACCTGAACCTCACTTGGGTCGTTGTGGAACAGTAGAGTGTTCCGTTGATGGATAGAGGGCGCCCGGAGGCCTCCTGCACGGCGTAGTAAACAGAGTGTTTCCTCTAGGCAAACTCCCTTTCCCCGCACATAGCCATTCTACTTGTGAAGAGAACACGAGGAACCGCACTGTTTCTCAGGACACTTTGAGGCCGCACTTTCAGCTCTCCCGCCGGGAAAATAATGCTCTTGGCTTTAGGTAACCAATATCAAAATTGAACCCAGCACATGCACTTGTAGTTTCTGACCAACAGAAAGAGACTCAAGCAGCACCCTGGACCTTCGCTGATAAGACTTTCGCACCAGGGTAGTCCTGCGTGGGCTGAATGGCCTCAAACGACGTAATTCCCGGGGATGGGCCAAACTGTCCTTGTGTCTTACAAAACCCAGGGTAGCGTTCAGGGGCAAATTGTACGTTTGTCAGGCTGCCTCTGAAGTCGACCTTCTGCTTGGCAGAGAGAGAGAGACAGAGAGAGAGAGAGAGAGAGAGAGAGAGAGAGGGAGAGAGAGAGAGAGGGGCGGCAGGGAAGTGTTCCCAGCATGAACCGTAAACACAGTGTCTCTTCATAGCAGCAGTGGTTCAGCCGTGGGGATCATTGGCATAACACCGAAGACCTGCTAGACCTGTGTTCGGGAGGACTTTTGAAAGCTCGGCAGTCTAGACGGGCAGCGAAGGGAGCAGAGTGTCGCCTTTCATTCTTCTTGCAGAGAAACGATCCGAAGGGCCCAGGGTAACTGTATTTGGTTGGGTCCCCTAAGAATTGGGTACACATTGGGTACACAGTGTTTTTCCATGCGAGGTGGTGAGGACCCAGGAGTCCTAGGAGTCCTGAACCAGCACCCTAGCGTCAGCCACTGCTTTGACTAAGGCTTCTGGGCAAATGCTGCATGCCTGCAGGCACTGTGGATGCCGTTCCCGGACCTTGTTTGGATCTTCGTGACCAGTGTGGTCTGCCCTTTATGCGAAGGGGGCTCTGGCACGCCTCAGGCAAGGAAGTGGAAAGACCTTTCTTCTTTCTTGCATAGCACCCTTTCCTTTGAGACACGTTCCAGCATGCAAGGGAAGACTAGCGGAACGCTGTGTTTAGGCACCTTTGAGGCTACGAGGATTCTTCGTTCAACTAGGGACAATCCAACGTTTCTCCTAAGGTCCCGGCATCAAAGGTGAATGCAGCCCCACGTACGTGTAGTTTCTCAAGCACCAGAAGAGACACAAGAAGCACTGTGGTACCTTCTCAGAATAATATTATTGCGCAGGGAGATGAGCACTGTCCGAGTGACATAGGCGTTTTAAGGCGCTAGCTAGATCTGGGTGTCCTTGAACCTGCCAAAAGACTAGCAGGCTTCAGGAGGAAACCGTTCGTTTTCCGGACGGCATGTAAAGTCGAGTTTCTGCTGGGCAGGGAGAGACGGCAGGTAATGTAAGCGGAGAATGAACAGTCAGCACAGAGCTTTGTTACATTGCAGCTCAGGGTCAGCCCTGAGAGCCACTGGCATCACACCGAAGACTTTCCAGAACTCGGGTCGGGGCACAGTTGAAAGACTTGTCAATCTCTCTATCCAACGAAGGCAACAGTTTGCTGCCTTTCACACTGCGTTCCAAGAGGTGATCCGGAGGTACCTGGGTCGCCGAACGGTGCTCAATCGGTCAACGGGAGTCATTGAGTGCACAGTGTTCCTCCAAAGGGACATGGTGGGGCAGAGGGAGTCCTGGGAGAAGCATTCCAGCGTTAATCGCTGCTTCCCCTAAGGGTTCATGGAAATCGTTTGTACACGTCAAGTCGTGCGTGGAAACCCTGCCATTACGTTGAGCCTGGGGGACAGGTCTGGCTTTCCCGTTATGTGAACAAGGGCTGCTGGAGGCCTCCTGTAACGAGTAGGAAACTGTCTGTTAGCCTAGGAAACCTGCCGTTCAATCACTCGGCATTACCACTGTGAAGAGGGCACGGGCAAACAACGCTGTTTTTCACTTAAATCTGAGGCCGCAAGTGTCCTGCTTTCCGTTGGGAAAATACTTGCTTTTCTCATTAGGACCCCTCGGTCAGACTTGACGCAGCACACGTACGTGTAGCTTCTGAGCGGCGAAAAGAGACTCAAGGAGCACCCTGGACCTTCCCTGATAAAACTTCGGCACACAGGGGAGCTGAAAGGCGTGACCGACGTAATTCCTTAGGTGAGGCCAAAAAGTGTCCTTGTATCCTACCAGAGCTCAGGCAGTGTTGCAGGGGCAACAAGTCCGTTTGTCAGGCTGCGCCTAAAGTCGACGGTGTGCTTGGCAAGCGAGGGCAGCTTCGTGTTCCCAGTGCGAACGCTAAGCAGGGGGTGTTTTCATTGCCGTCCTGGTTCAGCAGCGGGGACCGCTTGCGGTCCACCTAAGACCTGCCAGACCCGTGTTCGGGAGGACTTTTGAAAGATGGGCAATCCAACGGTGCAACAAAGAGAGCAGTGTTTTGCCTTGAATTCACTCTTCGTCCAAGAGACGATGCGAAGGGCCTAGGTGCCTGTACGTCGGTAGGTCGCCTAAGACGTGACAACCGGTACACATGGTGTTGCCGTGAGACGTGCTGAGGGCGCGGGAGTCCCAGGAGTCCTGAAAAGCCCACTAGCGTTTAGCCACTGCTTTGAGTAGGGCTCCCTGGGAAATGCTGCACGCCTGCCTGGCATTTGTGGATGCAATTCCTGGACCTTGCCTTCAGCTTGGCGCTCAGTGTCGTGTTCCTTCTGTGTAAAGGCGGCTCTGGGATGCCCCAGGAATGGAAGCGGAAACCCACCACCGCTCTCAAGAAAATTCCTTTCCTTCCAAAGACATTCCAGCATGCAAGAATGGACTGACAGAGCACTGTATTTCAGGCAGCTTTCACGCTGAACGATCCTTCTTTCCCGTTGGGAGGTACTACAGTTCTCTAAGGGTCCCGGTCTCAGAGTTGCACACAGCCCACGTGCGTATAGTTTCTCAGGAACCGAAGGGGACCCCAGGAGGCGGTGGCACCTTCTCTGAATAGGTTTGTAGCCAGGGAGTTGGTTGTGCGCTGTGCGAATGGCATGAACTCTTAAAGGGCTAGGTAACTAGCAGATTTAGGTGCTCCCTGACCTGCCAAAAGCCTAGCAGTTTTCGGGGGGGAAACTGTCCATTTTCCAGACTGCATCAAAAGGTCGAGTTACAGCTTGCCAGGAAGAGCCGGTAGTAAGTACACCCAGAATGAACACTACGCACCGTGTCTCACATGGCTCCTCAGCGTCAGCAGTGGGAGCCCCTGGCATGCCACCTAGGACCTTCTACACCTCTGTTCAGGGCACTTTTGAATGTCGTGGCTATCTAGCTCTACAGCAAAGAGGAGACTTTGTCGCTTCTCAGTCTGCATTCAAAGAGGTGATCCGGAGGACTTTGACAGCGGAAAGGTCTCAGGGGGCCAAGAAGAGTCTCGGTACACAGTGTTCTTTCCAGGACGTGGTGAGGCAGCGGGGACCC